>NC_138309.1:80575000-80692500 GCF_965601325.2 Salmo salar
GGCCCAAGGCAGACAGGGCAGAGGTGAGGCACAAAGCTAGCCATTGTGGCTCCGGACGGGGACAAGGAAGTGGGAAGGCACATTCTCTTTTCCCATACTTCTCAATGAAACTGTGGCATGAAAATTTAAGTTCGGGGGCTAGAAATAGAAGTGACTAGTTGACAGGGATGACAACGGCAGTGAGGGAGCATCGTTTGACCTGGAAGAGAATAGTGTGCTCAATATACTGTACTTCCTCTGCTGTATGTCCTGCTGTACTTCCTGCTGTACTTCCTGCTTCCATGTGTGTCTATTGTGACTTATACACGATGGATAGCAGTTATTTTTGACAACTCTGGTTAATAATGTTTGAAGTTGTGCCATATGTCCGCAGAGACATCATGCCAGTCAAATCTTCAGGCTGCTGGGTTGTATTCAAAGCAGAGGGAGCAGAAATATTAAGCACGAGCACAAATGAACAAAGGCAAAACCCAACGCTCTTTAGAGCACAAATGAACAGAGGTAAAACCCAACGCTGTTTAGAGCACAAATGAACAGGCAAAACCCAACGCTGTTTAGAGTACAAAGGAACAGAGGCAAAACCCAATGATCCTTTGAATAATGCTGCCACGTGTGTAATCATTGGGCACCCTGGTAGGCACCCTGGTAGGCACCCTGCTGTAGCAGAAGGCAGACATTTTACGTGCCCCCAACCGATTGTGTTTTTTTGTTTGTTTATCTGCATTGTTTGTAACATATTTTTTTACTCATTTTGTAAATAATGTTGCCGCTACCGTCTCTTATGACCGAAAATATCTTCTAGACATCAGTACTGCGATTACTCACCACGGACTAGCAGAATCCTTTTTCTTATTTCACGACTCTGATGAGCCCGAGGTGGAGGATATACGGCTCCCTCGGGAACAGGCCCCGAGCCCCGTGATTTGCGTGAAGAGGAGGCGGAGAAAGAGAGGCCGGAGAGCGGGCTGCCTGCTGAGAAGTCGAAGGCAATCGAAAATAAACCCCCACTTCCCTCAATTCTGCTAGCAAATGTGCAATCTTTGGACAATAAAATTGACGAGTTACAGAGTCGTGATTAAACTACCAACGAGACATTAAAAACTGTAACATCTTATGCTTCACGGAGTCGTGGCTAAACGACGATCACATCAACATAGAGCTGGCTGGTTATACGATGTACCGGCAGGATAGAACAGCTGCGTCTGGTAAGACAAGGGGTGGCAATCTATGTATTTTTGTAAACAACAGCTGGTGCACGATATCTAAGGAAGTCTCGCGTTATTGCTCGCCTGAGGTAGTGTTTCTCACGATAAGCTGTAGACCACACTACCTACTGAGAGAGTTTTCATATGTATTCTTTGTAGTTGTTTACACACCACCACAGTCAGAGGCTGGCACTAAGATAGCATTGAATGAGCTGTATTCTGCCATAAGCAAACAAGAAAACGCTCACCCAGAGGTGGCGCTCCAAGTAGCTGGGGACTTTAATGCAGGGAAACTTAACTCAGTTTTACCAAAATTCTATCAGCATGTTAAATGTGCAACCAGAGGGAAAATAACTTTGGACCACCTACACTCCACACACAGAGACGCATACAAAGCTCTCTCTCACCCTCCAATTGGCAAATCTGACCAAAATTCGATCCTCCTGATTCCTGTTCACGAGCAAAAATTAAAGCAGGAAGCACCGGTGACTACATCAATAAAAAAGTGGTCAGATGAATCAAATGCTAAGCTAAAGCACTGTTTTGCTAGCACAGACTGGAATATGTTTCGGGATTCCTCCGATGGCATTGAGTACACCAAATCTGTCATTGGCTTCATCAATAAGTGCCTCGATGATGTCGTCCCCACAGTGTCCGTATGTACATACACCAACCAGAAGCCATGGATTACAGGCATCATCCGCACTGAGCTAAAGGCTAGAGCTGCCGCTTTAAAAGGAGCGGGACTCTAACCCGGAAGCTTATAAGAAATCCCGCTATGCCCTCCTACAAACCATCAAACAGGCAAGCACCAATACAGGACTAAGATCGAGTCGTCCTACACCGGCTCTGACGCTCATCGGATGTGGCAAGGCCTGCAAACCGTTACAGACTATAAAGGGAAGCACAGCCGAGAGCTAACCAGTGACACGAGCCTACCAGATGAGCAAAACTACTTCTATGCTCGCTTCGAGGCAAATAACACTGAAACATGCATGAGAGTACCAGCTGTACCGGAAGACTGTGTGATCATGCTCTCCACACCCGATGTGAGAAAGACGTTAAGACAGGTCAACATTCCCAAGGCCGCAGGGCCAGACGGATTACCAGGACGTGTACAGCGAGCATGCGCTGACCAACTAGCACATGTCTTCACTGACATTTTCAACCTCTCCCTGTCTGAGTCTGTAATACCAACATGTTTTAAGCAGACCACCATATTGCCTGTGCCCAAGAACACTAAGGTAACCTGCCTAAATGACTACCGACCCGTAGCACTCACGTCTGTAGCCATGAAGTGCTTTGAAAGGCTGGTCATGGCTCACATCAACACCATCATCCCAGAAACCCTAGACCCACTCCGATTTGCCTACCATCCCAAAAGATCCACAGATGATGCAATCTCTATTGCACTCCACACTGCCCTTTCCCACCTAGACAAAAGGAACATCTATGTGAGAATGCTATTCATTGACTACAGCTCAGCGTTCAACACCATAGTGCCCTCAAAGCTCATCAATAAGCTAAGGACCCTGGGACTAAACACCTCCCTCTGCAACTGGATCCTGGACTTCCTGACGGGCCGCCCCCAGGTGGTAAGGGTAGGTAAAAACATATCCGTCACGCTGATCCTAAACACATGTGCCCCTCAGGGGTGCGTGCTCAGTCCCCTCCTGTACTCCCTGTTCACTCATGACTGCACGGCCAGGCACGACTCCAACACCATCATTGAATTTGCCGATGACAAAACAGTGGTAGGCCTGATCACCGACAACAACCAGACAGCCTATAGGGAGGAGGTCAGAGACCTGGCCGTGTGTTGCCAGGACAACAACCTCTCCCTCAACATGATCAAGACAAAGGAGATGATTGTGGACTACAGGAAAAAGAGGACCGAGCATGCCCCTATTCTCATCAATGAGGCTGCAGTGGAGCAGGTTGAGAGCTTCAACTTCCTTGGTGTCCACATCACCAACAAACTATCATGGTCCAAGCACACCATGACAGTCGTGAAGCGGGCACGACAAAACATATTGCTCCTTAGGAGACTGAAAAGATTTGGCATGGGTCCTCAGATCTTCAAAAGGTTCTACAGCTGCACCATTGAGAGCATCCTGACTGGTTGCATCACTGCCTTGTATGGCAACTGCTCGGCCTTCGACCGCAAGGTACTACAGAGGGTTGTGCGAACGGTCCAGTACATCACTGGGGCCAAGCTTCCTGCCATCCAGGAGCTCTATACCAGGCGGTGTCAGAGGAAGGCCCTAAAAATGGTCAAAAACTCCAGCCACTTTAGTCATAGACTGTTCTCTCTGCTACCGCATGGCAAGTGGTACCGGAGCACCAAGTCTCGGTCCAAGAGACTTCTAAACAGCTTCTACCCCCAAGCCATAAGACTCCTGAACATCTACCCAGAATATTTGCATTGTCCCCCCTCCGCCCTGCCCTCTCCACACCACTGCCATGTTGTCATCTATGCGTAGTCACTATATTTAACTCTACTTAAATGTATATACCACCTCAACTAACCGGTGCCCCCGCACATTGACTCTGTACCGGCACCCCCCTGTATATATTGTTATTTTTTACTGCTGCTCTTTAATTACTTGTGACTTTTATCTCTTATTCTTATCTGCATGTCACTGTAAGGTCTACACCTGTTGTATTCGGCGCATGTGATTAATACAATTGTATTTTATTTTACTTGGTAGGCACCCCGGTAGGCACCACTGGACGTGGAAAACAATCTTCTGCTTGTTTCGGCTTTACCTCCCCTGACACAGGATGACCTACCCATCTATCTTTGCTCTGCAAAATAGGTTTCCTCCTCAGGAAGAATAGACTGTGTGTGTGTGTGTGTGTTCTCCTTTTCTAGCAGACAACAGGCCCACAAAGACTCTCTAAGGTCTCTTCCAGAGGGTCTGATATGAATGCTAATAAAAAGCTGGTTAATTTGCTGATTAATCTCTGTGTTATTTTATAATCATGTGTTAGGTTATTCATTACATCATGTATCTATCTATATTATTTTGCAAGTCATTTTTTTGGAGTGGGGTATCTGTACTTTACTTTACTATTTATATTTTTGACAACTTTTACTTTTACTTCACTACATTCCAAAAGAAAATAATGTAATTTTTACTCCATAAATTTTCCCTGACACCCAAAATAATTTATTAGATTTTGAATACTTAGCAGGAGAGGAAAATGTTCCAATATATGCATTTATCAAGAAAACATCTCTGGTCATCCCTGCTGCCTCTGATCTGGCAGACTCACTAAACACACATGCTTCATTTGTAGATTATGTCTGAGTGTTGGAGATAGCCCCTGGCTATCGGTAATTTAAAAAACAAGAATATAGTGCCGTCTGGTTTGTTTAATATAAGGAATTTGAAATTGTTTATGCATTTACTTTTAATTCTTAAGTATATTTAAAACCAAATACTTTTTTTACTTTTACTCAAGTACTGTTTTACTGGGTGACGTTTCACTTTTACTTGAGTAATTTTCTACTTTTGCTCAAGTATGACAATACGGTACTTTTTCCATCCCTGGCCAATATATACTACTTATTCACTCTATTTGCAATCAAATATTCCAGCATACTAAAACGACTACCTTGATTAATTTATTAATTTCAGAGAATATGATTAGGTCCTTGCTTGCTGTATTTGTTTATCAATGACAAAGCTGCAAGCAACCTGAATCATTAGGGCGAAGAACACACATGCATCACTCGACTGCTTGTTAAAGGTAAATACAACATGCAATTTTGTGAGCTGTGTGTAGAACAGGAACCTTGCACTCCCAAAAAATAGAGAACAGAAACACAAAAAGGAAGGGGAAAATCAAGCAGCTCCAGGAGCTGGTCTGGGTCTGGAAAGTGGCTTCAGATAAAAATTTGAAGTCACACAACAGAGGACAAATCTGGGCTCTTCTCCTCTGCCCCCAGGCCTAGGCCTGCACAGCCGCCACTGAGGCGAGAGAGAAAGGAGAAGGAGGGGAGGAAGGAGAAGAGAGATAGAGGAAAGGGGAGGAGGAGCAGGGGAGAGGGTCAAGGGGATGTTTCCTAGCAGAGGATAGAGAGGGTAGTGATGGAGGGGGAGGAAGAGAGAGTGAGATAGAGAGAGAGGCCTTGTGTTTGATGTATGAGCTCTGGCTCGTCATTGTGAGTCACCACTCCCTCAAATCAGCTGCAGGCAAAACAAAAATATTTTGTGATTAATTAGGAAAAACTGGACAGTTATAATTTGACTGCACAAAAGCAGTCAATTTAAATAGTAATATAAATAGTAAATTAATCCCACAAAATGCCAGGCAAATAGCCTGCAAGTGTGTGAAATTACAAGGAGAGAGGCTCTTTAAGACTCACCTGGTTTTGTTTTGATTAGCCTAGCATCAAATGTTCTATTTCACACTCCTTTTCTCCTACTATATTGATCCTAGTTTAGCTCCGGTTTTGGTACGACTCCTCGGTCTTCTTTGAGAAACAATCTATGACCAGACGTGGTTCATAAGGAGAGCCCTGCCTGTCAACTGACTATATCTAAAAACACATTTTAATACATCTATTGAGCATCACTGAGCTGTTTTGATCTGATTCAGCAGTTGAGCAGGAACAACTCCGCAACCTAGTCAAATCAAATCAAATTTTATTAGTCACATGCGCCGAATACAACAGGTGTAGACCTTACAGTGAAATGCTTACTTACGAGCCCCTAACCAACAAGGCAGTTAAAAAAAATACGGATAAGAATAAGAGATAAAAGTAACAAGTAATTAAAGAGCAGCAGTAAAATAACAATAGCGAGGCTATATACAGGGGGGTACTGATACAGAGTCAATGTGCGGGGGCACCAGGTAGTATGTACATGTAGGTAGAGTTATTAAAGTGACTATGCATAAGTGACTACGCAGTGATGCAAAGAGGTGGGGGGGAGGGGGGGGGCAATGCAAATAGTCTGGGTAGCCATTTGACTAGATGTTCAGGAGTCTCATTGCTTGGGGTTAGAAGATGTTTAGAATCCTCTTGGACCTAAACTTGGCACTCCGGTACCGCTTGCCATGTGGTAGTAGAGAGAACAGTCTATGACTCAAGAGGCTGGAGTCTTTGACAATTTTTAGGGCCTTCCTCTGACACCGCCTGGTATAGAGGTCCTGGATGGCAAGAAGCTTGGCCCCAGTGATGTACTGGGTCGTTCGCACTACCCTCTGTAGTGCCTTGCGGTTGAAGGCCGAGCAGTTGCCATACCAGGCAGTGATGCAACCAGTCAGGGTGCTCTCAATGGTGCAGCTGTAGAACCCTTTGAAGATCTGAGGACCCATGCCAAATCTTTTCAGTCTCCTGAGGGGGAATTGTTTTTTCATGCCCTCTTCGCAACTGTCTTGATGTGCTTGGACCATGTTAGTTTGTTGGTGATGTGGACACCAAGGAAGTTGAAGCTCTCAACCTGATCCACTACAGCCCCGTCGATGAGAATGGGGGCGTGCTCTGTCTTCTTTTTCCTATAATCCACAATCACCTCCTTTGTCTTGATCACTTTGAGGGAGAGGTTGTTGTCCTGGCACCACACAGCCAGGTCTCTGACCTCCTCCCTATAGGCTGTCTGGTTGTTGTCGGTGATCAGGTCTACCACTGTTCTGTCATCTGCAAATTGAATGATGGTGTTGGAGTCGTGCCTGGCCGTGAAGTCATGAGTGAACAGGGAGTACAGGAGGGGACTGAACACACACCCCTGAGGGGACCCTGTGTTGAGGATCAGCGTGGCGGATGTGTTTTTACCTACCCTTACCACCTGGGGGCAGCCCGTCAGGAAGTCCAGGATCCAGTTGCAGAGGGAGGTGTTTAGTCCCAGGGTCCTTAGCTTATTGATGAGCTTTGAGGGCACTATGGTGTTGAACGCTGAGCTGTAGTCAATAAATAGCATTCTCACATAGATGTTCCTTTTGTCCAGGTGGGAAAGGGCAGTGTGGAGTGCAATAGAGATTGCATCATCTGTGGATCTTTTGGGGTGGTATGCAAATTGGAGTGGGTCTAATGTTTCTGGGATAGTGGTTTTGATGTGAGCCATGACCAGCCTTTCAAAGCACTTCATGGCTACAGACGTGAGTGCTACGGGTCTGTAGTCATTTAGGCAGGTTACCTTAGTGTTTTTGGGCACAGGCACTAGGGTGGTCTGCTTAAAACATGTTGGTATTACAGACTCAGACAGGGAGAGGTTGAAAATGTCAGTGAAGACACTTGCCAGTTGGTCAGCGCATGCTCGCTGTACACGTCCTGGTAATCCATCTGGTCCTGCGGCCTTGGGAATGTTGACCTGTTTAAAGTTCTTACTCACATCGGGTGCGGAGAGCGTGATCACAGTAATATCAAGCATTTTGCTCTCATGCATCTTTCAGTGTTATTTGCCTCGAAGCAAACATAGAAGTAGTTTAGCTCATCTTGAAGGCTAGTGTCACTGGGCAGCTCTCGGCTGTGCTTCCCTTTATAGTCTGTAATGGTTTGCAAGCCCTGCCACATCCGACGAGCGTCAGAGCCGGTGTAGTACGATTCGATCTTAGTCCTGTATTTACCCTTTGCCTGTTTGATGGTTCGTCGGAGGGCATAGCGGGATTTCTTATATGCTTCCTGGTTAGAGTCCCGCTCCTTGAAAGCGGCAGTTCTAGCCTGTAGCTCAGTGCGGATGCTGCCTGTAATCCATGGCTTCTGGTTGAGGTATGTACGTACGGTCACTGTGGGGACAACGTCATCGATGCACTTATTGATGAAGCCAATGACTGATGTGTCGTACTCCGCAATGCCATCGAAGGAATCCCGTAATATTTTCCATTCTGTGCTAGCAAACCAGCCCTGTAGCTTAGCATCTGCTTCATCTGACCACTTTTTTATTGATGTAGTCACTGGTGCTTCCTGCTTTAATTTTAGTTTGTGAACAGGAATCAGGAGGATAGAATTATGGTTAGATTTGCCAAATTTAGGGCGAGGGAGAGCTTTGTATGCGTCTCTGTGTGTGGAGTAAAGGTGGTCCAGAGTTATTTTCCCTCTGGTTCCACATTTTACAAGCTGATAGAAATTAGGTAAAATGGATTTAAGTTTCCCTGCATTCAAGTCCCTGGCTACTAGAGGCTCCGCCTCTGCGGGAGTGTTTCCTTATTTGCTTATTGCGGAATACAGCTTTTCGTGTTCTGGTCATGTTAGGTCATGCTCCTGGCCCTAACTATAAGTGTGAGAGCCAGCCAGACATTTGTAACGCCAAACTATCTATTGTCATGTCAATCTGCCGGGGGCGTGTTCAGGACCATTTCAGTAAAGCGACCTGATGGGGGGAACCTATTCAGCCACTACATTTTTAGAGTCCACTTTTAACAAGCAGCTGGAGCTCAATGCAACATCTTCTTCCTCCTTGACTTAAAACTTTTCTTCACTGTCAGACTAGGCGACAGTGTGGTTTCCAGCCTGCCGCCATATGGCCCCATACTGTTGGGGTCCTGTTTAACAACCTACCCAGATATCACATTTGGTTCCTTGGAAGTTGTGGGAAACGTATGTTTTTGGTTTCTCGTTGGTTCTGGGAACGAAGCCATATGTTTCATGATCAGTAAAACATACCGTTTTTTAAACATTCTGAGAATGTAAGTGAAAATTCCACCTGTTCTGGGAACATACATTTTTGGGTTGCAAGGAGGTTCCTGGAACATTTTACAATTGTTCCCTGAAAGTTTTCCTAGGAGTTTTATTACACTTTTCTGAGAATGGAAATGATTGGTTATTTGAAGGTAATAAAATAACGTTCTAAGAACATTTTTCAATAAGACTTTTAATAACAATGCTAGCTTAGTTTGGGTTAACTGTTTTGAACTCCAAGCACAGATAGGAGATAGGAGATTTATTTTTATTGTAGTCACTGAGATTCAAACCTATGATATTCTGTTCTCTATCCATGGAATTAGTCCACTGTGCCAACAGGATGGAGCTAGCATGCCATGTTTTTTTTAACTCGGCCAACACACCTCAGCACACCTAACAAGATTGAGGATAGAGAGAGTTTTGCTGACCCCGAGAACGGAATGTATAACCACGTTCTTTGAATGTTACTAATGTTCTCTTGCGGTTTTCATGGAAACTTTTCTTAATGTTCTGAGAACATTCATTTAAATAGAACCACAAGGAAACCTGACATTTTTTTTTTATCCTGAAGCACTGAAATTCCCACAGAAGAACCTTGTTTCTTAACGTTCTTGGAACAATTTGAGAACATGACTTTAAATAGAACCATAAGGAAACCTGTAGAAAACGTTATGCTGAAGTTCTGAAATTCCCACAGAAGAATGTTGTTTCTTAATGTTCTCTGAACATTCTGAGAACATGACTTAAATAGAACTACGAGGAAACAAGTAGAAAACGTTATGCTGAAGTTCTGAAATTCCAACCTAAGAAACATATGGTTCTCAGAACATTGTGTGCTAGATGGGTATCCTGCACAATTCCCAGAACATTGTGGGAAGGTTGTATGCAAAATAACCATAGGACAACCACTCTCTCACCAAGTTCTCAGAAACATATGGTTCTCAGAACATTGTGTGCTAGCTGGGTAGTCTTTGCAAGAGAGGGTCCGTAAAAAATAACAGGAAAAAGGCATCCATGTCTAACGCCTGATGGCCATTTCTCCAGGAGGGATGCCTGCTTGCTTGGCATGGCATCTCCCTCTCCCCTGGAAGGGTAATTAACTTAACTTGTTATCTAATGATACCCCATATCCCTGTTTTAGACCCTCTTGGACCGGGCCCCCCTTCGAGTTGCCATGCAACGCTCGCATTGTTTTCTATTATTATTGAGCAGTGATGCCTCGGTAGTAAAGCCATTGACCATTCAGTCAATTGGAGTAGTGGCTGGATAATTAAAAGTTCCCAACCCTTGGCCCTCAGGGGGTTGGAGGACCATGGCAGCCAGTCACACAGGAGCCGCGACCACCACAGCACTACGGCCAATCGATCAGCTGATTAACCCTCATTACTGATTGGTCCAAGCTGATTGCACCCCAACCCACCGTCGAGAATTCACCTTTGGCCCCCGAGGGGAGAGCTGCTGTGCTCCTGCAGCACACTCCATTATGGAGGGAGGGCTGGGGGGGAGGGGGGAAGAGAGAAGAGACATGACTGAGGGAGGGCTGGGGGGATGGGGGGAAGAGAGCAGAGACATTTCTGAGGGATAGAGGGGGGAGGATGGGGGAGAAAGAAGAGACATTTCTGAGGGATAATGGGGATGATGGGGTAAGATGGGGAGAGAGAAGAGACATTACTGAGGGAGGGCTGGGGGGAAGGGGGAAGAGAGAAGAGACATTACTGAGGGAGGGCTGGGGGGAAGGGGGAAGAGAGAAGAGACATTACTGAGGGAGGGCTGGGGGGAAGGGGGAAGAGAGAAGAGACATTACTGAGGGAGGGCTGGGGGGAAGGGGGAAGAGAGAAGAGACATTACTGAGGGAGGGCTGGGGGGAAGGGGGAAGAGAGAAGAGACATTACTGAGGGAGGGCTGGGGGGAAGGGGGAAGAGAGAAGAGACATTACTGAGGGAGGGCTGGGGGGAAGGGGGAAGAGAGAAGAGACATTACTGAGGGAGGGCTGGGGGGAAGGGGGAAGAGAGAAGAGACATTACTGAGGGAGGGCTGGGGGGAAGGGGGAAGAGAGAAGAGACATTACTGAGGGAGGGCTGGGGGGAAGGGGGAAGAGAGAAGAGACATTACTGAGGGAGGGCTGGGGGGATGGGGGAAGAGAGGTGAGTAATTTCTGAGGGATGGAGGGGGGAGGATGGGGGAGAGAGAAGAGACATTTCTGAGGGATGATGGGGGAGGATGGGGGAAGATGGAGAGGATGGGGGAAGATGGGGAAGAAGGGGGAGGAAGGGGGGATGGGGAAGATGGGGAGAAAGGGGGAGGATGTGGAAGATGGGGAGGAAGGGGGAGGATGGGGGAAGATGGGGAGGATGGGGGAAGATGGGGGAAGATGATGGGGAGGAAGGGGGAGGAAGGGGAGGATGGGGGAGGATGCGGAGAGAGAAGAGACTATCGTAACAAAACACAAAGAGGTTGAAATCGACGAGATAGAGAATTCATATTTGGGAGATTTTGGCCGGTGTTAATCTTTATTAACTTCCCTTCCTTCCTTCCTTCCTTCCTTCCTTCCTTCCTTCCTTCCTTCCTTCCTTCCTTCTTCCTTCCTTCCTTCCTTCCTTCCTTCCTTCCTTCCTTCCTTCCTTCCTTCCTTCCTTCCTTCCTTCCTTCCTTCCTTCCTTCCTTCCTTCCTTCCTTCCTTCCTTCCTTCCTTCCTTCCTTCCTTCCTTCCTCCTTCCTTCCTTCCTTTCTTCCTTCCTTCCTTCCTTCCTTCCTTCCCTCTCTCCCTCCCTCCTTTTTTTGGTGATGGCAGTTTTAAGCTGGGTCAAGCAGAAGCGCTAGCCCAGTTTCCGCTGCAATGGCAGATAAGGCATTGTACCTTGGCTCAGTAAACAATAGACTGCCATCTGTCCACTAGGAAGCACAGTATGAGTGAATGGAGGGAAGAGAGAGAAGCAGAAAAGGAGGAGAGTATTCTCTGTGTGCTAGGGTTCAAACAGGCCTGCTTGTCTCTGCTGCACTCTACCCGTTTCTCTCTAGGGTTCAAACAGGCCTGCTTGTCTCTGCTGCTCCCTACCCGTTTCTCTCTAGGGTTCAAACAGTCCTGCTTGTCTCTGCTGCTCTCTATCCGTTTCTCTCTAGGGTTCGAACAGGCCTGCTTGTCTCTGCTGCTCTCTACCCGTTTCTCTTTAGGGTTCAAACAGGCCTGCTTGTCTCTGCTGCTCTCTACCCGTTTCTCTTTAGGGTTCAAACAGGCCTGCTTGTCTCTGCTGCTCTCTACCCGTTTCTCTCTAGGGTTCAAACAGTCCTGCTTGTCTCTGCTGCTCTCTACCCGTTTCTCTTTAGGGTTCAAACAGGCCTGCTTGTCTCTGCTGCTCTCTACCCGTTTCTCTTTAGGGTTCAAACAGGCCTTCTTGTCTCTGCTGCTCTTTACCCATTTCTCTCTTTCTTCCTCTTTTTCTCTCTCTCCATCGCTCCTTTTACACTCCTTTTACTCTGCAGAGCCACTCGTGTGTTTACGTCTCGCTGGTAAAGAATGCACAGGTGAATGCTGGATGCGTGTTGGAAGAATTACGAATCTGGAGCAAGATGTGTCGCACACTGATTCTCTGAGAGAAACATACTGTATTCCAGAGGGAGCAAGTCTAAGGAGATCCAGCCATCTCCCTCTCTCTCTCTCTTCCCCCACCCCTATCTCCCGCTACCGTTCTCCCATTCTCCCATTCTCCCGTTCTCCGGTTCTCCGGTTCTCCCTCCCTCCCTCCCTCCCTCCCTCCCTCCCCTCCCTCCCTCCCTCCCTCCCTCCCTCCCTCCCTCCCTCCCTCCCTCCCTCCCTCCCTCCCTCCCTCCCTCCCTCGCTCTCTCTCTCTCTCTCTCTCCCTCCCTCCCCCCCTTTCTCCCCCTGTCTCTCTCTCTCCCTCCCTCCCTCCCTCCCTTTCTCCCCCTGTCTCTCTCTCTTTTTCCCTCCCTCCCTCTCTCCCTCTCTCTATTCCTCTATGCATCTGATCAGACACTCTAGGGACACTTTAAAAAGATTGCACCGTGCTAGAACAGAATACTGAATTATAAACGTTTGCTGTGTAAAAGCCTGTTATGATGCCATACTTTGTGTATGTGTGTGTCTGTGTCTGTGTGTGCGTCTGTTTGTGTGGTGTGTGTGGTGTGTGTGGTGTGTGTGGTGTGTTTGCGTGTGCGGTGTGTGTGGTGTGTGTACGGTGTGTGTATTGTGTGTGCGTCTGTGTGTGTGGTGTGTGGTGCGTGTGGTGTGTGTGGTGTGTTTGCATGTGCGGTGTGTGTGTGGTGTGTGTGGTGTGTGTGCGTGTACGGTGTGTGTGTGTGTGCTGTGTGTGTGTGTGTGTGTGTGTGTGTGTGTGTGTGTGTGTGTGTGTGTGTGTGTGTGTGTGTGTGTGTGTGTGTGTGTGTGTGTGTGTGTGTGTGTGGTGTGTGTGTGGTGTGTGTAGGGGGCATTGCACACATCTCACTTCCATCCCTGAGGCGAGAAGTTCTCTTCACTCAGTGTTTTCTGAAAACAGGTCTTGTCTTAGTCAAGTTGTAAATCTCATCCAAAACCCGCCAGGCTTCTCTCCCCAAATGTGACAGATCATATGGGCTTGCTCTTAGAATGATCAGGAGGTAGTACTCTCAGCATAGATAGAAAGAACTAGATTGAACAAAAGCCTAACTTGCCAAATCCCAAAATAAACTCAACATACACACAAGGCTTAGCCACATGGTTGAAAAGAGCAACATTAGACTAAAGGATGGTTTCGACATGTACTGTATGTGTACCTTCTATCAAGTCTATATCTATGATCCAGACCAACTGTACACATTATGGGCTTATCTAAATAGCTAAAGCTGCAATATGTCACTTTTTGGGCGACCTGACCAAATTCACATAGAAATGTGTGTTATAGATCTGTCATTCTCAAAGAAAACCAAGTCTAAGAAGCGGTAGATCTATTCTACGTGTGCTATTTCTTAAGTTTAATTTTGCGTCTTTAACTTTCAGTTTTGTACACCAGCTTCAAAGATGCTGAAAATACTATATTTTTGGTTATGGAAAATATATTTCACAATGGTTTAGATGGTACAATGATTCTCTACACTATACTTATTTGTTTTGTCACATAACCTAAAATTAGGCAAATTATTAGAATTTTAGCAACCAGGAAATAGTGGAGCGATTTCTGCGTTGTACATTTTTAAGAAAATGCAGTTTATGCCAGTCACTCATACAGGACGAGCAGAAAGAGAAAGAGAGGAGAAAAAGAAGAGAGAGCAGCACAGAGCCTGAGGGTGCCAGCTAGCCTGGAGAGGGAGAGCCTTCAAAGCGCCATGCTGTCACCTTTAACGCTTGACCTTTGACCTTTAACAATCAGCCAGTCAGCCGCTGTGACCAGACATCATATTACCCAATCTCTGCATCCCCCAAAAATGTTACTTCTACACTAATCTCTTTTTCCTCCATTTAAATGTGCATTAAGCAGACTATAGTCTCGGGTGCACTGTGCAAAGATCACATTAATAAAAATAAAAAGGGTGCTTCCTTGGACCCAAAAATGGAAAAGAAAAAGAAGGGTTTGTGAGAGGATAGAAGACAGGAAGTGTGGGGCCAAGAATATGGTTGTTTGAGGATAGAAGATAGGAAGTGTGGGGCCAAGAATATGGTTGTTTGAGGATGCGATAGGTCCCCTCCCCCCTTTCACTCCTCTCCCCTCCCGAGGTTCTGCATCATAAAAAAAAATAAAAAGAATCCTCAGTAACAAAAAAGATACCTTAAAACGATTATAGTTAAATAAACAGGGCCGGGCCTGGGGCCAAGACGCGCCAGGCTGATGAAATCAGATGCTATCTGCCAGGTAAGACAGGTCCACATGACAACAAGAAGAATCATCTCTGGGCTCTGCTCAATTATTAGGGATTTACATACATTTATCTCCCCAGGATGCTCGCTCCCGAAAAGTGGCACGAAGTTCAATTCTCTCGGAAGCAGCTGATAAGACTTTAGAGAAAACAAACCTGAAACTGCCTGAATGTCATCGCCGGGATCTAACCTCCCTCCACTATCAGTCTGATGGGATCTAATCTAGTCGGGGCTTATCATCACAAACAATATGGCTGCGGATTATCATAATTGAAAACGATAAATTTTTGGTGAGGGAGCACTATTTTTCTCACGCTCGGTGGCTAAAGAGATATGCAGAGATATTTGGAGATTAACGATACAGGCGACAAAAGGGGATAGGCTCGTCGTGTGGCACTAGGCTGTTTAAGGCCACATTAGGACACACACACACACACACACACACACACACACACACACACACACACACACACACACACACACACACACACACACACACACACACACACACACACACACACACACACACACAAACAAACACGTAGACACACACATGGAGAGGCAAAGGATCTGATATGTGAGAGCTGGTGCAGGCTGGTGTTCAGGTCTGGGTTTAAGTGGGTGTGGGGTAGGTGATCTCTGTGAGGTCATGACTCCCCGGGGCCAGGCTGAAATCTGATGAGCCAGGTAGAGCATAAACACCTGGTTTCATTAGCATAATTCAAGACGCTCCTTGGGAGGGGGGCTGGGTGTTTGTGTGTGATTTGATTGGAACCTGTAACCGCGCCGGCTCCTCTTTTGTTCCTGTGATACACATCAGTCAACAAGATTCTCTGTACTTTGGCTAATGTTGCAAAGGACACCTGCCACCAACAATGCCTCTGTCCCATGATATCAGCTCCCTGTCCCTTGGAGACTGGGCCGCCCATTCTGCTGCCGTCATTGTGCTGTCACAAGTCAACTGACAGTCACATATGCATTCTTATTCAACTGCGACTCATTGTCCCTGCGGTGACATGTCTAAATCCTAATGTGTGTTAGACACGGTGAGCGAGAGAGGGACAGAGAGAGAGAGAGAGAGAGAGAGAGACAGAGAGAGAGAGAGAGAGAGAGAGAGAGAGAGAGCAAAGGGAGAGAGGGACAGAGAGAGAGAGAGAGAGAGAGAGAGAGAGAGAGAGAGGGAGAGAGAGAGAGAGAGAGCAAAGGGAGAGAACAGCCCACTTGGCACAGACGTCAGTTCAACGTCGAGTTTTGATTTACATTTGGTTGAGTTATCAACTAATGTGAATTCAACGTGAAACCGACCTAAAATGTCTTCCTGATTTGGGAGACAATTTGGGTGACAAAAATCCGAAATTCACTTACGTTGTGGATTTTTTGCAAGTTCAATCAGTTTTCCACATTAATTCAATGTCATCGCATTGCATTTTTTTGGTTGAAACAATGTTGATTCAACCAGGTTTTGTCCAGTGGGAGAGGTCCTTAGTGAACTGGGTAAAACGTGTAATAGTGTAGAAGACAAAGGTAAGATTATAATTAATAGAACAGGCTTGGAACCTCTAACCCTAGTAATGTGACTGGTAAACTCATTGGTACACCTGTATGGCAGCCTGGCATTGTGATGCAAAAATGTCCATGGTAATGTAGAATGTTCCTTCAAATGATGCCAACTGATGTGGCTCATGCATTGGAATTTATTTTTTGTAACGTCATTTAAATTGATTCAACAAATCACAGCACAGATTGATGGGTACACTTCCTGCTTTTAGTTACTGCTTTTCTTGTTTATGGGTTACACTCGCAACGGCCGCCACGCCACCTAATATGCCATCACTGACTTGAAAGGGGTCGACCTTTCTATTCATTCCATTTCCATGTCATAAGACAATAATAGGGTACACAGTGGCAGAGTAACTCAGTCTTTACTACCCTGTTGCACTCTATGTAGCACACGGTCTGAGTTTCACTCTACCTCAAGGCCTTATGTGCAGTGTGTACTTTAATATTATTTTAACATGACTAATATGTTGTCATCCCTATGAGGGACAGTCAGCAGCTGAGAAGCTGATATGACTTTTAGGGCTCGTGTGTGTGTGTGTGTGTGTGTGTGTGTGTGTGTGTGTGTGTGTGTGTGTGTGTGTGTGTGTGTGTGTGTGTGTGTGTGTGTGTGTGTGTGTGTGTGTGTGTGTGTGTGTAAAGGTAAAGCCAGTGCACTTATCTCCCCCAGTCTTAATGCTGAGTGGCTAACGCCAGCGGGGCACTCTAGGGCAGGCTCTTTGAGCAGCCCTTCTCATTCAAACAACATTGAGGCGCTTTGAAGTGTGACCCCCATCCATGCGTCAGGGTGGGGACAAAATGAAGGGTCAAATGAGGCAAAGGGTCCGTCCGTGCCAGCTCCTCCCAACACACACTCACTCGCACACACTCACACACACAAATCCATGACTTAACAGGAGTCAAACCCGAGCCATCTAAGGATATCATCCACTGTGGAAACGTTAACACTTCCATTTTTCCTTCTGGACAAACATCTTCTTGAACATGTGAGGGTTTTGGAAACATGAAAGAAATGTTAAAGGGAGGCTTTAGGGAACGTTGAACCTTACCTGAGAGACCTAGGTCAGATCCAGGTCGGATAGTCTAGAAGAGTGTGAGATGATACTGATCCATATGAGAATGCAAGCCAATGACCTTCGGATGCCCCCTCACACCCACTGAAGCACCCGGGAAACCAGTCCCACTAAGTGTACTATAATCTACTTGGCGCTATCTTAGACAATGGTGGCTGATGTGTGTGTGCCAAAACAAGACGTCCTGGCTTCTGACTTTCAACACTGCAGCGGCAAGCTGGATCTCAGCTGTATGAGGAAGTCTTAACATGCAAGTGTTGATTCGCTCCAATATGCTCCGTTCTGTGTCTGGGGCCGCAAAGGCAAAGCAAAATAGCATGTTATAACACATATCGATAGCTGTTGTGTGTCTGTGTCCAAAAGTGTAGTGAGATTCATGCTTTAAAGTATGTGGATAGTGGTTGTTGCAGTCAAACATGGTAGGCTGTAGTTTTCATAATAATAGTTGCCGGGTAGAAACCGTGCATAAATATATATTAAAACATTTGTAGTGTATTTGGGGGATATTTTCAATACTCACCACTGTTTGTCCTCCATAGTTTAAATGCGTGTCTTGTTTGCGCACATAAAGCCATGGAACGACTGTACTGTTGGACATGTTAAGTGCACGGTACTATTTAAAAGGCATTTAGTGGTTTGTGACAACCGACTCCAAATTGCAAAACATTTACACGGCAATGTACCTCGCTCTCAAAAAACCTGTCCTCAGATAGGGTTTTATAGTGTTTGTTGACGAGCACCATCTTTTATTTGAGTTGCTCCATTGCTCCATTCCGCTTGTTAATTTGCTGACATCGTTTTTTTTCTTTTTTTCATCATCATCATCATCATCATCATCATCATCATCATCATCACTCGTGATCAATGTGGCGTTATTTCTCTTTCTGCAACGAAGTGGATCGAATGGTCGCAAAAAAAAGTCCTGTGCAGAAAGAAGAAGTCGAGTTTAATCTGAATTCTCATTAGCTTTTTCTTCGGACGGAATACGATGGAAGGTAGTGGAGACCATAATTATCCCAACCACAGGAGGCTGGTGGTAGGAGCTATGGGAGGACAGGCTCATTGTAATGGCTGGAATGGAATAAACGGAACTGAGACAAACATGGTTTCATATGTTTCATATTGTTCCATTAATTAGATTCTAGACATTACAATGAGCCTGTCCTCCTATAGCTCCTACCACCAGCCGGATGGATTCTCTCTCTCTCTCTCTCTCTCTCTCTCTCTCTCTCTCTCTCTCTCTCTCTCTCTCTCTCAGGAGTGACAGAGGAGCAGAGATTCCCCAATGGGTTGTTAATGTGTGGATGTAAGGAGAATGGGGAGGTGTGGTTGAGACGAGACTGAGGACAGACAGCTGTCAGTAAGAGTGAAGCTCGTGGAGCTTATACTGCCTTTCAATTGGCTAAACAGAGCCGAGGCACACCGGACACACAAAATCTATGTAACCCTACTCAGTCAACATCTGCCTTAGACTAAATGATAAAAGCTACCTCAGCTACCAGGAGTTCTGACCTTTAAAGACGTATTTATCTAATTCATTGCTAATAGCTTCCCACTACCAATGACGGGTCTAGGCAGCCTTGAGTCTAGGCAGAGCCTCAGGAAGCAGCTGCAGAGCTATAGCTATATCTCCTACACCAGGAGGCCCATCTCCTGCACCAGGAGGCCTATCCCCTTCACCAGGAGGCCCATCTCTGAGATAGAATACTGTAGCTGACTTTAGAGGCCCTGGTGGACACATTAAGGGTCACTTGCATGGTGATAACACAGACAGGAGCTGCAGGGGAGCGCTAAGCCCAGCCTCAAGTGAGCTCGCAGTTTAAATAGGTAGAGGCAGCTAGTGGTAAATACTGGAGCTACGACCATATGGGACACATTGTTTTCACAGCATTTCGCCCGGTGGGTTGTGCTACACGTCACAGTGGGCATAGATTTCAGCACACGTACAGGTACACACTGTGTCGAGAACGAGCTCCATGTCCTGGTCGTGTCATTTATTCAAC
Source organism: Salmo salar (assembly GCF_965601325.2). Lineage (NCBI taxonomy): Eukaryota > Metazoa > Chordata > Actinopteri > Salmoniformes > Salmonidae > Salmo > Salmo salar. The sequence continues at coordinate 80,594,314 of NC_138309.1, forward strand.
ACACTGCATTGTGCCATATATGGCATATATTAGCCCAGTGTTTCATCCAAAAGGATCAGACTTTTCTGTTTCCGTCTACGCGGGCCGGCACCAGTGTCTCACTGGGTCATGGCTCTGGCAGACCGGCTCTAACTTGGGGCCATGGCAAGGCCGTTGGGGCTTTTCGGGCAACATTTACATAACAATGACTAACTGTGAACATGGGTTTACACCTTTTGATGGTTAATGCCTTCTCACAATTTTTATTTTACATGTTTTATTGAACCTTTATTTAACTAGGCAAGTCAGTTAAGAACAAATTCTTATTTACAATGACGCCCTTCTCACAAAGCAACTGTTTTGATTATGCGGAGGTTATTGATTCATTCTGCTCTTCTACGGTGCTCACTGTCAGCCCTAGCTTTGGAAACACAGTTTCTACACCTAGTAGAACATCAGGGTCTATAGACTAGTGGTGTCACGTCTGCCCCCCCCCCCCCCCCCCCCCGGAGCTTGAGGGCGCCAGGTTGCCCTGCATCACGCACTCCTATCATCCATTACACACACCTCCCTTCCTTCGTCACGCGCATCAGCGATATTGGACTCACCTGGACTCACTCATCACCTGTTATTACCTCCCCTATATTTGTCAGTTCCCCAGCTCTGTTCCCCGCTTCTGCATTGATTGTTGTTTGTCTTTGTTTTCTTGTATGCTGACGTTGTTCCTGTCTCGTTCCATGTCCATTCCTTATTAAATGTTTGACTCCCCGTACTTGCTTTGTCTCTCCAGCGTCAACTCGTGACAGAATGCAGCAGCCTTCACACGAAGCATCGGGGAGTACTGGCGTTCCGGTTGGTATGGAGGCATCGGCTCTGGGTCGCCACCGATGGAACCGGGGGTGCCTAGCCAGCTCATCGGGCTCCCACGTCCTAGCTGGCTCGAGAGGTTTCCTTTCCCTGGTTGGCTCGGATGGCACCCATCCCACGTTGGGCCTCAGCCAGATCATCAGTTCTTGTTCGCCCAGCCGGTCCAGGAGTTTTTTTGTTTGTTTGTTTTTTGTTTAGTTGGTGATGTTGGGGTGGATTCCACCACCGATGGAAGCAGGGGTGTCTAAGCCAGCACATCAGGCTTTCACGCCCTGGCTGGCTCGAGAGGTTTCCTTGCCTCGGGTTGGTTCGGCGGCTTCCCATCCCATGTCACACTCCACCGGATCTTCGGGCTCCCTCTCTGCAGTGGGATCGACAGGCGTCTTGCCTCAGCCGGATCACCGGGCTTCCATGCCTCAGCCGGTGTGTCAGGCTCTCACGCTCCTGCCGTTTCATTGGGCTTCCATGCCCCAACTGGCTTGCCCAGCGCCCATGTCTCGGCCGTTTTGCCCAGGTGGGATGCCGGTACTGTCACATCTGCTCCCGCCCCCCCCCCCCCCCCCCCCCCGGAGCTTGAGGGCACCTGGCTGCCCTGCATCACGCACTCCTATCATCCATTACACACCCATCCCTTCCTTCGTCACGCGCATCAGCGATATTGGACTCACCAAGACTCACTCATCACCTGTTATTACCTCCCCTATATTTGTCAGTTCCCCAGCTCTGTTCCCCGCTTCTGCATTGATTGTTGTTTGTCTTTGTTTTCTTGTATGCTGACGCTGTTCCTGTCTCATTCCATGTCCGTTCCTTATTAAATGTTTGACTCCCTGTACTTGCTTCGTCTCTCCAACGTCAACTCATGTGACAAGTGGAACACTGGTGTCACATGTGGAAAAGTAGTAATAGACATTGCAGGTTTGCTAAGCCTAACTACAGTCATGGATGTTACTGTTTCATCAGGGAGCCACAAAGATGAAGTGTAAAATCATTTGTTTGACTTCTTTCTATTCTGTGGCTGCATGAAATAGCAAGCATATCATGAATTCAGCGATTGCAGATAATTTCACGTTGTTTAAAGTTAATAGATCTCATTAACGCAAGGTAATGATACTGAGTGAGTAAGTATGACTCCAGCATAGTATGGTGGTTGACCTCATGTATAGTAATGATACTGAGTGAGTAAGTATGACTCCAGCACAGGATGGTAGTTGGCCTTGTGTATAGGCACTCCAACAAATATATAAGACCAAGGACATCCAAAATCGATCAGATTGAACGTTTTTAGTGAAGCCAGCAATGCAAATAATTAATCTCAGTGATTGACATTATATAGGTATTATTGCATGTTGACTAACCAGTCACACTAAAATTAAATCTAGTCATGATTGGTGTCAAATATTTAATTCGGGTGAGCTTAATAGATTGGCTTGGTAGCGGCATTGACGTTGTTGGTTGGCTAGCAAGCAAAACTTGACTTTACACATCGTTCACTTTTGGGAAAACTAGTCCAGCCTTAGTAGAGTAGCTAGCTGTTGTTAGTTTAAATAAAGCAAAATGATGTACTACTATAAAGTTTAAACCCACTATAGCTTAACTTAGGAATGAGATCCCAGGCGGAGTAGCTATTTCATTCCACTCCTTGTACTCCGTGTCATTTGCCAAAGACTCTGGGAAATGACCAGGAACGACTTTTGCAAACGACAGGAGTGGCAAGGAGTAGAATGTTAGCAAAACGACTGGTACCCAGGTTCTCGGGTGAATGTGGACGTTCATCGGATAGCCCTTTCACTTTGAAACCCACGGCCACTGTGAGGTATAGCACCGCCAACCGTGAGGTATAGCACCGCCCACCGTGAGGTATAGCACCTCCCACCTGGTGAAATGCAGGGAAAAGAGTGTGTCCCTTAACGATAAATACTTATTAAGTATCGGACCTTCGCAAGTAGAAGTAGGCCTAAAGAACACTGATGATTAACCTGGTTTGTCAGTGATTTATCAGGTTGGAATATCTGATTTGAATCTGGCAGTTATTTATGTATGTTAAGCAGGAGGCCTGTGTGACCCCTGCCAGAGTCACTTTTTAAATGTTAAATGTTACCTCTGTTTTACACATACACACACATAGACACATGTACACACACACACACACACACACACACACACACACACACACACACACACACACACACACACACACACACACACACACACACACACACACACACACACACACACACACACACACACACACACACACACACACAGACCTTCTCCCACTGAGCCGTAGACCACAATTAAGGGCCGTGTCTCTGAATAACAAAAAAAGGCCCTTCCAACTCAGGTTTGCCCCAGGTGTTGTTTAGGCTTGGGGACATCAAAGGACTTTTTTTTTTTTTTTTTACCTTTCCGAGGCCCTCTCTGCTTAGTTAGTAATCCCAAAGCATAATCTCTTTAAAACTGTAAAACACATTAGACTGACACCCTAAATCCACAAAGAGAAAGAGGGAGGTGGGAGAGAGCGAGGGAGGGAGAGAGTGGGAGATAGAGGGAGGTGAGACAGAGAGGGGGAGGGAAGGATAGAGGGAGGGGAGAGAAAGTGGAGTTTTCATGACCTCTTCAGAGAAAAGGCATCTGACCTACCAAAGAGCTGTGTGTTTAGCAGAAAATGGATCATATGTAGATAATGTGTTAAGCAGGAAAGGGATAATGTGTAGATAATGTGTTTGCATTTCACATTTTTAGGGGATGTCTTCTGCAAGAGGCATAGTGGTTGATTCCAAAAGGAAATGTTATGTGAACCAATGTTTTAAAGGAAGAGTAATTTGTGTTAACTGGGGGCTAGTTCTTCCAAGATGGTGCAGCTGTAAGACATGTTTGTTTTTGTCCCTTGTACAGTTGAAGTCGGAAGTTTACATCCACCTTAGCCAAATACATTTAAACTCGGTTTTTCACAATTCCTGACATTTAATCCTAGTAAAAATTCCCTGTCTTAGGTCAGTTAGGATCACCACTTTATTTTAAGAATGTGAAATGTCAGAATAACAGTAGAGGGAATGATTTATTTCAGCTTTTATTTCTTTCATCACATTCCCAGTGGGTCAGAAGTTTACATACAGTCAATTAGTATTTGGTGGCATTGCCTTTAAATTGTTTAACTTGGGTGAAACGTGTCGGGTAGCCTTCCACAAGCTTCCCACAATAAGTTGGGTGAATTTTGGCCTATTCCTCCTGACAGAGCTGGTGAAACTGAGTCAGGTTTTTAGGCCTCCTTGCTCGCACACGCTTTTTCAGTTCTGCCCACAAAATTTCTATAGGATTGAGGTCAGGGCTATGTGATGGCCACTCCAATACCTTGACATTTTAAGCTATTTTGCCACAACTTTGGAAGTATGCTTGGAGTCATTGTCCATTTGGAAGACCCATTTGAAACCAAGCTTTACCTCATGATGCCATCTATTTTGTGAAGTGCACCAGTCCCTCCTGCAGCAAAACACCCCCACAACATGATGCTGCCACCCCTGTGCTTCACGGTTGGGATAGTGCTCTTCGGCTTGCAAGCCTCCCCCTTTATCCTCCAAGCATAACGATGGTCATCTTGGCCAAACAGTTGTATTTTTGTTTCATCAGACCAGAGGACATTTCTCCAAAAAGTACGATCTTTGTCCAATGTGCAGTTGCAAACCGTAATCTCTCTTTTTTTATGAAGGTTTTGGAGCAGTGTCTTCTTCCTTGCTGAGCGGCCTTTCAGGTTGTGTTGATATAAGACTCGTTTTACTGTGGAAATACATATTTCTTTACCTGTTTCCTCCTGCATCTTCAAAAGGTCCTTTGCTGTTGTTCTGGGATTGATTTGCACTTTTCGCACCAAAGTACATTCATCTCCAGGAGACAAATCGTGTCTCCTTCCTGAGCAGTATTGTCACGGGCTGGCTCGGAAAAACAGGAGAGGTGGAGTCAGGCGCAGGAGACAGAGAGTTCTTGACCACACTTCTTTATTCAAGAAAAACTGGAGGTGGTCGCCCAAAAATATATAGGGACGCAGCCCTTAAATTATTCTGCGGTGGTGTACACAATGAAATCAACCACAGGCAGAGGAAAACCAACATACGTTCCTATAGCACAGAAACCGGACAGGAAACACAATCACGCACAAACACAGACAATCTACGCTAAACTAAATAACCCCCCCCCCTACTAATGACTAACCCAAAACAGGTGTGTGCCTACCTAGACCTAACCAACAGAAAGTGAAACAAAAAGGGATCGATGGTAGCTAGTAGGCCGGCGACGACGACCGCCGAGCTCCGCCCGGCCGAGGAGGGGCGCCACCATCCGTCGGTGTCGTGACAAGTATGATGGCTGCGTGGTCCCATGGTGTTTATACTTGCGTACTATTGTTTGTACAGATGAACGTGGTACTTTCAGGTGTTTGGAAATTGCTCCCAAGGATGAACCAGACTTGTGGAGGTCTTGGGAGCATTTTTTTCTGAGGTCTTGGCTGATTTCTTTTGATTTTCCCATGATGTCAAGCAAAGAGGTACTGAGTTTGAAGGTAGGCCTTGAAATACATCCACAGGTACCCCTCCAATTGACTAAAATGATGTAAATTAGCCTATCAGAAGCTTCTAAATCCATGACATCATTTTCTGGAATTTTCCAAGCTATTTAAAAGCACAGTCAACTTAGTGTATGTAAACTTCTGGCCCACTGGAATTGTGATACAGTGAATTATAAGTGAAATAATCTGACCATAAACAATTGTTGGAAAAATTACTTGTATCTTGCACAAAGTAGATGTCCTATCCGACTTGCCAAAACTATTGTTTGTTAACAAGAAATTTGTTGAGTGCTTGAAAAAATTGTTTTAAAACTCCAACCCAAGTGAATGTAAACTTCCGACGTCAACTGTAAATATTCAGTCTTTTTAGTTTTTTTATTGTTGTATACATTTCATTATATTTCAATCTCTTTTTTCCATTATTGAATTAAAAATACCTTCCTGCATCCCGCCTCACCCAATGTGGTATGGATCTGCTATATTTTAGACCTTATAACTGGAACTTCCATCAGCAGCTAGCCATCAGACGCTAGACAACTAATTAGCTACCAGCTATTTAGTCATTGTTAGCCACTGCTAGTGGTCTTTACCTTTAGCTCGGACACCTGCCGCTTTAGCCCGGATAGCTCGGAAAATACCTTTCAGTCTGCACAGCGCGATATCAGCCCTGAGCATATCGGACTGCTTTTTTCCCCACTACATCCCTGGATTCCTGCCTGCAAGCTCTGGACCATTACACCGGATCTTCGCAGTTAGCTAGCTGCTACCGAGTGGCTACTGTGGCTAACGCCCTTGTCCAGAAGCATGCACCAGTTAGCCTCGAGCTAGCCTCAAGCTAGGCCCATCTCCCGGCTAGCAAACGAAGTACACCAACTATAATACCTCTCTTGCCAGTTGGCCTGGACCCTTTGTTGTCACGGAGCCCCGCCGATCCATCATGACTGATCTGCTGACGTAATTTGGCTGATGTGCTCTCAACCGGCCTCTGCGTCGTGGATGTTGGTGATGATCCATCTGCTAGCCCCGGCCCGCTAGCTTCCTGAACGCCGTGTCTCCCGTTCGCCTAGCGTAGTAATCGACTACCGAACGGCTCCCTGTTTCATCTATTGCTGCTCATTGGACCCTATGATCACTCGGCTACACAGCTGATGCCTGCTGGACTGTTCATTAACACGGTACTTCATTTTGTTTATCTGTCAGCCTCAGTCTCAAACTCAGGGCCTGTGTGTAACTAACTGACCCTCTCTGCCCATTCATCGCCATTTACACGTTGTTGTTGTCCTAGCTGTTTACCCATTGTTGTCTCACCCGTTGTTGTCTTAGCTCTCCCTATCAACACCTGTGATTGCTTTATTCCTTTCTCTAATGTCAATATGCCTTGTATACTGTTGTTTAGGGCAGCTCTCATTGTTTTATTTTACTGCGGAGCCCCTAATCCTGCTCAACATGTCTCAGATAGCCCCCTTGTCCCACACCCCACACATGCGGAGACCGCACCTAGCTTGACTGGCGCCTCCAGAGATACAACCTCTCTCATCATCACTCAATGCCTAGGTTTACCCCCACTGTACTCACACCCTACCATACCCTTGTCTGTACACTTTGCCCTGAATCGATCCTACACGCCCAGAAATCTGCTCCTTTTATTCTCTGTTCACAAAGCACTAGACGACCAGTTCATATAGCCTTTAGCCGTACCCTCATCCTACTCATCCTCTGTTCCTCTGGTGATGTAGAGGTTAACCCAGGCCCTGTGTGTCCCCAGGTGCTCTCATTTGTTGACTTCTGCAACCGTAAAAGCCTTGGGATCATGCATTTTAACATCAGAAGCCTCCTCCCTAAATTTGATTTATTCACTGCTTTAGCACACTCTGCCAACCCTGATGTCCTAGCAGTGTCTGAATCCTGGCTTATGAAGGCCACCAAAAATTCAGAAATGTCCATCCCCAATTACAACATTTTCCGTCAAGACAGAACTGCTAAAGGGGGAGGATTTGCAATCTACTGTAGAGATAGCCTGCAGAGTTCGGTCATACTATTCAGGTCTACACAATAACAGTTTGAGCTTCTACTTTGAAGATCCATCTCTCCAAAAATAAGTCCCTCACTGTTGCCGCTTGTTATAGACCCCCCTCAGCTCCCAGCTGGGCCCTGGACACCATATGTGAAGTGATTGCACCCCATCTATTGTCAGAGTTCGTACTGCTAGGTGACCTAAATTGGATATGCTTAACATCCCGGCCGTCCTACAATCTAAGCCAGATGCCCTCAATCTCACACAAATTATCAAGGAACCTACCAGGTACAACCCCAAATCCGTAAACATGGGCACCCTCTTAGATATCATCCTGACCAACTTCCCTTCTAAATACACCTCTGCTGTTTTCATTGCCTGCGTCCGTTATGGGTCCGCAGTCAAACGACCACCCCTCATCACTGTCAAAGACACCCTAAAACACTTCTGCGATCGGTCCTTTCTAATTATCCTGGCCCGGGCATCCTGGAAGGATATTGACCTCATCCCGTCAGTAGCGGACGCCTGGTTGTTCTTTAAAAGGGCTTTCCTCACCATCTTAAATAAGCATGCCCCTTTCAAAAAATGGAGAATTAAGAACAGATATAGCCCTTGTTTCACTCCAGACTTGACTGCCATTGACCAGCACAAAAACACCCTGTGGCGTACTGCACTAGCATCGAATAGTCCCCGCGATATGCAACTTTTCAGGGAAGTCAGGAACCAATACAAACAGTCAGTTAGGAAAGCAAAGGCTAGCTTTTTCAAACAGAAATTTGCATCCTGCATCAGTAATTCCAAAAAGTTTTGAGACACTGAAAAGTCCATGGAGAATAAGAGTACCTCCTCCCAGCTGCCCACTGCACAGAGATTAGGAAACACTGTCACCACTGATAAAGCCACGATAATCGAGAATTTCAATTAGCGTTTTTCTACGGCTGGCCATGCTTTCCACCTGGCTACCCCAACCCCGGCCAACAGCTCTGCACCCCCCGCAGAAATTGGCCCAAGCCCCCCCCCCCACTTCTCTTTCACCCAAATCCAGACAGCTGATGTTCTGAAAGAGCTCCAAAATCTGGATCCCTACAAATCAGCTGGGCTAGACAATCTGGACCCTTTCTTCCTAAAATTATCCGCCGCCATTGCTGCAACCCCTATTACTAGTCTGTTCAACCTCTCTTTCGTATCGTCTGAGATTCCTAAAGATTGGAAAGCGGCCACGGTCATCCCCCTCTTCAAAGGGGAGACACTCTAGACCCAAACTGTTACAGACCTATATATATCCATCCTGCTCTGCCTTTCTAAAGTCTTCGAAAGCCATGTGAACAAACAGATCACCGACCATTTCGAATCCCACCGTACCTTCTCCGCTATGCAATCTGGTTTCCGAGCTGGTCACAGGTGCATCTCAGCCACGCTCAAGAATCCTAAACGATATCATAACCGCCATCAATAAAAGACAGTACTGTGCAGCCGTCTTCATTGACCTGGCCAAGGCTTTCGACCCTGTCAATCACCGTATTCTTATCGGCAGACTCAACAGCCTTGGTTTCTCTAATGACTGCCTCGCCTGGTTCACCAACTACTTCTCAGATAGAGTTCAGTGTTTCAAATCGGAGGGTCTCTTGTCAGGGCCTCTGGCAGTCTCTATAGGGGTGCCACAGGGTTCAATTCTCGGGCCGAGTCTTTTCTCTGTATATATCAATGATGTCACTCTTGCTGCGGGTGATTCTTTGATCCACCTTTACGCAGACGACACCATGCTGTATACGTCTGGCCTTTCTTTGGACACTGTATTAACAAACCTCCAAACGAGCTTCAACGCCATACAACACTCCATCCGTGGCCTCCAACTGCTCTTAATGCTAGCAAAACAAACCGATAAACTGCCCTAATCCTCCCACCCGCCTAGCATCACTACTCTGGACGGTTCTGACTTAGAATATGTGGACAACTATAAATACCTAGGTGTCTGGTTAGACTGTAAACTCTCCTTCCAGACTCATATTAAGCATCTCCAATCCAAAGTTAATTCTAGAATTGGCTTCCTTTCTTGCAACAAAGCCTCATTCACTCATGCTGCCCAACATACCCTTGTAAAACTGACTATCCTACTGATCCTTGTCTTTGGCGATTCCATTTACAAAATAGCCTCCAATACTCTACTCAGCAAATTGGATGCAGTCTATCACAGTGCCATCTGTTTTGTCACCAAAGCCCCATACACTACCCACCACTGCGACCTGTATGCTCTCGTTGGCTGGTCCTCGCTACATATTCATCGCCAAACCCACTGGCTCCAGGTCATCTATCAGTCTTTGCTAGGTAAAGCTCCGCCTTATCTCAGCTCACTGGTCACCATAGCACGCGCTCCAGCAGGTATATTTCACTGCTCATCCCCAAAGCCAACACCTCCTTTGGCCGCCTTTCCTTCCAGTTCTCTGCTGCCAATGACTGGAATGAACTGCAAAAATCACTGAAGCTGGAGACTCATATCTCCCTCACTAACTTTAAGCACCAGCTGTCAGAGGAGCTCACAGATTACTGCACCTGTATAAAGCCCATCTTTAAATAGCCCATCCAACTACCTCATCCCCATACTGTTATTTATTTTTCTCCTTTGCACCCCAGTATCTCTACTTGCACATTTATCTTCTGCACATCTATCACTCCAGTGTTTAATTGCCATGTTGTAAATATTTTGCCACTATTGCCTATTTATTGCCTAACCTCCCTTATCCTACCTCATTTGCACACACTGTATATAGATTTTTTGTATTGTATTATTGATTGTATGTTTGTTTATTCCATGTGTAACTCTGTGTTGTTGTTTGTGATGCATTGCTTTGCTTTATCTTGGCCAGGTCGCAGTTGTAAATGAGAACTAGTTCTCAACTGGCCTACCTGGTTAAATAAAGGTGAAGAAAAAAAACTTGTACAGAGCTATGCTCAATCATGAGGCATCAAAGCCAAGGAACTGAATAATATTAAGAAAATCTATAGATGGAAGGAAAGTAGTGTGAAACCTACCAAACAACAATTAGGCAACTTCAAATTCAATCCCTTCTAGACAATTTCATTGACAAAATGTTTCATTGTAATAGTGAAGTTGTAAACTTGGCAGTAGAAAACCTAAACCGTATATTTGACCTCTCAGCTTCCCTATCCAATCAAAAAATTTCAAGCAGACAAATATTTCAAGCAGACAAATGAACAACAATGACAAATGGTTAGAAGAAGAATGCAAAAACCTAAGAAAGAAATTGAGAAACCTATACAACCAAAACGATAGAGACCCAGAAAACCTGAGCCTACACCTTCACTATGGTGAGTCACTAAAACAATACAGAAAACCTGAGCCTACACCTTCACTATGGTGAGTCACTAAAACAATACAGAAAACCTGAGCCTACACCTTCACTATGGTGAGTCACTAAAACAATACAGAAAACCTGAGCCTACACCTTCACTATGGTGAGTCACTAAAACAATACAGAAAACCTGAGCCTACACCTTCACTATGGTGAATCACTAAAACAATACAGAAAACCTGAGCCTACACCTTCACTATGGTGAGTCACTAAAACAATACAGAAAACCTGAGCCTACACCTTCACTATGGTGAATCACTAAAACAATACAGTAAACCTGAGCCTACACCTTCACTATGGTGAATCACTAAAACAATACAGAAATACACTACGGAAAAAGAAGGAACAGCACGTCAGAAATCAGCTCAATGTAATCGAAGAATCCATAGAATCTAACCACTTCTGGGAAAAGTGGAAAACTCTAAACAAACAACAACATGAAGAGTTATCTATCCAAAACAGAGATGTATGGATAAACCACTTCTCCAATCGTTTTGGCTCTGTGACAAAGAACAAACAGCAGAAAGATATACATTATCAAATACAAATCTTAGAATCAACTATTAAAGACTACCAGAACTCACTGGATTCTCCAATTACATTGAATGAGCTACAGGACAAAATACAAACCCTCCAACCCAAAAAGGCCTGTGAGGTTGATGGTATCCTAAATGAAATGATAAATTATATAGACCACAAATTCTAATTGGCTATACTTACACTCTTTAACATCATCGTCTGCTCTGGCATCTTCCCCAATATTTGGATCTCCCCAATCCACAAAGGCGGAGACAAATTTCACCCCAATAACTACCAGAGGATATGCGTCAACAGCAACCTTGGGAAAATACTCTGCATCATCATTAACAGCAGACTTGTAGACTTGTATTTCCTCTGCAAAAACAATGTAATGATCAAATGTCAAATTTTTACCAAATTACCGTACGACAGACCACGTACTAACCCTGCACACCCTAATTGACAAACAAACAAACCAAAACAAAGGCAAAGTCTTCTCATGCTTTGTTGATAAAAAAAAAGCTTTTGACACAATTTGGCATGAAGGTCTGCTATACAAATTGATGGAAAGTGGTGTTGGGGGAAAAACAAACAACATCATGAAATCCATGTAAACAAACAACAAGTGTGTGGTTAGAATTGGCAAAAAACACACACATTTCTTTCCACAGGGCCGCAGGGTGAGACAGGGATGCAGCTTAAGGCCCACCCACTTCAACATATATATCAATGATTTGGCGAGGGCACTAGAACAGTCTGCAGCACCTGGCCTCACCCTACTACAATCTGAAGTCAAATGTCTACTGTTTGCTGATGATCTGGTGCTTCTGTCCCCAACCAAGGAGGGACTACAGAAGCACCTAGATCTTCTGCACAGATTCTGTCAGACCTGGGCCCTGACATTAAATCGCAGTAAGACAAAAATAATGCTGTTCAAAAAAAATTCCAGTTGCCAGGACCACGAATACAAATTCCATCTAGACAGTGTTGCCCGAGAGCACACAAAAAACGATACATACCTTGGCCTAAACATCATCGCCACAGGTAACTTCCACAAAGCTGTGAACGACCTGAGAGACAAGGCAAGAATGGGCTTCTACGCCATCAAAAGGAACATAAAATTTGACATACCAATTAGGATCTGGCTAAAATCGCTTGAATCAACTTTTATGGTTGTGAGGTCTGGGGTCCGCTCACCAATCAATTCACAAAATGGGACAAACTCCAAATTGAGACTCTGCATGCAGAATTCTGCAAAAATATCCTCCGTGAACAACGTAAAACACCAAATAACCAATTAATAAAAGTCCAAAACCCACTAATTATCAAAATCCAGAAAAGGGCTGTTAAATTCTACAACTACCTAAAAAGAAGCGATTCCCAAACCTTCCATAAAAAATCCATCACCTGGAGATTAACCTGGAGAAGAGCCCCCTAAGCAAGCAGGACAGCAACACAGTTAGACCAAAACCAAATCATGAGAAAACAAAAAGATAATTACTTGAAACATTGGAATGAATTTCCAAAATACTGAGCAAACTACAATGCTATTTGGCCCTAAACAGAGAATACACAGTGTTGTGACTTTACTTTCATCAATCTGACGACTGCTATTTATCGAATCAACACACTATGTTTAATTGTTACAATTAACTCACTAGGAATTTGGGGCACCATGAGAACGGTTGTTTAAAGAGTTACCATCTCCCGAATTAAACTCTAACAGTCTTTACCTATCACATCCATAAAACAGTCAACGTATTAATCATAGCCTCATATCGTATCATCATTTTGAACAGTTGTAACCTCCGGCATCTGCAAAAAACCCAGCCTTACTTATGATTCAGTACTACACAAATTGGTTTAATTATTTATTTACTAGCTAACTAAATGATAAAACAGGATAACATGCGCACTCAATACATGAGAAAAAGGTCCCTAGCAGACTGACACAACATATAGCAGTTTGTTATGAAGAAGATGAAGAGGGAGGGAAAATATAAACTATTCTCACAGTAATCATATACTTTGCACATGAACTGCCACCTGTTTGGAGTAAGAAATCATGAATGTATTTACGTGTGAATCCCTTCGTTCGCCGTTTATCTCTGTCGGAACCAGGCCTTCTTAGGAAGGGTGTGGGCCTTTCAGCGGCATGCTTGTCAGGCTCTGATTGTCCTAAAGGGGTCCCCCTTTCCCGTCTTCTACTGTTGTTCACTCTGGAAGATGCTCCTTGGAAGATAGGCTAGCCAGCAATGTCGACGGTTCCCATTGGTGAGGAGAGTTGTAAAATACGGTGACTTGAGAAGAGTAGTAGAATAGGATGATTTGAAAAATAGTAGAATGGTTCCACTTAAATGTGCTTTTCTAGATATTTGACTTAGGATAGCTAATCAGCCGTACCAATGATTGTCTTGGGAGGTGAGCTTCTCGCATCCACCTCCTGTTGATATTCAGAGTTTGAACCACTTCGGACATGAGCTGAAGCTAAAACGTCTTTTTGGTCTGAATGTACATTTTTTTTACCAATCTTTTTTATGCACTCCGATCAAAAGGGACGGTTCCGTCAGGTTGACATGCTCTCTGACCTCACTCTGGGCGTAGCTACTTACTGTGCAAAGTTTATAGGAGACAAATTATCTCTTATGACTCCTAAAATCACATTCCTATCTTAACAACTTTAATAATTTTTCATATTTCATATACAACCTTAAGGATGGAGACTTCGTGCATGTAGTGTATATACTTATCAAGTTACAGTATTTCCTTTATAACACTTTTAATGACATCACAAAATAACAACCCATATGACATTATTATTCTTTAGCTCTTTTCTGACCATTCCCCACATTCTCTGTTAGGAATATTTTTCCAGTATTTGCTTTAGAACATGTTAGAGTTTCAGTATATGGAGACAAAGTATATTCCTGTGTTAATTTGGAGAGAGACTTCTCTGGATCTCTTAAATTGAAATTGAATTGAATTTAATTGAGTGAAAAACAGAGAGAGAGAGAGTGAGAGTGAGGGAGACAGAGTGAGAGTAAGAGTGAGAGAGAGACAGAGTGAGAGAGAGAGAGAGAGAGACAGAGAGAGACAGAGTAAAAGAGAGATGGAAAGACACCCTCTTTCTCTCCTCTTCCCTCCCCTTCCTCTTCTCCCATAGTTCATTAGAGGATTGACTCTTGTTTCTCAGTGACCCTCTTTAGTTTGGCCTGCTGACCCCTGCTGACCCCTGGAAAGCCGTGGTGAGAGGTGTCTGTCAAAGTCTGAGAGTGGAGCAATGACTATGGGTGGACAACATACTTACTTGTCCTCTGTCTTCCCTAATGACTATGGGTGGACAACATACTTACTTGTCCTCTGTCCTCCCTAATGACTATGGGTGGACAACATTCAGACCTGTCCTCTGTCCTCTGTCTTCCATAATGACTATGGGTGGACAACATACTGACCTGTCCTCTGCCCTCCACATTCCCTAATGACTATGGGTGGACAACATTCTGACCTGTCCTCCGTCCTCTGTCTTCCATAATGACTATGGGTGGACAACATACTGACCTGTCCTCTGCCCTCCACATTCCCTAATGACTATGGGTGGACAACATTCTGACCTGTCCTCCGTCCTCTGTCTTCCATAATGACTATGGGTGGACAACATACTGACCTGTCCTCTGTCTTCTGTCCTCCCTAATGACATTTACCACCCCAATAGATCCACAGACGATGCAATCACCATCGCACTGCACACTGCCCTATCCCATCTGTACAAGAGGAGTACCTATGTAAGAACTCTGTTCATTGACTATAGCTCAGCATTCAACACCATAGTACCCTCCAAGCTCATCATTAAGCTCGGGGTCCTGGGTCTGAACCCCGCCCTGTGCAACTGGGTCCTGGACTTCCTGACGGGCTACCCCTAGGTGGTGGGCCACCCCACTTCGCTGATCCTCAACACAGAGCCCCACAAGGGTGTGTGCTCAGCCCCCTACTGTACCCCCTGTACACCCATGACTGCGTAGCATTCAACTACCCGAGCCACAGCCTGATCACCCCGCTATCATCCAGAAGGTGAGGTCAGTACAGGTGCATCAACCTGGGCCCAAGAGACTGAAAAACAGTTTCTATCTCAAGGCCATCAGACTGTTAAATAGCCATCACTAGCTCGGCTTCCACCCGGTTACGGAACTGTCACGGTTGTCGTAGGATGAAGCGGACCAAAGTGCAGCGTGATTATCGTTCCACATATTTTATTGAACGGTGAAACTATGCAATACATACAAAATAAACTGAACAAACAACAAGAACAACAAGAACAACAAGAACAACAAACCGTGACGAAGAGTTAACATACACTACTCAAAAACAATCTCCCACAAACCCAGGTGGGAAAACACCTACTTAAGTATGATCTCCAATTAGAGACAACGATGACCAGCTGCCTCTAATTGGAGATTATCCCAAACAAAAACCCAACATAGAAATACAAAACTAGAACATCACAACATAGAAAATCTAAACTAGAAAAAAAAACTGTCACGCCCTGACCTACTCTACCATAGAAAATAACAGCTTTCTATGGTCAGGACGTGACAGGAACACTGCACCTTAGAGGATGCTGCCCTATACACGTAGACTTGGAATCACTGGCCACTTTAATAGTGGAACACTAGTCACTTTAATGATGTTTACATACTGCTTTACTCATCTCATATGTATATACTGTATTCTATTCTAGTGTATTTTAGTCAACGCCACTCCGACATTGCTCAATCTAATATTTATATATTACTTAATTCCATTATTTTACTTTTAGATTTGTGTGTATTGTTGTGAATTGTAGATACTAGTGCAGTGTTGGAGCTAGTAACACAAGCGTTTCGCTACACCCGCAATAACATCTGCTAAATAAACTCAGCAAAAAAAGAAACTTCCCTTTTTCAGGACCCTGTCTTTCAAAGATAATTCGTTAAAATCCAAATAACTTCAAAGATTTTCATTGTATTTGGTTTAAAAACTTTTTACCATGCTTGTTCATTGAAAAATAAACAATTAATGGACATGCACCTGTTGAACGGTCGTTAAGACACTAACAGCTTATAGACGGTAGGCAATTAAAGTGCACAGAGATGAGGGCTTTCATTTCAAAAAATACAAATTGAGAAACCAGAAATCTTAAAATAAATAATTTCAAGGAATACTTTAGAACCACTTGAAAATAGATTGTGATGTTGTGCACGACTATGGTAGATGACTGAACCAACCTCTTTTCAGACCGTCATTAGTTATTTTATAAACAATTAATGAACATGCACCTGTGGAACGGTCGTTAAGACTCTAACAGCTTATTGACGGTAGGCAATTAAGGTCACAGTTATGAAAACTTAGGACACTAAAGAGGCCTTTCTACTGACTATGAAAAACACCAAAAGAAAGATGCCCAGGGTCCCTGCTCATCTGGGTGAATGTGTCTTAAGCATGTTGCAAGGAGGCATGACGACTGCAGATGTGGCCAGGGCAATAAATTGCAATGTTCGTACTGTGAGACGCCTAAGACAGCGCTACAGGGAGACAGGACGGACAGGTGATCGTCCTCGCAGTGGCAGATCATGTGTAACAACACCTGCACAGGATCGGTACATCCGAACATCACACCTGCAGGACAGGTACAGGATGGCAATAACAACTGCCTGAGTTACACCAGGAACGCACAATCCCTCCATCAGTGCTCAGACTGTCTGCAATAGGCTGAAAGAGACTGGACTGAGGGCTTGTAGGCCTGTTGCAAGGCAGGTCCTCACCAGACATCACCGGCAACAACGTCACCTATGGGCATGAACCCACCGCCACTGGACCAAACAAGACTGGCAAAAAGTGCTCTTCACTGATGAGTTGCGGTTTTGTCTCACCAGGGGTGATGGTCGGATTTGCATTTATCGTCGAAGGAATGAGCGTTACACCGAGGGCTGTACTCTGGAGCAGGAACGATTTGGAAGTTGAGGGTTCCCCAACCCACTACTACCCCCTCACCCTTCTCCACCACATTAAACTACCCCCCGCCCTTCCCCAACACACTACACTACCCCCCCGCCCTTCCCCAACACACTACACTACCCCCCCGCCCTTCCCCAACACACTACACTACCTCCCGCCCTTCCCCACCCCACTACACTACCCCCCCGCCCTTCCCCAACACACTACACTACCCCCCCGCCCTTCCCCAACACACTACACTACCCCCCCGCCCTTCCCCAACACACTACACTACCCCCCGCCCTTCCCCAACACACTACACTACCCCCCGCCCTTCCCCACCCCACTACTACCCCCCACCCTTCCCCACCACACTACACTACCCCCCGCCCTTCCCCAACACACTACACTACCCCCCCGCCCTTCTCCACCACACTACACTACCCCCCGCCCTTCCCCAACACACTACACTACCCTCCCGCCCTTCTCCACACACACCAATCCCACACACAGTGTTCAACTTCCTCTAAGCCATAAATTCTCTAGGTGTAGAAATGATTCAATTCATCCAGCACCCTGCTTCTCCCCACCATGACCAGCCAAGAAGCCAAGGCATATTACAATCAATTCCAATAGCTTAATTGGTCCATAAAGTGGCGTGTTGAAGGTCAGGGCAGCGGTGCTTTGACTTCCATCTGAGCATGAAGTACTTACCCTCTGCCCATCTGGAAGCAGCTAGCGACAGGCAGACCGAAAGACCGACAGACAGGCAGACAGACAGACCGACCGACAGGCCGTCAGGCAGACAGACCAACAGACAGGCCGTCAGGCAGACAGACCAACAGACAGGCCGTCAGGCAGACAGGCCGACAGACAGACAGACAGACAGACAGACAGACAGACAGACAGACAGACAGACAGACAGACAGACAGACAGACAGACAGACAGACAGACAGACAGACAGACAGACAGACAGACAGACAGGTCTAGTTCTCTGTGCCGTCACCTCACACAATAACTCTCCCCAACTCCAAACTCACTCAGCTCAGTCACCCTGTAAAGAGAGTGAGAGTGAACGAGAGAGAGAGGAATAAGACAGATAGAGAGAGAGAGGGGAGAGAGACAGAGAGAGCGAGAGAGGGACAGAAGGAGAAAATAAATAATAAAGAAGACAGTCCTGTTTACCTCAGAGTTTTATTTAATGAGCATGATGCACGCAAGGTGTTCTCGTAAATCACCACATGGTTTACAAACTCAATAAGTAAGGGCTTCCTGTTAAAACCAGGCAGCGCACACCTAAATTATTAACGAAGCTGGGGGCCCCCAGAGGCACAACTTTGATGATGTTATAAACAGGGGAGAGGACAAGGTGCTCTCTCAGCAAAAGATTATGGACCCCTAATTATCTGGCCTCCAAGAGAGAGAGAACGAGGGATATGCATCTAAACCTGACCCATTCTTAATCGCCTCAACTTTTTTCTCACACTGAACAGAGATGATTGAGAGGGGAGGAGCTAAGGGAGCCGTTTAAACCCATCATTGGAGGGTAATAGATTGTGAACAACACTGTAGGTTATATTCACTGAGTATACAAACATTAGGAACACCTTCTCTTTCCATGACATAGACTGACCAGGTAAATCCAGGCTACAATCACTTATTGATGTCACTTGTTAAATCCACTTCAATCAGTGTAGATGAAGGGGAGGAGACAGGTAAAACAAGGATTTTTAAGCCTTGAGACAACTGAGACATGGATTGTGTATGTGTGCCATTCAGAGGGTGAATGGGCAAGACAAAAGATTTAAGTGCCTTTGAATGGGGTGCATGGTGCACCGGTTTGAGTGTGTCAAGAACTGCAACGCTGCAGGGTTTTTCTCACTCAACAGTTTCTTGTGTGTATCAAGAATGGTCCACCACCCAAAGGATGGTGAACATGGGCCAGCATCCCTGTGGAACGTTTTCGACACCTTGTAGAGTCCATGACCAGACAAATTGAGGATGTTCTGAGGGCAAAAGGGGGTGCAACTCAATATTAGGAAGGTGTTCATATTGTTTTGTTCTCCCAGTGTGAGTTTTTGCATTGACAGAAAGAGAAGTGATTGATAACTTAGTTTTGTGATAGACAAATATGGCAAGGGAGGACTTGTGGATATCGGTAGTGTGTGTGTGTGTGTGTGTGTGCGGGTGTGTGTGTGTGTGTGTGTGTGTGTGTGTGTGTGTGTGTGTGTGTGTGTGTGTGTGTGTGTGTGTGTGTGTGTGTGTGTGTGTGTGTGTGTGTGTGTGTGTGTGTGTGTGTGTGTGTGTGTGTGTGTGTGTGTGTGTGTAAATTCTCTGACAGATTTTCTTCCCCTCACAGGATAAATTTCTCTCTGGGCAAAATATATATATTTTGTAATCTAAATTCATTAAGCTTTGATAATCGCTGATGCAGCCATAGTTGCCCGGAAAATGGTAGGAAAAGTAACAAGTAGAGGAAAACTGTGATGATTTAACTTTATGAACTAATAATAATACGACACCTAAGAAACCGTGCATCAGAAATAGAGGGGAAGTTACAAGTGGAAGGGCATGTTGAACATAAAAATCTGTTAGATTCACTTTATACAGTTGAAGTCAGAAGTTTACATAGGTTGGAGTCATTACTTAGGTTGGAGTCATTAAAACTCGTTTTTCAACCACTCCACAAATGTCTTGTTTGTGCATGACACAAGTAATTATTCCCACAATTGTTTACAGACAGATTATTTCACTTATAATTTACTGTATCACAATTCCAGTGGGTCAGAAGTTTACCTACACTAAGTTGACTGTGCTATAAACAACTTGGAAAATTCCAGAAAATTATATCATGGCTTTAGAAGCTTCTGATAGGCTAATTTACATCATTTGAGTCAGTTGGAGGTTTACCTGTAGATGTATTTCAAGGCTTACTTTCAAACTCAGTGCCTCTTTGCTTGACATCATGGGAAAATCAAAATAAATCAGCCAAGACCTCAGAAAAAAATTGTAGACCTCCACAAGTCTGGTTCATCCTTGGGAGCAATTTCCAAACGCCTGACAGTATCACGTTCATCTGTACAAACAATAGCACGCAAGTATAAACACCATGGGACCACGCATCCATCATACCGCTCAGGAAGGAGACGCGTTCTGTCTCCTGGAGATGAACGTACTTTGGTGCGAAAAGTGCAAATCAATCCCAGAACAACAGCAAAGGACCTTGTGAATATCCTTGAGGTAACAGGTACAAAAGTATCTAAATCCACAGTAAAACAAGTCCTATATCAACACAACCTGAATAGCTGCTCAGCAAGGAAGAAGCCACTGCTCCAAAACCCCCATAAAAAAGCCAGGCGACGGTTTGCAACTGCACATGGGGACAAAGATCTTACTTTTTGGAGAAATGTCCTCTGGTCTGATGAAACAAAAATAGAACTGTTTGGCCATAATGGCATTCGTTATGTTTGGAGGATAAAGGGGGAGGCTTGCAAGCCGAAGAACACCATCCCAACCGTGAAGCACGGGGGTGGCAGCATCATGTTTTGAGGGTGCTTTGCTACAGGAGGAACTGGTGCACGTCACAAAATAGAGGTAGGAAAATTAGGAAGGAAAATCATGAGGTAGGAAAATTATGTGGATATGTTGAAGCAACATCTCAAGACATCAGTCAGGAAGTTAAAGCTTTGACGCAAATGGGTCTTCCAAATGGACAATGACCCAAGCATACTTCCAAAGTTGTGGCAAAATGGCTTAAGGACAACAAAGTCAGGGTATTGGAGTGGCCATCACAAAGCCCTGACCTCAATCCTTTAAAAAATGTGTGGGCAGAACTGAAAAATCATGTGCCAGGAAGGAGGCCTACAAACCTGACTCAGTTACACCAGCTCTGTCAGGAGGAATGGGCCAAAATTCACCCAACTTATTGTGAGAAGCTTGTGGAAGGCTACCGGAAATGTTTGACCCAAGTTAAACAATTTAAACGCAATGCTACCAAACTTCTGACCCACTGGGGATGTGATGAAAGAAATAAAAGCTGAAATAAATCCTTCGCTCTACTATTATTCTGATATTTCACATTCTTAAAATAAAGTGGTGATCCTGACTGACCTAAGACAGGGACTTTTACTAGGATTAAATGTCAGGAATTGTGAAAAACTGAGTTTAAATCTGTTTGGCTAAGGTCTATGTAATCTTCCGACTTCAACTGTATCATTCAAATGATCATCTAAAGAGACTATAATACACTTTTGTCTAAGGATACTGTACCTTCACAAAGTATTCATACCACTTGACTTACTCCCGATTTTGTTGTCTTACAGCCTGGATTCAAAATGGATTAGATAGATTTTTTTCTCAGCCATCTACACACAACACTCCATAATGACAAAGTGAAAACATGTTTTAAGAAATGTTTGGCAAATTTATTTAAAAAATGATTTACAGAAATATCTAATTTATAATACATGTTAGAGTCAATACATGTTAGAATCACCTTCGGCAGCAATTACAGCTGTGAGTCTTTCTGGGTATGTTTCTAAGAGCTTTGCACACCTGGAATGTACAATATTTGCACATTATTCTTTAAAAAATTCTCGAAGCTCTGTCAAGTTGATGTTGATCACTGCTTGACCGCCACTTTCAAGTAAATTTAAGTCAAAACTGTAACTCGGCCGCTCCGGAACAATCACTGTCTTCTTGGTAAGCAAATCCAGAGTAGATTTGACCTTGAGTTTTAGGTTATTATCCTGCTGAAAGTTGAAGTAATCTCCCAGTGTCTGTTGGAAAGCAGATTCAATCACGTTTTTCTCTAGGATTTGTCTGTGACCTGTTACCTTTCTCCATGCCGTTTATTTTTTAAACCCTGTAAAACTCCCCAGTCCATGACGATTACAAGTGTACCCATAACAAAAAGTTAGTTGCTTTGGCATATTTTTTGCAGTATTACTTTAGTGCCTTGTTTGCTAATAGGATGCATGTTTGGAAAAATGTTACCCTGTACAGGATTCCTTCTTTGACTGTCAATTAGGTTAGTATTCTGCAGAAACTACAATATTGTCCATTCTCAGTTTTCTCCTATCACAGCCATTAAACTCTGTAACTGTTTTAAAGTCACCACTGGCCTCATGGTGAAATCCCTGATCAGTTTCCTTCCTCTCCGGCAACTGAGTTAGGAAGGACGGCTGTATCTTTGTAGTGACTGGGTGCATTGATACACCATCCAAAGTGTAATTAATAACTTCACCATAGTCAAAGGGATATTCGATGTCTGCTTTTTAAAATTTGAACTCATCTACCAATATGTGACCTTCTTTGCGTGGCATCGGAAAACCTCCCTGGTTTTTGTGGTTGAATCTGTGTTTGAAATGCATTGCTTGACTGAGGGATCTTTCAGATAATTGTATTTGTGGGGTACAGAGCTCTGAACTGGGAACTGTCGCCGGAAGCTCTGAACTGGGGACTGTCGCCGGAAGCTCTGGACTGGGGACTGTCGCCGGAAGCTCTGGACTGTGAAGGCGCACTGGAGACCTGGTGCGTGGAGCCGGGACAGGTGGCACCAGACTGGTGACACACACTTCAGGGCGAGTGCGGGGAGCTGGCACAGGACGTACCTGACTGGGGACACGCACTTCAGGGAGAGTGCGAGGAGCAGGCACAGGACGTACCGAACTGGGAACATACACTTCAGGGAGAGTGCGAGGAACAGGCACAGGACGTACCGGACTGGGAACACGCACTTCAGGGAGAGTGCGAGGAACAGGCACAGGACGCACCTGACTGGGAAGGCGCACTTGAGGGAGAGTGCGAGGAGCAGGCACAGGACCTACTGGGTTGTGGAGACGTACTGGAGACCTGGTGTGTATAGCCGGCCTCAATTGTACCGGAACTTTAACACACTTCTCAGGACGAGTACGGGGAGCTGAATCAGGTGGCATCAGACGGCTAACACGCTCCTCAGGGCGAATTCCGTGCATACTACGCCAAACCAACAGCTCTCTCGCTTCACTCTCCTCCAATTTATCCAACAACTCCTCGAAGGTCTCTAACTCACCCCTCCGTTCACTCTCCTCCAATTTATCCAATAACTCCTCGACGGTCTCTGACGCACTCCTCGGCTCTGCCGACCACTCCATGTGCCCCCCCCCCAATTTTTTTTTAGGGCTGTCTTTTGGGCTTTCTCTGTGGCCGCGAACCCCGGTGTCGTCGCTGTTGTTCCTTCGCTGCCTCCACCTGCTTCCATGGCAGGCTTCTGTCTCCTGCCATGATTTCACATCCAGGGTGTCCTCCACTCCTAGCTTTCCTCCCAGGCCCAGGATCCCTGCTCCTCCTGGGCACGCTGCTTGGTCCTGGTTTGATGGGATATTCTGTCACGTTCGTGTGTATAGACGGACCAAGGTGCAGCGTGAGTAGCGTTCCACATCTTTATTATGAAGTGAAACTTAGCAAAATACAAAAACAATAAAGAATAAACGAAACGTGACTACAAAGGTGCTACATGCACTAACTCAAAATAATATCCCATAACCCACAGGTGGAAAACATGCTACTTAAGTATGATCCCCAATTAGAGACAACGATAGCCAACTGCCTCTAATTGAGAATCATACCAAACACCCAAACATAGAAAAACTAAATTGGAACCCCACATAGAAAATAATAACTAGAAAAATCCCCAGTCACGCCCTGACCTACTCTACCATAGAAAATAAGAGCTGTCTATGGTCAGGACATCACAGGTAGTCATTCAAAAATCATGTTAAACACTATTATGACACACAGACTGAGTCCATGCCACTTATTATGTATTTGGGCTTGCCATAACAAAGGGTTGAATACTTATTAACTCAAGACATTTCAGCTTTTCATTTGTAATTCATTTGTAAAAAAAAACAAAAAAAAGAAAAACATAATTCCACTTTGACATTATAGGGTATTGTGTATAGGCCAGTGACCAACACATTTAAATTGTATCCATTTTAAATTTAGGCTGTAACACACCAACATGTGGAGAAAGTGTGAATACTTTCTGAAGGCATTGTATGTATCCTTAATGCCCAAACCCAGGCTTTGAGTTTGAGTACCTGTAGATGGTAAATGTCTATCTAGTAGCTACACATTGAATACATACAACAATGTATTCAGAAATGAAACATGTATGATGTGAATCCATTCGTTTCCAACATTGAAGCATCTGTATTTGAACAGACACATGAGTTCCTAAGGCCCAGTTAGTCTGGGATGTTAGTACATACAGAACATAGTAAACTCAATATCGGACAGCCGGTATTGGTGAGAACGAGATAAAGAAGAATAATAATTTCTAGTTCAAATTTGCTCCAAATTAAAATACAAAATGAGTCCCCGATGAAATCATGACCAGCTGGGGGGATTCAATAATGATGTATAAAAACACAGATGTAAAAAAACACAGATGTGAAAAACACAGACATGTAAAAAACACAATGTAAAAAACACAGACGTAAAAAACACAATGTAAAAAACACAATGTGAAAAACACGGACATGTAAAAAACTCAGAGATGTGATTTCATTCCTCTCTCATCACAGCCAAGCATGTAATCTAATCAAAGAGGATGCTTCCCCCCTGTCTTGAGCATGGGCTCCAGGAGACACGTTCACACGGCTTCCTACTGTGTCTGGAAACGCTTCTCCCCAAAAAGATGGTTCTCCCTCAGGGGGCTTGGTGCCACAGACCAAGCATATTGGAATCAGATCCAATGACTGTCGACCTCATGTAGTAAACATTCAAGTGCGCTTGGTTTGCAGGCCATCTCTTTCTCTCTTTCTATCACTGCCAGTTATGAAACTGTGTAACTCCATCTTCTTTGGTTATGTATTGGAGGTCTAATGGACTGAGGTTACATAGATGTGTGTGTTTCTTGTAACCCGAGTCGGGAGGCTCCATTCCTAGTTCGCAGAGGAGACTTTAAGCGCAACACATATTCATCCTTTTAGGTAATGATGACAAATTAGAGGCACTGAGGGACCATTCAAAAGAGTCATGTTTCAAAGCAAACCAGGAGTCTCTTGACAACTAAACACTCAATATAATCTCTCCGATTACATTAGCCCAAAATCCTCATTGACCCACTGTGCATCTCCTCTCTCCATTCACAACCATTCTCTATCCACAATAAGTCATCTGTTTGGAAGGCTGAAATGTGACGATGACACAGGGCCCCAAGTATGTGCTTTGGAAAGGAAGTGGTGTCATCGCTCTGTTTAAAACTGTATCGGACCAAATCGAATTATATCCCAGGCGCCCTGGCACATTAAATTATCCCAAAATCCCCTCGAATACCACCAAAGACGTGGTCGCCAGTCGCTATTGACTGAAGAGTGGCCAACTGTAAACATAAAGGGTGAGCAAACAAGGCTAGCTAACAGAGAAAGTCAAGAAAGAGTCATTGGGTCTGGATGAATGCAGCGTGGTGTGGTGATGTTGTAGGCCTCCGTAACTTCTTGTGACTATCTAAGCTGTCACCATGTGTCTCAGAATTAAAGTATGCACGCCCGGAAGCTTAGGATGCTGCTTTGGTACGTCCCGTGTGGCTCACTTGGTGGAGTGTGGCACTTGCAATGCCAGTGTTGTGTGTTTGATTCCCACGGGGGACCAGTATGAAAAAAACAATAATTACACAGTATCTACTGTGAGTCGCTCTGGATAAGAGCATCTGCTAAATGACAAAAATGTAAGAACGGAATAAAAACAATGCTTGCACAAGTTTGAGAGACTGGATTGTAAATATACTATCTGATAGAAAAAGTACAATTATCCAATAGAGCTACAGAAGCAGGCTAGCTTTGAGTTAGCTTAACTTATCATCAAGTACAACACAAAACAAAATACCCGTCACATACATTTGTCCAAACCCAGCCGAGGTAAATATCAAATATCACCTTCTGATAGATGAAGATGGAGTATTGATTAAGTGTTCACCGCGCTGTTCACTTGACACGTACAAATCCAACTTTTCTATCTTTAACAGAGAGGAAAAACTCAGACACCGGCTATAATTAGCTGTCCAAAAGGAACGTTAATATTTCTCAGTCTGAGGTTCCTTATCGGTTTCCTGGACAGGTTGTAATGAACAACCCCGTGAGGGGTACAGCCTATGCCCCCCTACCCATCCCAAGAGGCTGTACAGCAGTGAGACAGACAGTGACACACAAATCTATCCCCTTCCACTGAGTGACAAACCGATCTGCCAGGCTGGCTGGCCTCCCAGCCTCATTGATCGATAGTCATCAGTGACCTCTTCCACTTGCCCATCACTTTAACCAAAGCTGTGGTGCACACTCCCCTCCCTGTGAGTGTGTGAGTGTGTGTGTGTGTGTGTGTGTGTGTGTGTGTGTGTGTGTGTGTGTGTGTGTGTGTGTGTGTGTGTGTGTGTGTGTGTGTGTGTGTGTGTGTGTGTGTGTGTGTGTGTGTGTGTGTGTGTGTGCTAAGCATGCATTTTTATGACAAAGCCACCAGGGTGTTAAAATACTAGAATCAATTGTTTTCCTGGGTCATTGATCAATTGTCACATATGCCAGTCAAAACCGAATTATTCAAAATCCCCAGTTATTGTATGCATACAGTGTACAGTAACAAATGTTCTCATTTCCGCAAGTGATGTTATTTTTAGTAGGGTACAGAGGAGTTGGAAATGATTTGTTGTGGACACATTACCTATAACACGGTAGACTTGATTCAGATCTGGTACAGTAGTGTATTGTAATGTCTAATGTAATACATCCCTGCCACCTTTATTACAGTCTCCATAGTAATACATGTTTTGCGATGTGTTGAATGACAGTTATTGCTGTCAGAAAAACGGTTTGACCAGAAAATCCCTCAACAACAAAACAAACCTGTTCGCAAACAAACTACAGACATATTATTCAATCAATGGCTAAACGCTAATGAGACGTGAACGCGGCAAACACACTGTTAATCAGTTAGCTCCAGAAAAGGACAAGGTGTTAATTAGAACACTAATTACAGTATGATAGCGTTGCACTTGTTTTTTTTGCACTTGCAGGTGATACAAATTTAAACGGGAGCACATTACATTACATTACTTTACATTACATTACATTACTTTACTTTACTTTGCGTTACATTACGTTACATTACTTTACATAACATTATTTTACTTTACATTACGTTACATTACATTACATTACTTTACATTACGTTACATTACATTACATTACTTTACTTTACTTTACATTACGTTACATTACATTACTTTACTTTACATTACGTTACATTACATTACATTACTTTACTTTACTTTACATTATGTTACATTACTTGGCAGTGTTAACAGGTGCCAGCTGGCCCCTGAACACTCACATAATCACACTCAGGCAAGCACACCCTTTTAGTTAGCCAATCCAGTCTCCTCATTCCCCATCTAGCCATCCTCTAGCAGAGAAAGAGCAGCCCCCAACCCATTTTAAATTCTCCTAGCATAGGTGTGCCTTGTCCAGATTATTACAGCAGGAACCCACCAAGGCTTTGGTTCTAAATTAGACGGCCGCCCTGAACAGCCTGCTCTACTCTAACCATTTCCTGAACAGCCTGCTCTACTCTAACCATTTCCTGAACAGCCTGCTCTACTCTAACCATTTCCTGAACAGCCTGCTCTA
The DNA here is from genome assembly GCF_965601325.2 of Salmo salar. Lineage (NCBI taxonomy): Eukaryota > Metazoa > Chordata > Actinopteri > Salmoniformes > Salmonidae > Salmo > Salmo salar. The sequence goes on from NC_138309.1 coordinate 80,622,254, forward strand.
CTCTAACCATTTCCTGAACAGCCTGCTCTACTCTAACCATTTCCTGAACAGCCTGCTCTACTCTAACCATTTCCTGAACAGCCTGCTCTACTCTAACCATTTCCTGAACAGCCTGCTCTACTCTAACCATTCCCTGAACAGCCTGCTCTACTCTAACCATTTCCTGGACAGCCTGCTCTACTCTAACCATTTCCTGAACAACCTGCTCTACTCTAACCATTTCCTGAACAGCCTGCTCTACTCTAACCATTTCCTGAACAGCCTGCTCTACTCTAACCATTTCCTGAACAGCCTGCTCTACTCTAACCATTTCCTGAACAACCTGCTCTACTAACTATTTCTCAGCTGAAGCAGCCTTTCTCTTCCCCTCATTTTAAAATAAGGGCATCAAGTCGATCAGGTGCCGGCAAGCCACCGTTGGGACGGCGGTGAAATGACAAGCGAGTTTCTCCGGTGATTTATTCCGTTCTAGCGCAGTTGAGCGGCTGTCCCCATTGACGAGCGCGGTGCGCTGTGCCTGCCTGGGAAAATCTGCATCTGTTACATGAGCAGTGCTTCTACAAAACGGCATGTTGTCAGAGTGGCAGGCTTGTCTCCCTGCTCTCTGCATGGTAGCTGCGCTGCTACTACTGCTCAGGTCTACTGGGACCAGGCACTGATACAAAGTATCCAACATGCTGACAGACTTCCTGCATATGGGCTGTGATTGATACCGTGGATACATTTGAACCATAATAAATGACAGTGTTGTAGCCCATTATAAATGCACAGCACTCATATATTCAGATCTGACAACACAAGGTAGAGCTAAGCCTAACCACATCCTCTATATACTGAACAACAGGGAGACAGAGACACAGAGAGACAGACAGAAGGGCAGATGGGAAGACAGACAAACAGACAGACATGATTTTAATAATGACATTTGTTTTTATGAATTACACAGCCCTGGAGGTCCAACCTTGATGATCAGTGCTTCCACAGTTAGTCATTGAAGTGTATGCTAATCCCCTATACCAGGAGGCAAAGCCCCTCCATCAGGGAGATGTTTATGTTCAGCAACGAAGCGTGTCAAATATCCCGTTCACAATCATCTACTAATACTAAGGAATGAAGATAGTTCAAATGATGACCTTAAACCAGTTTGATTCAAACAAAAGCCCAACTCATGCTCAGTTTCATCAGGATTAAGTTTGACTGTTCCTGATAGTAACCAACATGATCAAGTTTACCATGGTAAAATACAGAGATTTCAATAATTAGCTGAGAGCAGCAGCCTACAGACATGTGAGCAGGAGGGAGGCTGCATCAACATCAGCCTGGCTGCCACTGCCCAGACCAACTGTCCCTGTCAACCCTCAGCTCCAGACCAACTGTCCCTTTCAACCCTCAGCTCCAGACCAACTGTCCCTGTCAACCCTCAGCTCCAGACCAACTGTCCCTGTCAACCCTCAGCTCCAGACCAACTGTTCCTGTCAACCCTCAGCTCCAGACCAACTGTCCCTTTCAACCCTCAGCTCCAGACCACTGTCCCTGTCAACCCTCAGCTCCAGACCAACTGTCCCTGTCAACCCTCAGCTCCAGACCAACTGTCCCTGTCAACCCTCAGCTCCAGACCACTGTCCCTGTCAACCCTCAGCTCCAGACCAACTGTCCCTGTCAACCCTCAGCTCCAGACCACTGTCCCTGTCCCTCTGATAGCCCTTAGCCTCCACATATAATCTCTCTCTCTCTCCTCCTTCCCTCAGCCCTCCCTTCTTCACTATCTCCATCTCTCTCTGTCGCTCTCCCCCTCCTTCTCTCCCCCTCTCTCCCTCTCCCTCTCCCTCTCCCTTAGTGGGCTGGTCTTGTCTGGCTGCAGCTGAGAGTGGGGGACCTGGGGTGGGGTGTTTGACCAGCTGCCTGCATTTCTGTGTGACGCCTGGAGAGGCCACGGAGCAGGACACCTGTCCATCTCCCACGACCCCTATTGTATGTGTGCAGACAGGACACTGAGGAAGAGAGGAGGGCACCGGCGCTGGTTTCAGCCAGGAGGCCATGGTTGACCCGGATAGAGACAGTGGGCAGACCCTGATGGGGGGAGGGGATGGGAGGTTGAGAGGGCTGAGGGGAGGGGGAGTGATGCTCACCTGGGCTGCTTATGTACAGTACCAATCATGGAGACCACTCATGCTAATGCTAACATTGCTAGTAAGTAATGCTACTACTAATCCAACTGGAATAACAAGTAATGTACATACAACTAGTACCTAGTCGTTATCAGTCATTATTATTCATACTAAACTAGTTTGAAAACAGCTATATCCAAACTCTAATGCTTTTGGCCTCAGGATGGCATCATGAGGCAAACTAGCAAAATAAAAAAGATTGATACTGTATCTCCCTAGCTAGCCAGCTGTAAAACATTCTGTGGTTTCACTTGCAGCTACTGCCAGCTTGATTCCTTGGGAGAAAATCACAGCGATAGCGTCTTTTCATTGCTCACTTGTTATATGCAAATATCAGAAAGTTGGCTTTCATATTTCATGTCATAACTTACTCCGAAGTTGTCAAAGTCATAGAACGACGTCTGTCGTTGTTATTAACATTTAAACCACAGATCAGATCTCGTCTCCAAGTGTCAAGCAGAGTCACCTCGAACAGTCATAACATATTTATGGCTTTTAGGATCAAGCATCCATGCCACCACAGACCACATGCATCTCTCCCCTCTCCCCTCTCCCCTCTCCCCTCCCTCCTCTCCCCTCTCCCCTCTCTCTTCTCCCCTCCCTCCTCTCCCCTCCCTCCTCTCCCCCTCCCTCCCCCTCTCCCCTCCCTCCTCTCCCCTCCCTCCTCTCCCCTCTCCCCTCTCCCCTCCCTCCTCTCCCCTCTCCCCTCTCCCCTCAACACTCTGGCCCTAGCTGCCAGTACAGGAGCAGTACAGACAAAGGGGGCCTGGCATGTCAATTTGACAGAGACAGATTCTCCTCTGTCTGCCACGGCCACCTGACCCCTCCCTTGTGGTGTGAAGCCATTCTACCCAACCGCTGGGCACTCAGGTATAGGCTGGGCCAAGGGTCAAAGTTCAATAAGTAGGACAAAACCAACATGTCTGGGTGGCGCTGGGGGGTTGCGATGCCATTAGTTACATGGCTGTGAGGAACAGACCACACTGACGGAGTTGTTTTGATTGCTTTCCGTTTTGGGCCTGTTTCAAAGTGGCACATAGAAAGAGACCCGCTCGTATCGCATCACTTTTTACCCTCACACTGAATTGGGACCTGTGGTGGGAATATGGAGTGAAACATTAAGTTGTGACTCCTTTGTCAACTCCTTTATGAGGCAGGCCACTTTAGGGGTCTTCAACTGCAATGTACCAGTTAACTGGTTATCCCCATTTACTGACCATACAGTCAGAGAGGAAACTGTAGCATAAGGGGGACACCAAGATAATCTCAACATTCACACACACACACACACACACACACACACACACACACACACACACACACACACACACACACACACACACACACACACACACACACACACACACACACACACACACACACACTCCACATGTACACATACACAGCTCCTCCACCCATAACTCGACTCAACCCAGAAAAAGTTAAGTCATTTAGAAACACTGGATACGTATTAGTTCAAGTTTCCTGTCTAATTGAGGTTTCCCATAATGCCCGGGCGATTCACAACCATTTCCCTGCACCAGGCTTCTGGTTTCACCTGTAGTGACGAGGATATCATTTCTCTTCACTGTAAAAAGCCAGATTGCAGCTTGTCAGGCCATTCCTTAACACGCTACGTTTCGGGGCCTGCTGACACATTCATAAATATGACACCGTGTTTTGTCCTCTTGGCGTCTTTTGGTTGCGAATGGCAGGTAAGCTAATAGGCTCTCTCTGATACAACCAGGGGTTTGGAGCTCCACGGGGGCCCCGGGCCACACATGACAAGCAGATAATGACTCTATACCTGTCAAGTCAGAGATATCTGTCTAGCAGTAAATACAGATTTGCCTTTTTGAAAAAAAAAATGTCACACCTGGAAGATCAACAAAATGCAGCGTGCCTCTCTCGCTCTCCCTTTCACATTCACGCAAAGCATATACACACAGAGGAACAAAGGCCTCCTAAATGCATGCACTTTAATTGTGATTTTCTGCACTGTCTGGTGGTCCCACGTAATACGTGTTTGGGAATGCATGGACGGAGCTAATATGATTCCATTGTAGTCAGAAACAGCGAGACTGGGAGAGAGGGAGAGAGAGACAAAGGTAGAGAGAGAAAGTCTCTCTCGCTGGCTGGGGCCTGTGTGTTGTGTGACGCCTCGGGGGCTGCAGGTGAAAGCAATTTTTGCTGTGAAACCTGACGAGGTGCGCCTTTCTGCACCCGGAGTGCTGTCGGAGATGATTTCTTTTTGATAGGATAAAGCCACTGACACTCGGTCCCTCCATCACGCCAGGGCATGGCTCCGTTTTTTTATCGCAATCCACTTCTATTCATTAGCTATCCAAACATGGCCGGGCCGCCACAATACCAACACAGGGGAGCAGGGGCAGTGTACACAGATCTAGGTGGGAATAGAATACGCTATGGCGGCGGACGGAGAATGTGATACTGATATCAATATAATACTTAACGTTCTGAGGTCCATTACAAATGTGATACTGATATCAATATAATACTTAACGTTCTGAGGTCCATTACAAATGTGATACTGATATCAATATAATACTTAACGTTCTGAGGTCCATCACAAATGTGATACTGATATCAATATAATACTTAACGTTCTGAGGTCCATCACAAATGTGATACTGATATCAATATAATACTTAACGTTCTGAGGTCCATCACAAATGTGATACTGATATCAATATAATACTTAATGTTCTGAGGTCCATCACAAATGTGATACTGATATCAATATAATACTTAACGTTCTGAGGTCCATCACAAATGTGATACTGATATCAATATAATACTTAACGTTCTGAGGTCCATCACAAATGTGATACTGATATCAATATAATACTTAACGTTCTGAGGTCCATTACAAATGTGATACTGATATCAATATAATACTTAACGTTCTGAGGTCCATCACAAATGTGATACTGATATCAATATAATACTTAATGTTCTGAGGTCCATCACAAATGTGATACTGATATCAATATAATACTTAACGTTCTGAGGTCCATTACAAATGTGATACTGATATCAATATAATACTTAACGTTCTGAGGTCCATCACAAATGTGATACTGATATCAATATAATACTTAACGTTCTGAGGTCCATCACAAATGTGATACTGATATCAATATAATAATTAACGTTCTGAGGTCCATTACAAATGTGATACTGATATCAATATAATACTTAACGTTCTGAGGTCCATTACAAATGTGATACTGATATCAATATAATACTTAACGTTCTGAGGTCCATTACAAATAGGCTGTAAGGTCATTCTGGTGTTGTCAGAGTGTTTTCAATTAATGAATGATTTTTTTTAGAAGTTCAACATGTTGCACAGTCATGCTTTGAATGCGTATTGCATCCATAAATAGATTGTCCACATACAGTTCAAATCTACGAAGCTTCAGTCGTGCATTGAACAACACAGAGAGAGGAAATACCACCCTATAACAGGCATGATAATCCAAATGCTTGGTGCATGGTTGAGATGTATGAACAACACATTCAATTATGGCCCTGTACATGGACTTATTATCATTAGCAACAAATCATATTTTTCTCTTCATGGCGAGGTATTTGATATTTGTAGGCATGAAAACACAGCAATGCATTAAAGTGTAATCTCATAATAGGCCAATTGAAATATTTCTGCCCATGTCGACCGTACAGTAAACCTAAACAAAAGCAATGCGTTGGGCAGCTCTCCACGAAAAATGTGAATGCCATTATTTTTGGCTGTGAGATTATTTCCAATCCACTAGGTACTTAGTGAAGAACACCGAGGAAGGTTCCTGGTAAACGTATGTCCATTACCATAATCGGATTGTGTTTTCTCCAACCATGTGTGGTCTGAAAGCCCAGGTCCAGTCCTCACCCATCAACATATCCCCTTCTCTCGGGAATCAGCTACCTGCCTGTTGCCCAGTCACCCAGCATTGTGCCTGTCTGAAAGAACATTATGCTCCCATTGACAAATCCCACAATGCCTCTGAGGCCTTTCCCAGCGCTGCTTTCCCAGCGCTGCTTTCCCAGCGCTGCTTTCCCAGCGCTGCTTTCCCAGCGCTGCTTTCCCAGCGCTGCCTCCAATGTAGCGCTGAACACCCCCCCAACATTTATGACAGTTTATTATACAGAATGTGGATCCCAGCTAAACAGATTGGAATCTCTCTGCTCAGCTTGACAAAGGGAGGCATTAATGAAATCTAGAAAAAAGCTGAAGAGCTTTTCTCCTGGCCAGCTAGCCAGCCAGTCATCCAGCCAGTCAGTCAGAATTGCAGTGTTGGGTCCTTGGTATAGATCTGTCAATCATAAACTAACTGCTATTTTTCAGGTAAAATCCATAATATCACAAATCAAAGCAGTAGCACAAAAATGTAATTCTATATAGTGTTTCGTACGTTTGAACTAGTGGAAGAAGTGTGAGTGACGTGGCAATCCGACAGAAAAACATCCAATCGCACTGAATTGAGGAGAATTGGAAAAGCTCAAAGACCTGAACGACTGCACATTGAGTGAGCTAGCAAAGTCTTAGCCATCTATGTCATGTCGTAGTCATAAACCAGGGGTTTCTCAGTCAGCATGACGTGTCAATGTGCGATCTTTATGATCGCCAGCCTTGCTCATATTCCTATCCGGGGGGGCAGTATGTACATGCACAGAGCACTGTACACTATCTTGGTGAACATTTTGAGAAGGTTTGGAGAGAGTACTGAAGGCCAGTGAAATACAAGACTGTGACAGGAGGTGAAAATGACTGCCAGAACTATTGGCTTTCCACCTTCCATGAATCACCTGTTATGAGTTTAAGACAATTGTTGTGAAAGTAAAGCTCTATACATTTCTTTCATTGTGACAACAACACAAGAATCTGTCGTTCAATTTCAACTCTCTGTTTGTTGCAATAAACCAACCAGATCCCTTTCATCATCCTCTATTCAACTCAACACAGATGCAGTTGGAAGCCAATGGGGACCATTTCATCTAGTCTGTTTCTCAGAGAAGCTCTGAGGCAACACTTCTCTTCTCCTGATCCCTTTATAAACACCTCACCACCGATTCTTCTCCACTTCGGGGTACTTCTGTCCCATTATTCACAGTCACAGGGTTAGAACATTAGACAACACAGCTCATGTCACGTGCACGGGCACCGCAGCCAATGGCGTGCGAGCGCCAGGCGAGCGGGAGGTGCAACAGGCGCCCTGCTTGGCCACCCACACATCCAGGAGAGGGAGCGGGGAGCGGGGAGCGGTATCAAACAGGGAACATCTGTGGCCACTGGGCCGTGCAGGACCGGGGAACAATGGTGGCCCCCGAGGGCAAGACAGGCACACAGAGCTCTGCCCTGCTCCTCGCTGCAAAGGCACAGGCACACAGGGCCATGGAGCCAGACACATCCAGAGAAAGACACACACACACACACACACACACACACACACACACACACACACACACACACACACACACACACACACACACACACACACACACACCACACACACACACACACACACACACACACACACACGGCCCAGTGTGGCAGCAGAACCACGGCAGAGTGACAGCCAGAACTAAAGCTGCACAGCCACTGAGGAGGAGGAGGAGGAGGAGGAGGAGGAGGAGGGGGAGGAGGAGGAGAAGGGGGATCTTTCATAGCAGGCAAGCAGGCAGGAGACACTGCGGCCCCAACCAGCCTGAACCTATGGCTGGGTCTGAGTAGAAAGTAGCCCCCCAAGGCCCAACATGTCGTTTATAGACACACAGAGCAGCGCTACTGGAGAAAGTAACAACACAACACAAGGCCGAGACTAATGAAGGGAGTTGTGAGCAGCTCTCCACCACCTGCCTCTTTGTTATGGGAGGGATGTTGTGTTTACTCCAATGGTGCAGTGTTCGAACCAAAGAAAACAAATCGTTGTGCTTTTGCTCAGGAAGGATTTTTGTACGGTTTAGTGCACACATCCATGACTGTACCCATTGCACATATTAGGAGTCACCCGCTGGGTTTCTTGGTTTTCTAGTTCATTGAATCAAAAGGTAGCAACGTTAGCGAACCCCCCCCCCCCCCGACCATTATAATACGTCAAGGAGCTCAGGGTTCATCCGGCAACTAGGCTATATTGCTATACTATAGGACTGATTAAAGCAGCATGTGGCTAGAGAGACGGAGCAGAACACATGCGGAGGTGACTGTACCTCCACATCATAGCTATGTCCTCACTGTTTACTTCTACAAGCAGTGCAAATCCCATCACCGCTCCCTCCGTTGGCTCCGCAAAACAATTTCAATAAAATATTCCACAGCTGTCGTGGCTCTCAATGGCCTCCCAAGTGGCTTTTGTTGTTTTGACACGTGTGAAACTGTGCAGGAGCATGGAAACAGGGGAACAGACACTAACTCGACACGCTAACCGCCACACACACACACACACACGTGTCCCAAGTCCCTCTGATCCCCTCTGTGCTGTAATATCACCTGACTGAGAAGGGCCTCCCCAGGTCTCACACCGCCTTGTCATGTTGTGGTTACTTTAAGCGCTGTACCAGCACGCCCACGTGTCACCTATAAGAGGAGTCATTGATGTGAAATGCTTTTATGTGAGGAGGGAATGTGGAAGACATTTTGTGCGTATGTAATTGCAGCGACGTTGAAGAGCATAATGGGGGAAGGCCACAAAGTGTTGCACAAAAAATACAAATATGTTTGTATGTTTAATTGTGTGTCGTTTTGTGTGTGTGTGGTTGTGTGTTTGTGTGTGTGTGTGGTTGTGTGTTTGTGGTTGTGGGTTTGTTTATGTGTGGTTGTGTGTTTGTGTGTGTGTGTGGTTGTGTGTTTGTATGTGCGTGGTTGTGTGTTTGTGGTTGTGTGTTTGTGTGTGTGTGTGGTTGTGTGTTTGTGTGTGTGTGTGGTTGTGTGTTTGTGTGTGTGTGGTTGTGTGTTTGTGTGTGTGTGTGGTTGTGTGTTTGTGTGTGTGTGTGGTTGTGTGTTTGTGGTTGTATGGTTGTGTGTTTGTGTGTGTGTGTGGTTGTGTGTTTGTGGTTGTGTGTTTGTGGTTGTGTGTGTGTGGTTGTGTGTTTGTGTGTGTGTGTGGTTGTGTGTTTGTGTGTGTGTGGTTGTGTGTTTGTGTGTGTGTGTGGTTGTGTGTTTGTGTGTGTGTGTGGTAGTGCAGACTCCAGTCCTAGAACCCTGTCTGGTAGTGCAGACTCCAGTCCTAGAACCCTGTCTGGTAGTGCAGACCCCAGTCCTAGAACCCTGTCTGGTAGTGCAGACTCCAGTCCTAGAACCCTGTCTGGTAGTGCAGACCCCAGTCCTAGAACCCTGTCTGGTAGTGCAGACCCCAGTCCTAGAACCCTGTCTGGTAGTGCAGGCTCCAGTCCTAGAACCCTGTCTGGTAGTGCAGACTCCAGTCCTAGAACCCTGTCTGGTAGTGCAGACTCCAGTCCTAGAACCCTGTCTGGTAGTGCAGACTCCAGTCCTAGAACCCTGTCTGGTAGTGCAGATTCCAGTCCTAGAACCCTGTCTGGTAGTGCAGACTCCAGTCCTAGAACCCTGTCTGGTAGTGCAGACTCCAGTCCTAGAACCCTGTCTGGTAGTGCAGATTCCAGTCCTAGAACCCTGTTTTAGGACTGGAAACACCAAGGCACTCGTTTATATGTCCATGTTGTGTTGAGTGGAATACAGAGTGGAATATCAGGCAGGTACAGTAATGCATTACAAAAACAACATGTTTTAAATGACTGATCTTTCTAATGTAGTGTGTTTTCTGAGTAGCAGTTTCCTTCACAAGATTGAGATTTGTTTGCCAAGAGCACTTACAGGACTTGGTTAATTGCTTTTCCAGGTAAGTAAGTACACTGAGATAGCTACATGTTTTAGATAACATTTCATTGAGCGGAATTCTTTATCATACTGTACCATGCCTGACATGCAGTGACGCCTTAATCCATCAACCATTCGTATGAGTTGCTTTTCAGTTTGACTGTGTTTGACTAGATTTATTGCAAACCCATCGTCTCAAAGACAGACAAATGAAGCTAAATGAGTCATCACTAAACTGTACCTGTTACACTAAGATTTATAGTGTGTTTCGTAACCCATTACACTCGTACCTGTACACGGGTTGAAAATTGCATATTTGGTAAACTGATAAGCGCCTAAATCGGAGCGCAATAACATGCTATACATCACTTCAGAGCTCAAGGTTTTCAGCTTCACAGCTCTGTACGGGTTTTGACTGTCAGCCGTTCTGAATTTAAGCACTACACGTGACAAGAAGTTGCCCCAATCCCTCCCGTTAATTGGCCAACTTTTTCAACAACAAAGAATTGTCCGAGTGAGGGGAAATGCTGTAAATTACGCGGACTCTATGTATTTTGAAAGATGAGATGTTGAGGATTATAATAAATACCGTTATGATGTCATACTAGTAAACAAAACACCCGTGAATCCAAATACGTACTTCACATTTTCCATATAACAAAACATGTCATATACATGTCAACGTTTATGATCATTATGTTTAATGTACAGTTACAAAATGACATGGTGTCATAGCCTGGGTTGTCCTGAGCGGAATGAGCCCATGTTTGTTGTATTGTGAAGGGTCCCGCAGGTGAAAAGGCTGATGTGGAGGTCCTGGGCTGGCGTGGTTGCACCTGGTCTGCGGTTGTGAGGCCGGTTGCACATACTGCCAAATTCTCTAAAACGACGTTGGACGCAGCTTATGGTAGAGAAAAAAAACCTACAATTCTCTGGCAACAGCTTTGGTGGACATTCCTGCAGTCAGCGTGGCAATCGCACGCTCACTCAAAACTTGTGTGACACATCCCTGTCAGGAGAAAGACTCACTGACAGGGATGTCAAAAAATGTGCGCACACAATTTGAGCATCTGGAAAATGGCTGTGATTTTTTAATTTAGCTCAGTGTAGATTCTGATTAGTCTGATATCCAAGTATTTATTGCTTGTAGTTGGTGGCCCAGTACTACCACCTAAAGTTTGATAACTCCAGACAGATTATTTTGGCAGTTGGAGAGTTTTGTACCACCCTCGGTTTTTTACCTTGCCATAGGAACCTTGAAATTAGGAACCTTGAAATTATATTTTTCATAAACTCAGGTTTATCTTCATTATTTGCATATGCATTAAACATTGACACATTCACTCCTGCAATGAACGTGTTCACTAATAAAGCATGTATCCCCCTTCCTGATATTTGACTTCATAATGCAGAACAAACAGGATAGATCTGTGTATTAGAACAGCAACTCCCACGTCTCCTCCCAGAACTATGTGATGTCATTGTTTCCTTCCAACATTTTTGTCCCGCATTATTGTCTCCCTTTAAACCCGACAGCGATCACTAATATAATCATGAATACAATTATATATATAGTCCACAGTTGACTGTTGGGGAAAGGTGGGTCAGGTGTAGCCAAGACATCCTGACAGTCTGGGCCTGGAACTGTATAAAGTGTCTTGCAGCTCAAGATATCTGGACTATTGTTTAGGCCTTTATCCCTTGTCAGGCAGTGTGAGCAGTAGTGCCACCTCATAATAATATCTTAAATACTACTCATTGCAGTAAACTTTATTTTAATTCAATTTAATTGCATAAGGGGGGTCGAGAGGAGAAAAATATATAAGAAATGTATTGCTCGAATATATAGAGCTTTTAATTTTCATATCACCTATGTGGGTTTGTTTTATACAGCACAGAGAGACTTGGCGAGAAGACTATTATTCTATATTGCCCATTGTCTTATTCCAACAGTAAATAAAGAAATACAATATAAATAGGTTTAGTTAAAATAAACAGAACAGAATTCAGACGTTATATATTAAGAAAGCGAAATATCTGCGATTTATAATGGACTGTTTTTGGCTTGCGTAAACAACAATAGTAATTGTGCAAAGGCGGCGATGCAGGGCTGTGGTCCAAACAAACAATAACAAGTCTGCTTGCTCTAGTTACTCAATGGCACAGCTAGGAGCTAAAAAAAATACCTTATAGTTGAAGACTCTTACTTTGAGTAAAAGTGCATTGAAATGACATAGGAACTGTGCACACTTTAGGGAAGTGTGTAGCACTTGGAAACACCAGTTAGTCCTCTCACTCAAATCCATGTATTTTTTGTTTGTTTTATGTTGCACCTACCCCAAATTTTCCATAAGTATTATTTTCATGTTACTCAATATATCCAGAATATATTTCAGATTTCGTTAATCAACAAATGAAGTGAAAAATACAGTAAAAGTAAAATGCACATAAATATAAACTGTGTAGTGTTTAGATTCAGTCTTGTGTCAGGTGACCGGTCCTCACCTTTAGTCTAATCATTTCCTCAATCTCCAAACGGTTCCCTTTTAATTGCTACCATAGCTATACATATGCTTTTAGAAGTAGGGATTGTTCTGACCAATCTCTACTCACTTAAAACATAGTTTTTTACTTTAATTTCCATAGTTTTTACACCGGAAGGTGATTATACAAAATAATACAACATTTCAACATGCAAAATGTGTCTTTCGAAAATGTAATGTAATTTACCATTTTTAAAAATGTATGTGTTTTGTCTCACATCATTTATTGTCCAGGGCCCATTTCCCAAAAGCATCTGAACGCTATGTTTATCATTAGAACCTTTGTAGGTGCATCGTTAAATCTCCGAGCTGTTTCCCAAAACCATCGTTGCTAAAGTTGCAGCTGAAAACACTTATTTACCGACTACCTCTGACCACTCGTAGAACAGCTAACTGGGTCGTTAGATGCTTTTTTTACCCTTCCGCATCACTTTATACACAAAAGATCTCTGCTAAACATAGAATCAAGAAGTTTATCTCTCTCTGTGACCTCAGATAATTTCCGAACAAAGTTGACTACAATACAAAGTGGCCAATGTCTTTGCAATTGTTCTAAACAAGCAAAGAATAAAAAGATGCTTAGAAAGAAAACCCAGATGACTGCATTAAAAGATTCATTTAGTAGGCTATGTAGGGCTTTATATTTCAATCAGGTTAAAATACATTTCATGTACAATCAATTGAATACTGTTTTGCTTATTGTAGACTACTGTCTGTAATTGTAGGCTACTGTCTGTAATTGTAGGCTACTGTCTGTAATTGTAGGCTACTGTCTGTAATTGTAGGCTAAAATGTCATGATGTGTACGTCTAACATGTGCGCAATGATGGGCCAAATATTATATTTAATGCATAGCCTAACCACTAGAATAAGCCGCCTCAAAATCTGAAACCATAGCTGACAATTTCTCTGAAAGGAGCTGATCTGTCGTCAGTATCTACTGTTAAGGAAAGACTTGAACGGAGAACACTGATCCGACAGCAGCGCTGCCTTTCTTTCCATCCTATCCGTATCGACACATGCTCTGACGAAGCACTGATTCAAACATCTCCCTACGTGTTGTTTTGGTCCCGGTTTTAAAACTCAGATTCTGCTGAAAAGATGTTATCATTGTCAGAAATGCTTAAAAAACGTAGCACATCATTGGTTCTTAATCGACAGAAATGAGCACGTGAGAGCAATAGATTCTAAATGTATTAAAAACTGTTGTACCTACAAACTTAGTCAATCCGAACATTTTAAGTCTAATGGTCACTTTTTGGACGCTAGTGTCTCGTTCTAATCCGACTTCTAAAATTTGAGCTAGGCAGGCGACAAAAACACTCTGAAAACTCAATGGCTAAAAAAAGTTTAAAAATCCAGTATGTGGTTCTCGGGAAACGTCCTGACGGCTCATGATGAGAGGCGGGGAGTGTGTTGTGTACCTCCAATCGAGTTGATTCTCAAATTTTAATCGATATTGGTATCACATTGGCTTAAATATGATGGTAGGGAGATTTTAATCTAACATTGAGCTTCAACCAATGCATACTATAGTCGCTCCGAATGGCAGTTTATGATCATTTGGCAGTGTCAAATTATTTTCAGTGGGGGAGAAAATAAAAAACTGTAGGTACATTTTATCTACAGCTACTGTCCACCTAGAGGGGGGAGATATATATATATAGAGGGAGGGGGAGAAAGATATATAGAGAGAGAGGGGGGATGGAGAGATACAGAGAGAAAGGGGGAGAAAAAAAATATATATAGAGAGAGAGAGATAGAGAGGGGGGAGAGAGAGGGGGGATAGAGATATGTAGAGGGGGAGAAAGATATATATATAGAGAGAAGGGGAGAAAGATATATATATAGAGAGAGGGGGAGAAAGATATATATAGAGAGATGGGGATGGAGAGAGAGGAGGGAGAAAGGATAGAGAGAGAGAGAGAGAGAGAGGGGGAAAGAGAGAGATAGAGAGGGGGAGAGAGATATAGAGAGGGAGGAAGAGAGAGATAGAGATAGAGAGGGGGAAGAGAGAGAGAGAGGGAGATATAGAGAGGGAGGAAGAGAGAGATACAGATAGAGAGGGGGAAAGAGAGAGATAGAGAGGGGGAGAGAGATATAGAGAGGGAGGAAGAGAGAGATAGAGATAGAGAGGGGGAAGAGAGAGAGAGAGAGAGAGAGGGAGATGGGGGAGAGAGATAGAGAGGGGAAAGAGAGAAATATATATAGAGAAAGTGGTAGATGGTGAAAGAAAGAGAATGAAAAATAAATAAATAGAAAGCCACCATTCGGATGGCTGCCTGAAACACAGAGGAGTCAGTGTTAATCAAATTCCACACAGGAAGAACTACTAAAGTAACTTAATCAAATATGATGCTGCTGTGCATTACTAATGGCACCCGGTGGTGGAATGGAGTTTTACTTATTCAGGACCGTGCGCTTACTTTACCTCATACCTTTCAGAGTATTATTAGGCACAGGGTTCACACGTGTGTGGCAAGAGACTGAGATGTGCTAATAGAGGTCTTTTGTTAATGACTGCTCCCCCCTCGTTCAGTCCGCCTACCATCTTTACTGGTGAAAGACAAGTCCAGTATTGAGTTTATGGTGGTCCATTCCTGGTTCTGATCTACCTTCATTATGATGGATATGGATTGTCTTTCAAAGCGTGTTACAGCAGAGTCAAGGCCTAAAAATCAGCTGGTCTGTTCTTGTTTAGACTTAGAGGGGTATAACTCATGCCATCGGATTGGTCGTATATGTCAGGATTTCTTGACGAGTCTCCCACCTCTATCTCCCCGCCCTCCTCTCAACTGCTCTTCCAAAGAACACAGAGGAAGTAGAACTTGAGAGCTCCACACCTGCCTTCCCCAAGGCAACGCCGCTTGGGATAATATCTGTTGGGCAGATAGAGAGCCGACTCTCTTTGCTTTGCCTGTGACAACATGGAAAGGAGGTAGGTCTTTCAGTGTTTGATAGAGGTGGATGGTCTTCTGTGTCCAACTATGAGGCCTCTGTCAAAAATCTAGGAAAAATGGTGGATTGAAGCTGTAGCATGACTCGGTAATGGCTGCTGACAGAATGTGATGAAAAAAATAAGAAAAAAGTGAAGTTACAGAAACTCTTGTCTTCCAAGTATTCATTTCTCCTAATGCTCTGACCTAAATGTAGTCTGGGTTTATAGATGTAGGTCAGTATTTTAGATCAAAAGACATTCTGATGTTTATTTCTTAAAAACAATATCCCAGATACAGACATTCCCTAACCATCGCTTCTTAGATAATAATTCCTTGTTTCCTCGAAGGTGAGATGTTTTTCAAGAATGCCTTGCCAGGAACTTTTAAGTTGAGAACATGAAAAAAGGGAGGCTTTATCTCTCTAGACTTAATCTCTCTGAGACAATAGAGGCAAGAGAAGAATGATAAATAAAATTATTATCCAGAGTGCTTTACACTAAACCTGTCTGGTCATGTCACTCCAGGACTGGGATCTAGCAACCCGGTGACAAACAAATACAGGCGTTACATGGGATTATCAAAGAAACCGTGGCGTTACATGGGATTATCAAAGAGACTGTGGTAGACAATGGCCTTCGTCGATACAGTGGGACACAGATGCGCATTAACAACAGTAATGGCGGACATGTGTGTTGTGCAGATAGGGACAGAGACGCTAATTAGCTCAGCAAGAACGTGGCGAAGCCCGCCATTGTCTAGGAGTCCGGAACGCCTGTACTGCAAACTCACTTGTGGATTTGGACGCCCCAGACTGAGACCACGTGACTGGCTATTGTTTGGCTAAATGCTATTAACTTCTAAGCTGAGTGACACATAAAAGTGAAGCTGATGTAAATTACAATTCCCCCTCATAATCCACTTGCTGATGGGAAACGTTACAGCGGCCTTGTCTCTTCACAGATTACCGGGTAGAGGTTTAACACTTTGCAGGTTTTCATGAAATAGGGAAGAAAAGATTTCTGTTTTATCCACCCATTCCCTTCTTGTTATTATTTTTGTCCTCCTTTCATTGATCCCTCAGCGGTATTCTGAACCTGCCAATGATGCATGCCTGGAGGCTCTCCACCAAATCCATTATCAGGTTCAACAACAACCTCCACAGCGTTTTTACTCACACTGAATTTGGGAGGGGAGAGGTGGGTGCTTGCCTGCACCTTTGAAGAAGATTATAAGCAAACCAGGGTGTCAAATGGGCAAACAACGAAATAAACTTGTAGTTGCCATTGTGTGTCAGAGATACCACAGTGACTGCTACAGCGGCTGCTTGCTCCTGTCTCCTGAGATGACAAACAATGGACTTAATCAGGGAAGAACACAAGACAACAATACACTCGGATTCAGAGAGGTGCATTCTAAAATACATACCAGAGATCAAAATTCATTGAAACATGTTTTGGTTCAAGAGAGGTAAAAAATCATGCTATTGAGAAACATAAGCTACTGGCGAATGCAACACTAGGCGAAGTTATGTTTAATACACCGTATATTATGATACTGAAGAAAATTGCGGAAATACAATATTTCTACACAGGTTAACAGAACGAATATCTGTGTTTTCCAATGTGTGTAAGGAGTGGATAGGAGTCTTGTTGACAGCTGAGCGTACCGAGAGTACTGCTGGTGTTCCCTGGGAAATCACACCACACCTCACTAATTAGCGCTTGCTTATTTTGTGTGATAGCACCGGGGCCCTTTAAGCGTGCTCAGTAAGAGACTGTGATTACCTGTGCTCCAGACACCCCCGTCAGCCCACTGACAGAAGCATGACAAAAACCGGATCCGTCATATCTAGCCGAGCGGCCTCCTAATGTTGCACCCAAAGTGACAGTTTGAATAAGTGTGGAGTCAGTCAGAGAGGGAGAGGTAGAGCTGGCTAATCCCCAGAAACATCTGTTTGTTCTCTCTGACTAAAACGGCAGACGCCCAGACTGACGGGCTGCATCCGCATGGCAAGAACCTTAATTCTGCTGGGCCGGCGTGCATGGCGTACATACACGAACGTGAGGTGGCGCCTGTTAGGACTGGCAGGCATTGGGCAGCTTGGGCTTCATAGTGACTCCACAGTCTGGCTGGCTCATTGCATTGGTCTCTCTGTTGGGCACAGACTCTCCAGGGGTCAGCATGGCCACATAGCTACCACAGTTACCACACTGCCTGCTGCTGAATGCCAGCCTGAGCCACTGTGCAACGCAGTGTGCCTACCCTCCCTCACTCTGCTTCCTTAAAAGCTTTTAAAGAAAATGAGGGCAACAGAGAGATTGGTGGGGGGGAGCTCTGCAAATATACACTGAGTATACCAGACATTAGGAACACCTTCCTAATATTGAGTTGCACTTCCTTTTGTCCTCAGAACAGCCTCAATTCGTTGGGGCATGGACTCTACAAATCATCGAAAGCATTCCACAGGGATGCTGGCCCATGTTGACGTTGACTCCAATGCTTCCCACAGTTGTGTCAAGTTGGCTGGATGTCCTTTGGGTGGTGGACCATTCTTGGTACACAAGGGAAACTGTTGAGTGTGAAAAACCCAACAGTGTCGCAGTTCTTGACAAGCTCAAACCTGTGCACCTACTACCAAACCCTGTTCAAAGGCACTTAAATATTTTTTCTTGCCCATCTCCTGTCATCTACAGGGCCTTTAGAAAGTATTCATACCCCTTGACTTATTTCATAATGCCCCATAATTAAAAAGTTACAAAAATGTAGCACATATTTTGAAAATGAAATACAGAAATAGTTCATTTACATAAGTATTCATACCCGAGTCAATACATGTTAGAATCACCTTTGGCAGCTATTACATCTTTAAGTCTTTCTACGTAAGTCTCTAAGTTTTACTTTAGTGCCTTATTGCAAACAGGATGAATGTTTTCAAATATTTGTATTCTGTACAGGCTTCTTTCTTTCACTCTATCATTTAGGTTAGTATTGTGGAGTAATTACAATTTTCTCCTATCACAACCGTTAAACTCCCTGAGCAGTTTCCTTTCTCTTTGGCAACTGAGTTAGGAAGAACGACTGTATCTTTGTAGTAACTGGGTGTATTGATACACTATCCAAAGTGTAATTAATAACTTCACCATGCTCAAAAGGATATTCATTGTCTGATTTTCTAATTTTTACCCGTAGCTTTCACTTGGATTCACCTGGTTAGTCTATGTCACTGAAAGAGCAGTTCCTAATGTTTTGTATACTCAGTGTAGATGGGATAGGGAGAGGTAGGTAGCGGTTCTAGGAACTGTTGGCTGACCTCTTGACACGACTGACCATGAAATAGCCACCTGTGTGACCTGTGCATATTCCAACACCCCACCCACTCTGCCCTCTGCCCCACCTCACCCCACCCCACATGGAAACAGAGTAGCCCTCAGGACGTTACCATGTTTCAGCCTTTCCTACTTGGAGGGGAAGGTATGTTTTTGTTTTGGGGGGAGTTTCGGGGACCTGTGGCTTAGCGACTGCAGTGCAGCAGGGATTTTCTTTTGAAACCTGAAGCCGCCCATGGCAGCCTATGGCTTTGCACGGCCCGGGGGCGTAGGGTATGGGGGAGGTGGGGGTCGAGGGAACCGGTCGGGGTGGAACGGTGTGTTGTCTGTGTCATGACGTGACTCCTGTCGCCGTACTGTAGTTGGCGCGGTGTCAACAACAGGATGTGGGGTCGGGAGTGAGTGATCGCACCTGTCAAACTGTGTCATATACGACACCCAAGGCCTTTTCTAATGCCACTGTCTCATTGTCTTATTTTATTTACCCCTTATTTTACCAAGGTCAGTTGACTGAAAACAACTTCTCATTGACAGCAACGACCTGGGGAATAGTTACAGGGGAGAGGAGGGTGGGATGAATGAGCCAATTGGAAGCTGGGCATGATTAGGTGGCCATGATGGTATGAAGGCCATATTAGAACCCTAGATAACTATACACTCCACAGTAAATGGGTTGTCAGCCTATTTACCCACAGTAAATGGGTTGTCAGCCTATTTACCCACAGTAAATGGGTTGTCAGCCTATTTACCCACAGTAAATGGGTTGTCAGCCTATTTACCCACAGTAAATGGGTTGTCAGCCTATTTACCCACAGTAAATGGGTTGTCAGCCTATTTACCCCCCAGTTATGCATTTTTAACAGCAGAACCACAGGCATTTTAGCAGCTGCCAAAACGTAAATGTTTTCTTCAGGTGATTTGAGTGTAGAAAAATATATTAGGAGCGTTTTTTTTTTTTTTTAGTGGAGATGCGCTTTATCTCATTATGTTTTGGTTGGAGAGGGAATCTACAAAGAGAACACAGAGCATTGTGTCAATTGACAGGCTAATTTGGTCGCGAGAGCCGTAAAAAGCGGAGCACACAGCTCTAATCCGGCCTTAATAAGCAAACACAAAGAACTGCGAGAGGATGGGAGGACATTTGGGCGCTATGCAAAAAATGAAGATGAACCAAATAAAGGGAAAAGGATTTCCTTGATCCTTTCACGTTTAATTGAAACTGTGCTATTGTTAATTGATAAGTTGTTGAACGATCAAAAGAAAACTCCTGGCACAGTTGTCCTTGGTACACATAGTGGTTGATCAAAGACTCATATGAACATGTTAACATTAGGAGAAAGGGGAAAGGGGGATACCTACATGTCTTCAGTTGTACAAGTGAATGCCTTCAACTGAAATGTGACTTCCGCATTTAACCTAACCCCTCTGAATCAAATCCCTTTTTGTTCACTCAAGTTTCTGAGGTTTCCCGGTAGCCAAGATATGGATAAGTATGAAAATGAGGAAAAATGATGTAAATTCATTCCGATTCATTATGCTGAGAACCTTAGGCACAAGTCATGTCTCCTAGATACAATACTGGTGTATTTAAAGGTCAATGGCCATGAGGGTTCCTCTGTCTGTCTGTCTGTCTGTCTGTCTGTCTGTCTGTCTGTCTGTCTGTCTGTCTGTCTGTCTGTCTGTCTGTCTGTCTGTCTGTCTGTCTGTCTGTCTGTCTGTCTGTCTGTCTGTCTGTCTGTCTGTCTGTCTGTCTGTCTGTCTGTCTGTCTGTCTGTCTGTCTGTCTGTCTGTCTGTCTGTCTGTCTGTCTGTCTGTCTGTCTGTCTGTCTGTGGGTCTCTGTCCTTGTGTGTGTTTGTCTGTGTGTATATGCGTGTGTGTGTGTGTGTGTGTGGGGAGGGTCTCTCTCTGTGTGTGTGTGTGTGTGTGGTGTGTGTCTGTGTCTGTGCACATGCGCTCACATCAGCCAAGGCAGATGAGGATGACAGATGTCTGTGAGTGAGCGTGTGATGGAATGATGTTGAATCGACATGGAGGGAGGGGAGGGGAATTGAGTTCCATCCTCTCGTCCTTCCCTCCGTCCCTCTGATTCCTAAAGGCACAAACTCTGTGAGTTGTCACCTTGGAGTAGTCTGGAGGCCTGCTGAAGCACTCCACTCCTCAGGAAAGAGAATGTCAGCCCGAGCCCTGGGCAGTTTTGACAAACAGAGTATATATTGATACATGATAAAGTATGCTAGAAATCACCCCACTGCTAAAGGCTGCTATAGTTTTAATATCATCATTTGAATTAACAAGCATTCTGTAGAGAAATAATGAGCTTTCATTATTCAGAACATCATCCTTACCCGGGGAGCTCAGAAGCTATTAACTCTTGAGAACTGAAAAGAAGATAAAGAAGGTTTGAGATAAAAGTTTGAATGGCCACACTCGGTAACCAGAGTTAAATTTTAATGTGGCCCAGTGGATGACGGATAGCCCGTTATCTCAGCCTCAGCCAGGAGGAGGACGGGTGGACAAGAGAGGGTGACAGAGCGAGCTGCCCCCTGAAGGTGCCAGGTGACCTGGCAGAATGGAAAATGATTGGTGCCAGTCTCACCTCTTCAAGTTACCACAACATGGCTGGCAGGGTTGGCAGAGTGTGCCGGTCAGGGTAGTGCTAGACTAATGCCAGCCTTCCCTTAGTGTGATCCTGCAGGTGAAGATAACCTGACAAAATTCACGGCGCAGACATCCTAACCTTACTGTCAACTGTGTTGTCTTTGTACAGTACTGTAAAATTGCCATGCCAATGGGTAAGCTAAAGTTCATTCTTAATTAGCTTTGCATATGACTTCTACACAATGACCCTGCCCATGCACTGCGACATGTACCGGACCATCAGTATTTTTCAAACATGATTTCCTTCAGAGTAGAGTGACTGCAGTTAATCACTATGTAATCACTGAACAATTACTCTTAAGGTCAAAGTCAAGTCAACACAGATCAACGACGACACATTCATATAAATACAAATGAATGACGGGTGGTTGGAGTAATGCGAGTCTGATGCTGTAGTCTACCCTTATATACGGAAAGTTGACCATGAAAAAACAGAAACACAGAGAGGGGAAGAACCACTGGAGAAGTCCCTCTCTCTGTGTGACGCTACTGCCTGGGTTTCTCCCAAGGGCCCAGGGAAGTATGTTTGCTTGCTGAACCATTGTGATGTCTCCAACAGACACGTCTGCTGTGCTGCGCTGGGGGATATCTTTGTGAATGGGAGAGGAATGCATTGATTTGATGAATGAGTGGATATTTGCAGACATACTGGTGGCCAATGTGCAATCTGGTGAGAGGGAATTCCTTTTTTAGCTTTTGCGAGTTCTACTAACAGCAGCTATAGCATTTTGCTCTGAATACGGACTGCAAAAGTCAATGAAAGGCCAGCGTGGAGGTTATTCCTCTCTCTCTCCTGAGAGTAAAACTCAGGGAAAGTGTTTGTTGTGAAGTGTCTATCTTCGTTAGCTGACGATTGCGTTCATGCATGAAGCAGAAACTTCACATTTTTTATCTACATGACGTTTAAACCCAAGACTTCGAATGGCCAGTTAAATCTAGTATTTCAGCTAGGCAACTACTTCCCTCTTAGTCTATAGAAGTACGTTATACCATCAAGGACATTCAGAAGTTCCCCTTAAAAAGTTCCATTCAAAATCTATAGTCAATAAAATACAATACTCTGTACATACACAAGCCTACATCAACATGGTTGGTTAAAGCGCATTCTATTTGTAATATTCTACAGTAATGGTATGAGCAGTTGAACACGACAATTTACCACATCTCACCGCATTGTCTCAAATCACTCAAACCAAAAACATCAGTGTTTGAACCCCCCACCTATAGTTAGGATTTTATGGCATCTACCCTCAGCTTGGGTGACTTGACCCCCAGCGCTACATTCAGTCTGGTTATCCTTCTGGAAATGCACCTTGTCCCATTCACGTACATATGCTGCCAATATGCATTTCACTACATAAAACTCTTATGTTGGACTATATAATCTTTTCTAAAATAACCAATTAATGCTTCTACTAGGACTATAAAGTTGGACATCAAACCCAGGTGTTTTATAGGAAAAAAAATGTAAATATAATTCCAATGCATTTTACTCCACAGCTTGTACCAAAGTATGTTTCACACTTCAAAGAAAGTGCTTAGTTTTAAAAAGTTCCTTATTCATAATGGGGACTCCGTTTATGGTTGCCATATAACCGTAATAAACACACCCATGTGTTGCTAGAAGCTCTTAAAACAGAACAGCGACAATGCAACCCCACAAAACAGAGGTGGGGGAGAAAAAGGGCCAACTTTTCTTCAAAAAGCAGTTTACCTTTGGATTCCACACATAAACAGCGTGCTTGGACCTACCTTACCACCTTCTATATACTCCAGCTAATATCAACGTGATAATGCAACTGTTCACTTCGATGAATCCAACATTTACTACATGTATGGATATTCATCACTTTACTCAAAGTTTATACAGTCTTGTTGAAATCTATGTCCAAGTCTGAGTCTCTAGAACTTAAAAAAAACCCTGAAGCAAAGTAGTATCTGACATCGATTAAAGTTGACGTATCGGTAGCAGGAATTTCTAAAAAACAAAATCTATTGGAAAATGTGGTAATCAAATGGAATTTATTGGGGATGCTATAATATAGAACGCCAGCTCTCCTGATTACTTCAACATCTTTAATTTGCATGACTTTGGTTGGGATTTATATTTGTAGCACTGCTGGGGCCTGGAATGGCTGAGGGGCGAAGCCAGGCAGGGAGTAGGAGAGCACCCCGGCAAGCCCTGTGTAAAGCAAGCATTCACAAGCCCCGAGCAGGCGGGCATCGTAAATGAACAGCCTACTAATCCTTTCAATACCCTGCCCAGCCAAGCACCTCTGTACACTCTCACACTGAGATAATGTTATGAGCAACAGTGTACAAGGGAACAACTGGTTGGGTAACACTAACGTTATCCACTGAAGAGAACAACAGTACTGTAGTGAGAGCCCCCCCCCCCATACCAAAATACACCTGCAATAAGCTGGCATCTTATAGGGAATCTTCCTTAGAATTTCCATTGGAATCACAAACAGCTGTTGTTTAACTAGATCACATCAGTATCACATGGCTGCAGGCCTGAAAAGTATGTCCTGTGTCGCTCCCGGTTGAGCTAGAGAGTCATTTTTAAAGTTGATCTCTTTCACGTACTTGAATGTTACCGTGGCCTCGTGAGACGGAGTACATGCCTGAGAAGTGAAACCCGAGAAGTCAGTTAAATAAGTCTCCTGACCTAGCCCTTAAAGTATATCTAAGCCTGCCGTCAAACCCCCATGATAAAGAAGGGATCCCACTTTCTGTCTCTATCCTGCATGCCCATGTCCAGGAAGTTTCAACATTCCCATTCCAGTGTTCCCAGGATCACACTCTCCTTCCATGTGTTGATGCTTAATTACAAACACATGGCATCATCTCTACACAGCCAACAATGGACAGACAGACGTGCCCCAGACTGCCGGCCCAACTCAGACAACCTGTAATAAACTTTCAGGTAGTCCATCCCTGAATGATTCTATATGTATGTAATTACAATCAATCAGAAATTCTCATTGTCTGGCAGCTGTACAATGGGGGTTCCTCAGGCATCTGCCTTAAGGCCTAATGAAGAGATTCATTAGCATGGTAACTTCTTAGCTGTTTATCTAAAATTAACTCACAAAAACATTCAGTGTTTGAGGCTCATGCAAAAATCAAACCAACCAACGGAATCAGAAACCTTTGAATGATTTGGGATTTCAGTTGAACAGACATGACCAGAGCTCAACTCATTTTCTATTAGTCTCTGATAACTCTGCATTGACTTCATGCCAGAGTGCCTTCACCAATCAGCAGCCAGCTGTGAAATTGGCATTGAGAGTTGGCATTGGAAATCCCCCGGCCGAACCCTTCCCTAACCCAAACAATTGTGCGTCGCCCTGGTCATGGCCAGCTGTGACACAGCCTTAGACCACTGCACCATTCGGGAGGCCAACTATACTTCTTTTTTATTTTTTTTAAGGGGTGGATCAGCTTAATATTGTGGGAAGATTTTTGCTTCCATCAATGTAATTGTCTGCACCATTTCCAATCCCCCATAAAAAAAGGTAAATATATGTATCATATACATACACATATGCATACATATACACATATATACATACACATACCTATATAGATATACATACTTTTTAAAAAATATACCTTTATTATTCCCCGCAAACCCTACCACCCTTCCCCCATGTCACGTCAGGTTAAAGAGGTTATTTTGTTATTATTGTATGGTCAGGGCGTGGCAGGGGGGTGTTTGTTTTGTGTGTTTTGGGATTTTGGGTTTGATCTATGTTATCTATTTCTATGTTTTCCTTTCTAGTTCTTCTATTTCTATGTTGTGTATGTTTGGGTTGATCTCTAAATGGAGGCAGCTGATCCTCGTTGCCTCTGATTAGAGATCATATTTAAGTAGGGGATTTTCTTCATGGGTTTTGTGGGCAGTTGTTTCTTTGTATAGTCAGTGCACCTTACAGATCTTTTGTCGTTGTTTTTGTGTTTAAGTGTGGTTCTTTAATAAATACGAAGATGAGCACTTTATCCACTGCATTTTGGTCCGATGATTCTTCCTCCTCAGACGACGAAGATTGTGACACCCCATGTCACGACTCCCACCGAAGGTGGCGCCCCCTCCTGCTCGGGTGGCGCTCGGCGGTCGTCGTCACCGGCCTACTAGCTGCCACTGATTCCTTTTTGTTTCCCCCTTTCTGTTATTGTTTGCACCTGTCCTTAGTTGGGTTGATTAGCGGGGCTATATTAGCTAGTTGGCCCACCTGCTCTTTGTGCGGGATTGTTTATTCTGTTGGGTGCATTGTTACGCTATGTTTTTATTTAGCGCTAGTGCGTGGGTTGTCGCTCACTGTGTTTTGTCCCCTGTGCTTGGGGCACTTTGATTTTGTATGCGCTGAGTTCGCTATTTGGGGTGGCAGGTGTTTTGCTGTGGCGCACATTAAAAAGCCATCACCCGCATCGCTGCTTCCTGCGTCTGATTCCTCCTCCACTACGCCTAAGCATTACACCCCAATTGGAGTAAACTAATAAACAATAACACTTAGGCTTCTACCTTCAGTTTATACATCTTATACACATTTTACAGACACAATCTATTTTACAATATTTATATTTTGTCTGTTTTTAGTCCTTCCTCTATTTCTGATGTCCATCCAGTTTGATTTCTATTTGTAACTGTGCTATTTCACAAAATTTCTGAACCTATGTACATTTTACAGACCCCGTATATTTTACATTGTTTATCTTGTTATTAGTCCCACCCTTCAGCTCCATTCAACCCCTCCCATCTATCTCTCAACACCATCCATTTTGGATTTATATTTGCCATATATTTTTCAACTGTGCTGTGATGCTTCACAAAAGTACTGAACCTTTCTATTCTCATAGCTTCTACAGATAAACATTTTTGCTAAAATAATTATTATATTATTGATTGATTGACTATGGCTTTTCAAATCACCCAGTATTGCTATCTGTAGCATTAGTTCTAGGCAAATATTGCAATTCTTCAGCCATTCCTGGACCTGTGACCAAAAATGAGCTACATATGGACAATACCTAAATAAATGATCTAATAACTTTGCCTCCTCACAGCAAAATCTGCAGAGCTGGGAAGATTGTATCCCCCATATATTTAACATTCTATTGGTTGAAGTTTTGAATCCGGCATTGCTTTGCTATCAATTCATAAACCATGTGCCATGGAATGGGTACATCGAAAATCTCTTCCCAATTATTTTACAATTTATATGGCACAGCTGTCAGTTTTCTGGTACTTAAATGAAATTGGTATATGTTTTTATTTATCACAATTTTCTCTAACCATTTATGTTCTTTAATACAGGGCCGACATACAAGTTCCTTACTTTTTTCCCCTTCTACTTGCCCCTTCCATTTTTGTGGTAATGCTGCAATTAATTGGTTGTAATTTTGGGTAGAGCAGATATTTCCATATGTCTGTGTTAGCTGCATGTGTGACATAACTCCACCAGTCCTATTTATGATATCATTCACTAAAATTATACTTTAAAAAAAGAAAAATCTTCGAAAAATACATTTTTTTATCAATTAGTATATTTGAGTTTAACCACAATATTTGTTGTATTATTTGTTCTGTCTTTTCAGGTGGACTAAACTGAAATTGCACCCAACTTTCAATGGCTTGTTAAAAAATAACGACATTTTGGAGATTATTTCCTTTTCAAACAACCAAAAGTGAGCAGGTGTAATCTGAATAAAAGGAAAAAGGCCATTCTTGAACATAGGATGAGACATTCCTACCAATTTACTAGAGAACCTGTTTGGATTTAAGTATAACTTTTGTATGACTGATGCCTTTAGTGAGTGGTCTAATGTTTTAATATTTAATCATTTCTGCCCTCTGAATTCATATTCGTTATATAAATAGGCCCTTTTGTCAGGCTTGCCATTCCAAATAAAATTGAATATTTTTTGTTCATTTAATTTAAAAAGCAGGTCACTAGGTGTAAGCAAAACCATAAGCAAATACATAAACTGTGATATTCGTGTCTCTTTCGTGTCGTCTGAGATTCCCATAGATTGGAAAGCAGCTGCTGTCATCCCCCTCTTCAAAGGAGGTGACACTCTTGACCCAAATTGCTACAGACCTATATCCATCCTACCCTGCCTTTCTAAGGTCTTCGAAAGCCAAGTCAACAAACAGATTACCGACCATTTCGAATCCCACCGCACCCTCTCCGCTATGCAATCTGGTTTCAGAGCTGGTCATGGGTGCACCTCAGCCACGCTCAAGGTCCTAAACGACATCGTAACCGCCATCGATAAGAAACAATACTGTGCTGCCGTATTCATTGACCTGGCCAAAGCTTTTGACTCTGTTAATCACCACATCCTCATCGGCAGACTCAGTAGCCTTGGTTTCTCAAACGATTGCGTCGCCTGGTTCACCAACTACTTCTCTGACAGAGTTCAGTGTGTCAAATCGGAGGGCCTACTGTCTGGACCTCTGGCAGTCTCTATGGGGGTACCACAGGGTTCAATTCTTGGGCCAATTCTTTTCTCTGTATACATAAATGATGTCGCTCTTGCTGCTGATGAATCTCTGATCCACCTCTACGCAGACGACACCATTCTGTACACTTCTGGCCCTTCTTTGGACACTGTGTTAACAACCCTCCAGACGAGCTTCAATGCCATTCAACTCTCCTTCCGTGGTCTCCAACTGCTCCTAAACACAAGTAAAACTAAATGCATGCTCTTCAACCGATCGCTGCCTGCACCTGCCCGCCTGTCCAGCATCACTTCTCTGGACGGTTCTAACTTAGAATTTGTGGACAACTACAAATACCTAGGTGTCTGGTTAGACTGTAAACTCTCCTTCCAGACTCACATCAATCATCTCCAATCCAAAGTGAAATCTCGAATTGGCTTCCTATTTCGCAACAAAGCATCCTTCACTCATGCTGCCAAACATACCCTCGTAAAACTGACCATCCTACCAATCCTCGACTTCGGCGATGTCATTTACAAAATAGCTTCCAATACCCTACTCAACAAGCTGGATGCAGTCTATCACAGTGCCATCCGTTTTGTCACCAAAGCCCCATATACTACCCACCACTGCGACCTGTACACTCTCGTTGGCTGGCCTTCGCTTCATAATCGTCGCCAAACACATTGGCTCCAGGTCATCTACAAGACCCTGCTAGGTAAAGTCCCCCCTTATCTCCGCTCACTGGTCACCATAGCAGCACCCACCTGTAGCACGCGCTCCAGCAGGTATATCTCTCTGGTCACCCCTAAAGCCAACTCCTCCTTTGGTCGTCTCTCCTTCCAGTTCTCTGCTGCCAATGACTGGAACGAACTACAAAAATCTCTGAAACTGGAAACACTTATCTCCCTCACTAGCTTTAAGCACCAGCTGTCAGAGCAGCTCACAGATCACTGCACCTGTACATAGCCCATCTATAATTTAGCCCAAACTACTACCTCTTCCCCTACTGTATTTATTTATTTTATTTATTTTGCTCCTTTGCACCATATTATTTATATTTTATCTCTGAACTTTCTTCAAACTACAAATCTACCATTCCAGTGTTTTTCTTGCTATACTTTATTTACTTTGCCACCATGGCATTTTTTTGCCTTTACCTCCCTTATCTCACATCATTTGCTCACATTGTATATAGTCTTATTTTTTTTTATTTTTTTTATTCTACTGCATCATTGATTGTATGTTGTTTTACTCCATGTGTAACTCTGTGTTTTTGTATGTTGTCGAACTGCTTTGCTTTATCTTGGCCAGGTAGCAATTGTAAATGAGAACTTGTTCTCAACTTGCCTACCTGGTTAAATAAAGGTGAAATAAAATATGACTAAAGAGTTAATCAGGGTGATCTTTCTACAAATAGACAGGTATTTTCCTTTCCATGGTAGCAAGATCCTATCTATTTTTGCTAACTTTCTATAAAAATGTATTGGAGTGAGATCATTTCTTTCTTTTGGGATTTGTATACCGAGTATGTCCACATCTCCGTCAGACCATTTAATTGGTAAACTACACAGTAATGAAAAATATGATTTTTTTTTGTGATCCAATACGTAATATCATAATTTGGTTACAATAACACCTTAGTTTTTAAACCACAGATTTCTAATCCCTTAATATTATTGTTTGATCTAATTTTAACAGCTAACATTTCAATGGCAATAATAAATAGATATGCTGATAGTGAACAACCTTGTTTACACCTCTAGATAGTTTACAACTTTCTGAGATGTAGCCATTATTTACTATTTTACACCTAGGGTAACTATACATAACTTTAACCCATTTTATAAGAGATTCCCCAAAATTGAAATATTCCAGGCATTTATATATAAACTCCAGTCATACTTTATCAAAAGCCTTTTCAAAATCAGCTATGAAAACCAGGCCTGGTGTCCCCGATATTTC
Source organism: Salmo salar (assembly GCF_965601325.2). Lineage (NCBI taxonomy): Eukaryota > Metazoa > Chordata > Actinopteri > Salmoniformes > Salmonidae > Salmo > Salmo salar. The sequence continues at coordinate 80,652,157 of NC_138309.1, forward strand.
ATAGTATTCTATTGTTTCCAGTACTTGTCTTATATTATCTCCAATGTATTGTCTATGTAAAAAACCTGTCTGATTAGGATGAATAATATCTGACAATACTTTTTTTAAATTCTATGCGCCAAGCATTCTTTCTAGGATTTTTGCATCGCAACACTGAAGTGTAAGAGGTCTCCAATTTTTTAAATAGACTGGATCTTTATATATACCACTTGGGTCCTGTTTCAGTAATAATATCAGACCTTCTTGTTGCGTGTCTGATTATCTACCATTTATATAGGAGTGGTTAAAACATGCTAATAATGGTCCTCTGAGTATATCAGAAAAAGTTTTGTATACTTTCACCGGTATGCCATCCAGCCCTGGAGTTTTCCCTGCCTTAAAGGCTTTAATTGCATCAAGAAGTTCCTCCTCTGTAATTTGGCCTTCACATGAGTCTTTCTGTGCAGATGTTAATTTTACATTATTATTAGGGAAGAAATCCATACAATTAGTTCCAGTTAGTGGAGATGGAGGAGACTGAAATGAAAACATATTCTTAAAGTACTTTACTTCCTCTTTCAAAATATGATTCGGTGAATCCAATGTGACTCCATCATTTGTAACAGGTTTCAATCATTTTTTTGTAGCATTTCTATATTGAAGGTTGAAAAAGAATTTGGTGCATTTTTCCCCATATTCCAAATAGTTCGCTTTATTTTATAAAATATATTACACTGGATCTTTCTTGAATATGTTCCTCCATTTCTTTTTGTTTTTCCTCTAACTTATTATGTACCTCTATGGGCCACCGATACTACATTTGTAGGCCACGTGTTGCACCAGAATCACATGTTCTCTCCCTGCTTTATCATGGTTTGAACGATGTTAGCAATTCCAGTCCATATACTGTACCAGCAAAATGTTTGCACACACCTACTCATTCAAAGGTTTTTCTTTATTTTTACTATTTTCTATTGTAGAATACTAGGGAAGACATCTAAACAATGAAATAACACATATGGAATCATGTAAACTCAGCAAAAAAAGGAATGTCCCTGTCTCAGGACCCTGTCTTTCAAAGATAATTTGTAAAAATCCAAATAACTTCACAGATCTTCATTGTAATGGGTGTAAACACTGTTTCTCATGCTTGTTAAATGAACCATAAACAATTAATGAACATGCACTTGTGGAATGATTGTTAAGACACTAACAGCTTACAGACGGTAGGCAATTAAGGTCACAGTTATGAAAACGTAGGACACTAAAGAGGCCTTTCTACTGACTCTGAAAAACACCAAAAGAAAGATGCCCAGGGTCCCTGCTCATCTGCGTGAACGTGCCTTAGGCTTGCTGCAAGGAGGCATGAGGACTGCAGATGTGGCCAGGGCAATAAATTGCAATGTCAGTCCTATGAGACGCCTAAGACAGCGCTACAGGGAGACAGGACGGACAGCTGATCGTCCTCACAGTGGCAGACCACGTGTAACAACACCTGCACAGGACCAGTACATCCGAACATCACACCTGCTGGACAGGTACAGGATGGCAACAACAACTGCCTGAGTTACACCAGAAACACAAAATTCCTCCATCAGTGCTCAGACTGTCCGCAATAGGCTGAGAGAGGCTGGACTGAGGGCTTGTAGGCCTGTTGTAAGGCAGGTCCTCACCAGACATCACCGGCAACAACGTCGCCTATGGGCACAAACCCACCATCGCTGGACCAGACAGGACTGGCAAAAAGTGCTCTTCACTGACGAGTCAAGATTTTGTCTCACCAGGGGTGATGGTCGGATTCACGTTAATTGTCGAAAGAATGAGCATTACACCGAGGCCTGTGGAGGTGGAGGGTGCGTCATGGTCTGGGACGGTGTGTTACAGCATCATTGGACTGATCTTGTTGCCATTGCATGCAATCTCAATGCTATGCGTTACAGGGAAGACATCCTCCTCCCTCATGTGGTACCCTTCCTGCAGGCTCATCCTGACATGACCCTCAAGCATGAGAACGCCACTAGCCATACTGCTCATTCTGTGCGTGATTTCCTGCAAGACAGGAAGTCAGTGTTCTGCCATGGCCAGCAAAGAGCCCAGATCTCGATCCCATTGAGCATGTCTGGGACCTGTTGGCTCGGAGGGTGAGGGCTAGGGCAATTCCTCCCAGAAAGGTCTGAGAACTTGCAGGCGCTTTGGTGTAAGAGTGGGGTAACATCTCACAGCTAGAATTGGCAAATCTGGTGCAGTCCATGAGGAAGAGATGCACTGCAGTACTTAATGCAGCTGGTGGCCACACCATATACTGACTGTTACTTTTGATTTTGACCCCCCCCCCTTTGTTCAGGGACACATTATTCCATTTCTGTTAGTCACATGTCTGTGGAACTTGTTCAGTTTATGTCTCAGTTGTTGAATCTTTTCATACAAATATTTACAAATGTTAAGTTTTCTGAAAATAAATGCGGTTGACAGTGAGAGGATGTTTCTTTTTTTGCTGAGTTTAGTAACCAAAAAAGTGTTAAACAAATCAAAATACATTTTATATTTTATATTTTTCGAAGTAGCCACCCTTTGCCTTGATGACAGATTTGCACACTCTTGGCATTCTCTCAACCAGCTTCATGAGTTGGTTGTTGTCACCTGGGATGCTTTTCCAACAGTCTTGAAGGAATTCCCACATATGCAGACCACTTGTTGGCTGCTTTACCTTCACTCTGCGGTCCAACTCATCCCAAACCATCTAAATTGGGTTGAGGTCGGGTGATTGTGGAGACCAGGTTATCTGATACAGCACTCCATCATTCTCCTTCTTGGTCAAGTAGCCCTTACACAGCCTGGAGGTGTGTTGGGTCATTGTCCTGTTGAAAAACAAATGATAGTCCCACTAAGCGCAAACCAGATGGGATGGCGTATCGCTGCAGAATGCTGTGGTAGCCATGCTGGTTAAGTGTGCCTTGAATTCTAAATAAATCACCAACAGTGTCACCAGCAAAGCACCATCACACCATTACACCTCCTACTCCATGGTTCACGGTGGGAACCACACATGCGAAGATCATCCATTCACCTACTCTGCGTCTCACAAAGACACGGTGGTTGGAACCAGACATCTCAAGTTTGGACTCATCAGACCAAAAGACAGATTTCCACAGGTCTAAAGTCCATTGCTCGTTTTCTTGGCCATAGCAACTCTCTTCTTATTATTGGTGTCCTTTAGTAGTGGTTTCATTGCAGCAATTCGACCATGAAGGCATGATTCACAGTCTCCTCTGAACAGTTGATGTTGAGATGTGTCTGTTTATCGCGTTTGAAGGTAAGACCCAGGTGCAGACAGTGTCAAAGTAACACAAGTTTATTTAATTGAACATGGGAAGGAAAAGGTACAGGACGGCAGCCAGGCTCAGGATCAGGTCAGGCAGAAGTCAGTAATCCAGAGTAGTGGGGCAAAGGTACAGGACAGCAGGCAGGCTCAGGTTCAGGACAGGCAGAAAGGATAAGGTCAAAACCTGAAAAACTAGAGAACAGGAATATAGACAAGACAGGCGCAAGTGGGAAAACGCTGGTAGGTTTGAGGAACAAAATGAACTGGCAACAGACAACATAGCTGATTGTCTCAAATGCACTAAGAAGGAAAGAAACTCTACAATTTAACTTTTAACAAGGCATACCTGTTAATTGAAATGGATTCCAGGTGACTACCTTGTGAATCTGGTTGAGAGAATGCAAAGAGTGAGCAAAGCTGTCAAAGGCAAAGGGTGGCTACTTTGAAGAATCTCAAATAGAAAATATATTTTGAACACTTTTTTTGCTTACTACATGATTCCATTTGTCTTATTTCATAGTTTTGATGTCTTTACTATTATTCTACGATGTAGAAAATAGTACAAATAAAGAAAAACCCTTGAATGAGTATGTGTGTCCAAACTTTTGACTGGTACTGTACATGTAATACAGTATAATATAAAACAGTACAGGAATACAGTTCACACTCAAAAAGATTAGCCTACTGTAGCTAGTTTAATTTATTTACCCAAGATTGCATTTAGCAAGCTACATCTATGGGATTTTCTGTTTTTCTGTCATGATTAATCTGCAGTAGTTTATATCATATATGTATTGGGCTTTTTTGGGCTCCAAAAAATGTATTTAATGTATGGCTCATCAGGCTCAGGTAGCATCGGGCTTGAATTTTAGATCAAAGCTCTAATCAAATCCAGACAAAGGCCTACTTATAATGCTTTATAATGCTTTTGAATGACACTTTTGGTTTTGGCGGGAAATACCGGATTACCAGGGAGAAAAATTATTTATTCTCGGGATGGAACATAGGTAAAATACCTGGAAAATATTCAACCTTAGTTCCAGACTTGGTGCATCGGTACCGCTTGCTTGCATCGGTACTGCTTGCCTTGCGGTAGCAGAGAGAACAGTCTATGACTTGGATGGCTGGAGTCTTTGAACATTTTCCGGGCCTTCCTCTGACACCGCCTGGTATAAAGGTCCTGGATGGCTGGGAGCTCGGGCCCAGAGATGTACTGGGCGACACACACTACCTTCTGTAGCGCCTTGCGATCGGATGCCAAGCAGTTGCCATAGCAAGCGGTGATGCAAACAGTCAAGATGCTCTCGATGCTGCAGCTGTAGAACTTTTTGAGGATCTGAGAACCAATGACAAATCTTTTCAGTCTCCTGAGGAGGAAGAGGCATTGTCATGCCATCTTCACGACTGTATTGGTGTGTTTGCTTGGCCCTCTGTTTCCTGTAGTCCACAATCAGCTCCTTTGTCTTGCTGATGTTGAGGGACAGGTTATTGTACTGACACCACACTGCCAGAGTGTTCAGTCCCAGGGTTCTTAGCTTAGTGCTTAGCTTGGAAGGCACTATGGTGTTGAACACTGAGCTGTAGTCAATGAACAGCATTCTCACATACTGTAGGTATTCCTCTTATCTAGGTGGATGAGGGAAGTGGTGTTGTGGGTGGGTGTGTGGGTGGGTGTGTGTGTGTGTGTGTGTGTGTGTGTGTGTGTGTGTGTGTGTGTGTGTGTGTGTGTGTGTGTGTGTGTGTGTGTGTGTGTGTGTGTGTGTGTGTGTGTGTGTGTGTGTGTGTGTGTGTGTGTGTGTGTGTGTGTGTGTGTGTGTGTGGTGTGGTGTGTGTGTGTAAAGAGCAGACAGTCAGAGTGCATTGCTCTGGGCACGTAGCTCAGGGGGTCTGGCTTTCGAGTACAGCGCAGCGGCCTTGTCATATTCATGTTACATTACAAGATATAATACACTGCTTCCATCCAACTTCCCTCAGCCTCCTGGGACTTGCCCGATTGCATCAGCCATGCAGGGTGCTTTTCTGGAATAGACAACCATACAGTAGGAGCTCTGACCTTGACCATCTGACCTTGACCATAATGATATGGAGAATAAATGAGACCCCAAGAGAAAATATTGTACAATATAATAAATGTCACATTGTATTGTCTTAATTTGATGTCTGTCTGTTCAAATGTAATATGTTATATTATATGAATGAAATTGAAATTATTTATTGAAAGATTTCTGGTTTCTCAATTTGTATTTTTTGAAATGAAAGCCCTGTGCACTATTTGCATCAGCTGGTATCAAAACCTGGGGGAGTACAGACATTTTTCTCTCTTTTCTCTTTGAACAAGCAGGAGAAACAGTGTTTAAACCCTTTACAAGGAAAATCTGTGAAGTTATTTGGATTTTTACGAATTATCTTTCGAAGACAGGGTCCTGAAAAAGGGACGTTTATTTATTTTTTCGGAGTTTATGTTCCATTATATAAAATGTAATATTGTATGATATTGTTAGGTGTACTATATCAATTAAGTAATAGTAATTATTCCGTAGTCACATTCATGCACTAAAAACTTTATAGTATTATACTGTTTCTTATACAATGTGTGTGTTGTTGATGCTAGATGTGTGTGTTTGTGTTAGCGTAGTGGTTCAGTGGAACACAATGGGGAACTAGTTAGTTAGTTACCTAGTTTCTTTGATGACTCACTTGGTGTCACATTCCACAGCCAGCGCTTCCTGTGTGAGCGCTGTCTTATGACACGCATCCACTCCAGCTGAGTCGTAAATTAAATTAAACACAAGGGACAAACACTCATACGTAAACTACCAACTCACAGAGATGCAAAGACACATACACACGCACACAGACACACACACACAGACACACACACGCACGCACGCGCACACACACACACGCACGCACGCACGCACACACACACACACGCACATACACACACACACACGCACACAAACACACCCCCACACTTACACACCCACAATGTCACTAAACCCAACCCAGCCTGCACATTACAATGAGCAGAGAGAGTGTTAATTTTATTTTATTGGTAGCATAGGATCCCAGGGATAATGTTCACAGCACTTTGCAGCTCCATTGTGAATATGTTACGGCAGAAGACCAGTGGAGAGATCTATGGTTAATGTGACTGCCAGTCTCCTTTTGATGACAGCGCTTATACACAGTACATACATGGTGTATTACTCAAAGGACCAGGGTGACAAAAGTGGCTCAGAAAGCCAGATTTTCATTCCAGAGCGCCGGGGCAAACTTGACAGTCTGGTTTTTCACCAGTGACAAGCGGGACCAAAAGGTCAGAGACTTCAAAGGCGAGCCCGGCAGCGACGTCAACACAGTGCTCAGCCCTGACTGCCAGCCTACTTCAGGGGGGATTTGCGTGGGGTTATGAGAACTCCTCGGAAAACAGACGTCAATAGGCTGTGTGGCTGTGAAGGGTGCACTTTGCAATCAGCTCCTCTGGTTTCAATGCACTTGTCCAGTTATGGACTAACAGACTGACATATAGACAGACTGACAGACAGACAGACTGACAGAATGACACACAGGCTACACACACAGACACACACCAATCTAACTTGCCAAAGTCATTCAACTCCCCTCTAACTATGTTTCCTTTAGGAGGACTTTGAGAAAATTAATGAGGAAATCTGACAAACAAATACTGTACATGCTCATGCATAAATATGAATCAAACTTTCAGAAAGGAATCGAAAGAGAGAGAAACAGCTCTATCTTGTGAGCAGGGGACATTTCTGTCCTTATCAAAGCAGCGCAGGGCAAGATTAAAGAGTCCAAATCCCCCGTGTCCTATCATACTCTCCCTCTCTTTCTCCCTTTAGCAGTGGGCGCTGTGTGCCAGGCTCTCTTCCTCCATCTCTCCATCCATCCCTTCTGCCCTGGAGGAGAGCGTATTAATAATTCCAGCCAGGGGGACCAGCGTCCTGTGCCATGTTTGCTATTATTTCTCTTGTCACAGCACAATAATCAATCTAGAGCACGGCCCGTGATGCTATCAATAACCGGCGTCCGTCTGTCTGTCCATCCATTTTGTCCTGGTCTCTAAAAGTACGATGTAGCCACTTCTGTGTACATTCTGTTTACATGTACTTCTGTTTATTGATTGTTGTGTCGAGATGTTTCTTTAGAGACTTCAGGGGTTTGGGGTTGATGACATCGCTTCCTGCTGCAGTACAGATTAGGGGAGATTTTAAATTGGACAAAAGACTGTCGTCTCCTTGACTCCACTGTCTTCCTCTCAACGATGACCCGGAAACCACTAAGTGGTCGAAGAGAGTGTGAATTCTTATTTAAAATTTTCTTTTTTTTTAATATATAGTTTTTATTCATTTTTTTCCTTGTTTTTATATATTATTTATTTTCATGAAGATGGCGCGTTGTTCGTAACTTGTTTTGTACATAATGTTGCTGCTACCATCTCTTATGACCGAAAAGAGCTTCTGGACATCAGAACTGTGATTACTCACCTCAGATTAGACAAAGAGTTTTTCTTCCATGAGTTGGACAGGAGGGATATACTACCAGGCCCAGATCCCCATCATTTGCTGGAGAAGAAAACTGAGATTTTGCTGAAAAAGGATCAGGGTGTCTTATGTGGATCAGGCGATGAGTGACTAATCTGCCTTTGCCTTCCGTCCTGCTAGCTAATGTTCAATCGCTGGAAAATAAATGGGACGAACCTAAAGCACGTATATCCTACCAACGGGACATTAAAAACTGTAATATCTTATGTTTCACTGAGTCGTGGCTGAAAGACGACATTAAGAACGTTTAGCTGACGGGTTATACACTCTATCGGCAGGATAGAACAGCAGCCTCTGGTAAGACACGGGCATGGGCCTATCCATATATGGAAACAACAACTGGTGCACGATATCTAAGGGAGTCTTGAGGTTTCACCTGAGGTGGAGTGTATCATGATAAGCTATAGACCACACTATCTATCATAAGCAAACAGGAACACACTCATCCAGAGGCGGCGCTCCTTGTGGGCGGGGACTTTATTTAAGGATCCACCCCATTTTTAAATTTTTGCATAAAATGACATACCCAAATCTAATTGCCTGTAGCTCAAGACCTGAAGCAAGGATTTGCATATTCTTGGTACCATTTGAAAGGAAACACTTTGAAGTTTGTGGAAATGTGAAATTAATGTAAGAGAATATAACACATTCGATCTGGTATGAAACGTGTTTTTTGTATTTTTTTAAAACCATCGTCTTTTAAATGCAAGTTAAAGGCCATAAGGAATTATTCTAGCCCAGGCGAATTTTTGGTTTTGGCCACTAGATGGCAGCAGTGTGTATGCAAAGTTTTAGACTGATCAAATGAACCATTGAATATCTATTCAAAATGTTGTATCAAGACTGCCCAAATGTGCCTAATTGGTTTATTCATACATTTTTAAGTTCATAATTGTGCACTCTCCTCAAACAATAGCATGGTATTCTTTCACTGTAATAGCTACTGTAAATTGGACAGTGCAGTTAGATTAACAATAATTAAAGCTTTCTGCCCATATCAGATATGTCTACGCCCTTTGAAATGTTCTTGTTTCTTACAACGTCATGCTAATCACATTAGCGCACATTAGCTCAACCGTCCCAAGAGTGGGACACTGATCTGTAGAGATCCTTAACATGTTATTAATGCAGGGAAACTTAAATCAGTTTTACCTAATTTCTATCAGCATGTTAAATGTGCAACCAGAGGGAAAAAAATTCTAGACCACCTTTACTCGGCAGGTAGCCTAGTTGTTAGAGAGTTGAGCCAGTAACCGAAAGGTTGCTGGATTGAATCCCTGAGCTGACAACGTAAAAATCTGTTGCTCAGCCCCTGAACAAGGCAGTTAACCCACTGTTCCCCGGTTGGCTGTCATTGTAAATAAGAATTTGTTCTTAGCTGACTTGCCTAGTTAAATACAGGTTAAATAAAATAAATAAATACTCGACAAACAAAGATGCTCCCTCGCCCTCCATTTGGCAAATCTGACTATAATTCTATCCTCTTCATTCCTGCTTACAAGCAAAAAATTAAAGCAGGAAGCACCAGTGACTCGGTCTATAAAAATACACTGTGTGTGTGTGTGTGTGTGTGTGTGTGTGTGTGTGTGTGTGTGTGTGTGTGTGTGTGTGTGTGTGTGTGTGTGTGTGTGTGTGTGTGAGAGAGAGAGCTTTTCTTTGACATCTTTTGGGAGAAATGACTGATTTACAGTTCATTGCCTAATCACACATATACAGTTTAGGAAAGATGTGACTTATTTAACCTTTCGAAACAGCCCCTGTGACCCATATTTAAGGCACTTCCGGTTGACACAGGAAGCTTAAAGTAAACACATATCCTCATTGGGGTAGGCTTTCACAGAATCCTGAGTTTTAAGTATTTTCGTAAAGAACTGACTGATTTACACAGGGTTGAATGCACTATTTATCACAAACTGCAGGTTTGGTACATCAAAACACCTTTAGGGTGAATTTAACCACTTCCGGTTGCTCCAGGAAGCTTAGAATCAACACAGGTAGACCTCATAGTGGCCTGATGGATATTCATCGAAGACAGGTTCATAAGACATTCATAACCCACATAGGCTTCAGGTTGAATTTAGGGGAGCAGGCAATGTATTCCTATGGGGAGAAAAGTCATTGCAAACTGTTTGATGTAAACACCTTATTTTCACTGTTAAGAGTTGATGCCACATGGTCCAGGTGATGCTTGCACAGATCGGAAGGACCTCAGGAATGTTCCTGAGGTCGAATTGTGCTTCTAACCCTAACGGTTCCGCCGCTGTCCCCCAAAAGCACCTGAAATTTAGGGCCAGGCTTCATTATGGGCCTACTTTTTTCATGGTTGCTGTGCTCAGACTGAGCAAGCTACGGTCAAGCGGGGCACCTCGTTGAACTCGGCACAGCTTAGAGATTATGGTAATGCCTTTGCAGGCTCTGTGTGTCTTTAAGCCCCGCACTGTGTCACTCCATCCTTTATGTGTGTGTGAGAGTTTTTTCTTTGACATCTGTTGGGAGAAATGACTGATTTACAGTTCCTGAGGGTTGCCTAATCACACATATGAAGTTGTGGAAAGATCTGACCTTTTTAACCCTTCGAAACAGCACCTATGACACCATCTTAACCTGATATGGATAGGGGGCAGTATTTTCACAGCCAGATGAAAAAACGTACCCGATTTAAACTGGTTACTACTCTTGCCCAGAAATGAGAATATGCATATTATTAGTAGATTTGTATAGAAAACACTCTGAAGCTTCTAAAACTGTTTGAATGGTGTCTGTGAGTATAACAGAACTCATATGGCAGGCAAAAACCTGAGAAAAAGTCAACCAGAAAGTGTAGGATCTGAGAATTGTAGTTCTTCTTTGTAGTCCCTTTCAAAACTACAGTATCTGTGCTGTTACGTTGCACTTTCTAAGGCTTCCATTGGCTGTCTAAAGCCTTCAGAAAGTGGATTGAGCCTTCTGTCTCTGGGCAGAGTATAGGAGCTCAGTTACTGAGCGGTCTGCCTGAGGACAAAGGGATTGGATATGCGCGTTCCCACAAGCACACTGTTTTTTCTTTTTCTCCTTGAATGAATACACTATTGTCCGGTTGGAATATTATCGCAATTTTACGTTAAAAATACCATAAACATTTATTTTAAACAGCATTTGACATGCTTCTAAGTACGGTAATGGAACATTTTGACTTTTTGTGTCTCGAATTGCACTTGCGCGTGCGTTACCCTTTGGATAGTGACCTGAACGCACGAACAAAACGGAGGTATTTGGACATAACTGTGGATTATTTCGAACAAAAACACAATTTCTTGTGGAAGTAGCAGTCCTGGGAGTGCATTCTGACGAAGATCAGCAAAGGTAATACAATATTTCTAATACTAATTCTGAGTTTAGGTGACCCCGAAGTTGGCGGGTGTCTGAATAGCTCGCCGTGATGGCGAGCTATGAACTCAGAATATTGAAAAATGTGCTTTCTCCGTAAAGCTATTTTAAAATCTGACACAGCGGTTGCATAAAGGAGTAGTCTATCTATAATTCTTACAATAATTGTTATGTATTTTGTCAACGTTTATGATGAGTATTTTTGTAAATTCACTGGAAGTTTTTGGTGGGAAATACATTTTCTGAACATCAAGCGCCAATGTAAAATGCTGTTTTTGGATATAAATATGAACTTTATCGACCAAAACATACATGTATTGTGTAATATAATGTCCTAGGAGTGTCATCTGATGAAGATCGTCAAAGGTTAGTGCATAATTTAGCTGTGTTTTCGGTTTCTATGATATATACCCTTGCTTGGAAAATGGCTGTGTGATTATTTGTGTCTATGTACTCTCCTAACATAATCTAATGTTTTGCTTTCGCTGTAAAGCCTTTTTCAAATTGGACAATGTGGTTAGATTAACGAGAGTCTTATCTTTAAAATGGTGTAAAATAGTTGATTGTTTGAGAAAATTGAATTGTGGTATTTTAGTTGTTTTTGTATTTCGCGCCATGCGATTCCATTGGCTGTTGGCAAGGGGCACTTCTGGTTGACACAGGACGCTGAAAGTGAACACATATCCTCCTAGGGGAAGGCTCTTATAGAATGTTGAGATTTAAGTCTTTACGTTAAGAACTGACTTATTTACAGAGAGTTGAATGAGTGTGTGTTATTTCAGAAAATCACAGAAAATCACAGAAATCTCGCAGAGCTCCGAAACCTGCCTTAACGGATTCATCTGAACACGCTCCAACTGGATCTGTAACTTATTTGAAAAAAAAACTCATATTGTACGATTTCTCTTAACCTGTTGGGGCTAGGGGGCAGTATTTTCACGTCCGGATAAAAAATGTACCCCATTTAAACTGGTTACTACTCTTACCCAGAAACGAGAATATGCATATAATTAGTAGATTTGGATAGAAAACACTCTAAAGTTTCTAAAACTGTTTCAATGGTGTCTGTGAGTATAACAGAACTCATATGGCAGGCCAAAACCTGAGAAGATTCCATGCAGGAAGTGCCCTGTCTGACAATTTGTTGTCCTTCTAGGGCATCTCTATCAAAAATACAGCATCTCCACTGTAACGTGACATTTTCTAAGGCTTCCATTGGCTCTCAGAAGGCGCCAGAAAGTGGAATGAGAGCTCTGCAGTCTCTGGGCGAAAAACAGCAGGAGTGTTTGTGCGTGGTCAGGCAGGGAACACTGACACTGGAGCGCGCGTCCACGAGAGGACTCCATGTTTTTCTTTCTCTCTTTGAACGAATACAACGTCGCCCGGTTGGAATATTATTGCTATTTTACGAGAAAAATCTCATAAAAATTGATTTTAAAAAGCATTTGACATGCTTCGAAGTACGGTAATGGAATATTTGGATTTTTTTTGTCACGAAATGCGCCCGCGTGTCACCCTTCGGATACTGACCTCAACGCACGAACAAAACGGAGCTATTTCAATATAATTATGGATTATTTGGAACCAAAACAACATTTGTTGTTGAAGTAGAAGTCCTGGGAGTGCATTCTGACGAAGAACAGCAAAGATAATCCAATTTTTCTTATCGTAAATCTGAGTTTGGTGAGGGCCAAACTTGGTGGGTGTCAAATTAGCTAGCCGTGATGGCCGGGCTATGTACTCAGAATATTGCAAAATGTGCTTTCGCCGAAAAGCTATTTTAAAATCTGACACCGCGATTGCATAAAAGAGGTCTGATAGAGCGTGGCGCGAATGACAAATACCTCAAAAATGCAAAAACTTCAATTTTTCAAACATATGACTATTTTACACCATTTTAAAGACAAGACTCTCCTTTATCTAACCACATTGTCCGTTTTCAAGGCTTTACAGCAAAAGCAAAACATTAGATTATGTCAGGAGAGTACCCAGCCATAAATAATCACACACCCATTTTTCAAGCTAGCATATAATGTCACAAAAACCAAAACCACAGCTAAATGCAGCACTAACCTTTGATGATTTTCATCAGATGACACTCCTAGGACATTATGTTATACAATACATGCATGTTTTGTTCAATCAAGTTCATATTTATATCAAAAACCAGCTTTTTACATTAGCATGTTTTGTTCAGAACTAGCATACCAACCGAAAACTTCTGGTGAATTTACTAAATTACTCACGATAAATGTTCACAAAAAACATAACAATTATTTTAAGAATTATAGATACAGAACTCCTTTATGCAATCGCGGTGTCCGATTTTAAAATCTCACATTTTAAAAAGCACATTTTGCAATATTCTGAGTAGATAGCCCGGCCATCATGGCTAGCTATTTAGACACCCACCAAGTTTGGCACTAACCAAACTCAGATTTACTATAAGAAAAATTGGATTACCTTTGCTGTTCTTCGTCAGAATGCACTCCCAGGACTTCTACTTCAACACCCAATGTTGTTTTGGTTCCAAATAATCCATAGTTATATCCAAATATCTGCGTTTGGTTCTTGCGTTCAAGACACTAGCCGAAGGGTGACGCGCCGGCGCATATCGTGACAAAAAAATTCAAAATATTCCATTACCGTACTTCGAAGCATGTCAAACGCTGTTTAAAATCAATTTTTATGCGATTTCTCTCGTAAAATAGCGACAATATTCCAACCGGGAGACATTGTATCCGTTCAAACACTGAAAATAGAAAATGGAGTCTTCACATGCACGCGCGCACCAGTGTCATTGTTCTCAGAACGACCACTTTCCAAAACCCCTACTGTTTTTCGCCCACGGACTGCAGAGTTATCATTCCACTTTCTGGTGCCTTCTGAGAGCCTATGGGAGCCTTAGAAAATGTCAAGTTACAGCAGAGATCCTATGTTTTCGATAAAGAGGCTACAGAAGGCCAAGAAATGGTCAGACAGGGCACTTCCCATATAGAATCTTCTCAGGTTTTGGCCTGCCATATGAGTTCTGTTATACTCACAGACACCATTCAAACAGTTTTAGAAACTTTAGAGTGTTTTCTATCCAAATCAAATAATTATATGCATATTCTAGTTTCTGGGCAGGAGTAATAACCAGATTAAATCGGGTACGTTTTTATCCGGCCGTAAAAATACTGCCCCCTATCCTAAACAGACTAAAATAATTGTTATGTATTTTGTGAACGTTAATCGTGAGTAATTAAGTAAATTCACCGGAAGTTTGCAGTGGGTATGCTAGTTCTGAATATCACATGCTAATGTAAAAAGCTGGTTTTTGATATAAATATGAACTTGATTGTACAAAACATGCATGTATTGTATAACATAATGTCCTAGGTGTGTCATCTGATGAAGATCAGTGGGCTTAGGCGCGTGCACTGGTCGCCCCCGTCTTTCTTTTTTTCCCTCTATTTACCGAAACGCAGATCCCCGGTGGAATATTATTGCTTTTTTACGATATAAATTGCATAAACATTTATTTTAAACAGCGGTTGACATGCTTCGAAGTACGGTAATGGAATATTTAGATTTTTTTTGTCACGAAATGCGCCATGCTCGTAACCCTGATTTACCATTTCGGATAGTGTCTAGAACGCACGAACAAAACGCCGCTGTTTGGATATAACGATGGATTATTTGGGACCAAACCAACATTTGTTATTGAAGTAGAAGTCCTGGGAGTGCATTCTGACAAAGAACAGCAAAGGTAATAACATTTTTGTTATAGTAAATCTGATTTTGGTGAAGGCTAAACTTGCTGGGTGTCTAAATAGCTAGCCCGTGATGGCTGGGCTATGTACTTAGAATATTGCAAAATGTGCTTTCACCAAAAAGCTATTTTAAAATCGGACATATCGAGTGCATAGAGGAGTTCTGTATCTATAATTCTTAAAATAATTGTTATGCTTTTTGTGAACGTTTATCGTGAGTAATTTAGTAAATTGTTAGTAAATTCCCCGGAAGTTTGCGGGGGGTATGCTAGTTCTGAACGTCACATGCTAATGTAAAAAGCTGTTTTTTGATATAAATATGAACTTGATTGAACAAAACATGCATGTATTGTATAACATAATGTCCTAGGTGTGTCATCTGATGAAGATCATCAAAGGTTAGTGCTGCATTTAGCTGTGGTTTGGGTTTATGTGACATTATATGCTAGCTTGAAAAATGGGTGTCTGATTTTTTCTGGCTGGGTACTCTGCTGACATAATCTAATGTTTTGCTTTCGTTGTAAAGCCTTTTTGAAATCGGACAGTGTGGTTAGATTAACGAGAGTCTTGTCTTTAAATAGCTGTAAAATAGTCATATGTTTGAGAAATTGAAGTAATAGCATTTCTAAGGTATTTGAAAATCGCGCCACAGGATTCAACTGGCTGTTACGTAGGTGGGACGATTTGGTGCCACCTAGCCCAGAGAGGTTAACGAGAGTCTTGTCTTTAAAATGGTGTAAAATAGTTATATGTTTGAGAAATTTAAGTTATAGCATTTGAGGTATTTGTATTTCGCGCCACACGATTCCACTGGCTGTTGACTAGGGTGGGACGCAAACGCAAACGTCCCACCTTGCCCAGGGAGGTTAAATTACGATAGATAAATGTCTGGTTCTTTTTTTCCTGACACCGTAGGATCATGTACTTTGACGTACTTCGACGTGAAGCGGTCAAATTAGCGCTCTATTTTAGTTTTTGATCTTTAATCCCCAAAAAATGGCCTTAACTCAAAAAGCGTTAAGGCCTCGACTCCATCTTGTTCGGATCCAACTGTCCATTATGCCAAACCTATGCTCACCAAGTTTAATCTTCGAAGTCTTTTCCGTTTAGGAGAAAAGGCCACGTCGTGATTGGGGATGTTTTGTACATTTGCAATATGATTACATTCGCCCTCTGGTGGTATTTTCCGGGACAGTGGAAAAATGACCAATATGTGAATTTTTTTAAACGGAAACCGAATGTCCGAGAGACTTCGTTTGATGACTTCCCGGAAGATCTGTCCCCGGTGCACAGCCCGCTGCCATCCGCGAATTTTACAAACATTCGCGGAAGTCTAGCAAGGGACCGTACATTTGCAATATGGAGTTTCTCATCAATCATACAGCAAATGCCAAAATGTGCCCTTCATGTATGGAAGGCTCCTGCCATGGAGCGGGACTGGACAACGTGCCTGGACTTTCCGGGCTGTAGACCGTCACTGGAGTCTCCGGACCGTACACACGCACTGGTGGATGAGTGCGGGGAGCTGGTACAGGATGTACCGGGCTGGGGAGGCGCACTGGAGGCCTGGTGCATGGAGCCGGCACAGGTGGCACCGGACTAATGACACGCTCTTCAGGGCGAGTGCGAGGAACCGGCACAGGATGTACCGGGCTGGGGAGGCGCACTGGCGGCCTGGTGTGCGTGGAGCCGGTACAGGTGGCACCGGACTGGTGACATGCACTTCAGGGCGAGTGCTGGGAGCTGGCACAGGACGTACCGGACAGGGAGGCGCACTGGACGCCTGGTGCATGGAGCCGGTGCAGGTGGCACCGGACTGGTGACACGCACTTCAGGGCGAGTGCGGGTAGCTGGCACAGGACGTACCAGACTGGGGAGGCGCACTGGCGGCCTGGTGCGTGGAGCCGGCACAGGTGGCACGCACTTTAGGGAGGGTGTGGGGAGCTGGCACAGGACTCACCAGACTGCTGACAGGCTCTTCAGGTCAAATGTTGTGCACAACATCTCTCTCCTCTCTCTCTCTCTGTCTCCCAACTTCTCCATCGCCTCCCTGAGAAGGCTCACTGGAGGCCTGGTGCGTGGAGCCGGCGCAGATGGCACGGGACTGGTGCCGCGCTCTTCAGCACGCCTGCACTGCAGCATACTCCTAGCCAACATCATTCTCCGATATCCCTCCTCACACTGCTCCATCAACTCCCAGGCGGGCTCTGGTTCTCTCCTTGGCTCGGCCGACCACCCCTCGTGCCCCCCCTCAAAAAAATCTTGGGGTTTCTGTGGCCGCGGTCCTCTGCAACTCCCGCCAAAGAAGGGTCTCGTGTCCTCCCATGATTTCTTCCCAGGTCCAAAACTTCTTTACCTCCATCACAAGCTGCTTGGTCCTTGAGAGGTGGGATATTCTGTCACGATCGTTGTACAGAGCGGACCAAGGCACCGGACCAAGTGAGTTGAGTTCCACATAATTTTAATTCACAGTGAAACAACAAAAACAACAAAACATCCAACGAACGTGAAGTACAACGTGCACATAGGCACTAACTGAAACAATATCCCAAAAAGCAGGTGGGAGAAAGGGCTTCCTAAATATGATCCCCAATTAGAGGCAACGATTACCAGCTGCCTCTAATTGGGAACCATACAACTCACCAACATAGAAATAGAATTACTAGAACACCTCCCTAGTCACGCTCTGACCTCAACACCATAGAGAACCAAGGGCTCTCTATGGTCCAATTTTTTTTTTTTATATAATAATAATAATAATAAATGCATGAAATGTATGCATTCACTACTGTAAGTTGCTCTGGATAAGAGCGTCTGCTAAATGACTAAAAATGTAAAAAAAATTAAAATGTGACAAACTCTACCCACATGTATATATTACCTCAATTACCTATGTACCGGTACCCCCTGTATATAGCCCCACTATTGTTATTTACTGCTGTTATTTAATTATTTGTTATTCTTATCTCTTACTTTTTTCTTTTTCTTTTCTTAAAACTACATTGTTGGTTAAGGGCTTGTAAGTAAGCATTTCACTGTAATGTCTATACCTGTATTCGGCGCATGTGACAAATAACATGTGATTTGATTTGATTTGGTGGAGGAGAGTGTGAATTCTTCTCCACGGTGACCCGGAAACCGCTAAGTGGTCGAGGAGAGTGTGAATTCGTTAGTGTCCTCCCCTCCTTCATTACCTACCTCAGAGGATGAGAGTATCCTCCTGGAGGATAGTGCGGAAGTGTTTTAAAACCCACACGCCCCCTTTGAATCAGCTTTTGTTTTCTCTGAGGAGAAGAGCCAAGCCCCCTTTGAATCAGCTGTTGTTTTCTCTGAGGAGAAGAGCCAAGCCCCCTTTGAATCAGTTGTTGTTTTCTCTGAGAAGAGCAGGCACACATTTAAAAACCATTCGCCACTTACACTTCATCTAGAACATTTCTTGTACAACTCACATTTGTTTTTTTATCACTTTGAACATATATTTTGAGAGTCCTCCTCTGTAAATGTAATTTGTATGATGACGCGTGAGCGTAGAATGAGTCTTCATTTACAGTTCAGTCATTTAGCAGACGTTCTTATCCAGAAGTGAGTGCTTAGATTTTTGTACTGGTCCCTCGTGGGAATCAAACTCACAACCCTGGCGTTGCGAGTACCATGCTCTACCAACTGAGCCAAACGAGACTCTCATATCATATAACCACATTTGCTATTATTGAAGCCAATGAGTTCAGAGGGCCCTTACATGGGCTGATGCTGGGTTCAAACTTCAGCCTTCTTGTCGTACCTCTCTGCCTGCGCCTGTTGTGCCCTTTGTGCCAGGGCCGGAGAGCAGTGTGGACATCCCTGGCTCTGGCTGGCGTATTCTTGGCTGCCAAAACAGTGGGAAGTAGAGCCTGCGAAAGTTTGTGCCTCAGGACGTTCTGTCGCCATGCCAACGCCAGAAGTGTGTCTGGGAGATAACAGGCCCACGTGCACTGGTACACCCTACACACGGATCGAGAGAGGCCTGGAGGAGGGGAGGAGGGATAGAGAGAACAGAGATATTGAATGGGGAAGAATAGAGGTGTGATGAGAGCGAGTGAGAGAGGGAAAGAGAGAGATGTTCACTAGAGACATTGAAAGAGAGATAGAGAGCAACCTTAAAACAGCCTGGGTAGAATCAGAGATGTAATGTTCATTTCTCCTGAGAGGGATGATGATGTGACTGTAACTTCCTGGTATACAGGCGACTGAGACTGTACCGGTATACAGGACATGACGTGTGTGACTGTAACTTCCTGGTATACAGGACATTATATAGACGTGATGTGACTGTAACTTCCTGGTATACAGGACATTATATTGACATGATTTGACTGCAACTTCCTGGTATACAGGGCATTATATAGACATGATGTGACTGTAACTTCCTGGTATACAGGACATAATATAGACATGATTTCACTCCAACTTCCTGGTATACAAGACATCATATAGACATGATGTGACTGCAACTTCCTGATATACAGGACTAATTATATAGACATGATTTGACTGTAACTTCCTGGTATACAGGACATTACATAGACATGATTTCGGTGCAACCTCCTGGTATACAGGACATTATATAGACATGATGTGACTAACTTCCTGGTATACAGGACATTATATAGACATGATGTGACTAACTTCCTGGTATACAGGACATTATGTAGACATGATGTGACTACAACTTCCTTGTATACAGGACATTATATAGACATGATGTGAGGATGACTTCTTCTGCTATTGATGTCAAGGCTGTGCTGCATCACGCTGCTACCAGTTCACATAGAATATGCTAATGTCAACAACACAGCACACTACACACACACAACACACAGCACACACACACATGCACACACACACACACACACACACAAACCACACACACACACACACACACAGGGCCACATGATGCACAGAGAGAATTGGAGATGCATCTTCAGTCAGGTTGCCCACTCCCTCTCTCTACCCCACTCCTTCCCCCTCTCACTCTCTCCGTCTCTGTGGTGTCTCATTGGAAATGTAGAATGGAGGAGCTCGGGGCCATGTGTGGAGGCTTGGCCAATTATAAGGATTTTCATCAGTGCTGGAGCTGCTCGTTGCTGCAGGCGGAGAACAGACAAACCAGCCACGGGTCCCTGGGTCAACACTGTACTCTCACATCTCAACACAATGAGACATACCTGGGAGATGCAGGAGATTCGCGTAGTAGATAGACGGAGAAATGCAGCACCGACTTTACAACATATCGTAAAAATGTGTACCATGGTACTGCATACAGATTATTTAATGGCCTGGTTTATGCAGCAGCCACATTTCTACCACGGTTGAATGCTACTTGTTATCTGTAATACTAGTTTAATGTCTATAACGCTGACAGTGACACTGTAGGCTATTTACTGTTGATGACAATTATTGAGAACAACAGTATGTACAGTGCCTTAAGGAAGTATTCACACCCCTTCATTTTTTCTACATTTTGTTGTGTTACAGCATGAATGGAAAAATAGTGTTTAACATGGTTTTTGAATGACTACCTCATCTCTGTACCGCACACAGTCGAGCTGTGAATTTGAAATACAGATTCAACCACAAAGACCAAGAGCGTTTCCAAAGCCTTGCAAAGAAGGGCACCTATTGGTAGATGGGTAAAAATAAAAAAAAGCAGACATTGAATATGGTGAAGTGGTGAAGTTATTAATTACACTTTGGATGGTGTGTCAATACACCCAGTCGCTACAAAGATGGAGAGGAAAGAAACCGCTCAGGAATTTCACCATGAGGCCAATGGTGATTTTAAAACAGTTACAGAGTTTAATGGCTGTAATAGGAGAAAACTGAGGATGGATCAACAACACTGTAGTTACTCGACAATACTAACCTAAATGACAGAGTGAAAAGAAGAAATCTTATGCAGAATTGTTTGCCTGTTTGCAATAAGGCACTAAAGTAAAACTGCTAAAAATGTGGCAAAGAAATGAACTTTATGTCCTGAATACAAAGCATTATATGTTTGAGGTAAATCCAACACAACACATCACATCACCTCACGGAGTACCGTACCATATTTTCAAGCATGGTGGTGGCTGCATCATGTTATGCGTTTGCTTGTCAATGGCAAGGATTAGTAAGTTTTGTCTTTTAAAATAAAAAGAAACAGAATAGAGCTAAGCACAGGCAAAATCCTAGAGGAAAACCTGGATCAGTCTGCTTTCCAACAGACACTGGGAGACAAATTCACCTTTCATCAATAACCTAAAACACAAAGCCAAATATACACTGGAGTTGCTTAGCAAGACGACATTGAATGTTCCTGAGTAGACTAGTTAAATGTTTTACTTAAAACAGCTTGAAAATCTATGACAATACTTGAAAATGGCAGTCTGGCAATCATCAAAAACCAACTTGGCAGAGCTTGAAGAATGTTTAAAAGAATAATGTGGCAAATATTGCACAATCCAGGTGTGGAAAGCTCTTACACGGAACCCAAGCCGGCTTCGCGCGTGCGCCATCGTGCACCATAGTGCATAAATGTATTTTGTTCCCCCACACCAAACGCGATCACCACATGCAGGATAAAATATCAAAACAAACTCTGAACCAATTACATTAATTTGGGGACAGGTCGAAAAGCATTAAACATTTATGGCAATTTAGCTAGCTAGCTTGCACTTGCTAGCTAATTTGTCATATTTAGCTAGCTTGCTGTTGCTAGCTAATTTATCCTGGGATATAAACATTGAGTTGTTATTTTACCTGAAATGCACAAGGTCCTCTACTCCGCCAATTAATCCACCAATAAAACAGTAAACCGAATCGTT
Source organism: Salmo salar (assembly GCF_965601325.2). Lineage (NCBI taxonomy): Eukaryota > Metazoa > Chordata > Actinopteri > Salmoniformes > Salmonidae > Salmo > Salmo salar. The sequence goes on from NC_138309.1 coordinate 80,673,989, forward strand.
TCTAGTCATCTCTCCTACTTCCAGGCTTTTTCTTCTCTTGACTTTATATTGCGATTGGCAACTTTCATAAATTAGGTGCATTACCGCCACTGAACTCGTTTGTCTTTCAGTCACCCACGTGGGTATAACAAATGAGGAGATGGCACGTGGGTGCCTGCTTCTATAAACCAATGAGGAGATGGGAGGGGCAGGACTTGCAGTGCGATCTGCGTCTCAAATAGAACTGACTTCTATTTTAGCGCCTGGCAACGCAGACGCTTGTTGGCGCACGCGGGCAGTCTGGGTGCAATCATTGAATAATATAGATTTCTACATTGATTTTGCAACGCTTGCGCACACGACGCGAGCGTGGTAGTCAGCCTGTTAGTGTCTTACCCAGAAAGACTCACAGCTGTAATCGCTGCCAAAAGTGCTTCTACAAAGTATTAACTCAGGGATGTGAATACTTATGTAAATTAGATATTTAATGTGTTTCATTTCCAATACATTTGCAAAAATGTGTAAAAACATTTTTTTATTTTTTTATTATGTGGTATTGTGTGTAGATAGGTGAGAGAAAAAATTACATAATCCTTTTTGATTTCAGGCTGTAGCACACCTACATGTGGAATAAGTCAAGGAGTATGAATACTTTCTGAAGGCACTGTAAATAAATAACAACATGTAATCTAGTAAGAAGAGGGTTTATTGCTGTCCATACGCTATGGAAAAACTCCTTTAAGCTGCAACAAGCTGATTGAAGTCATTTCCATGTCATAGTCAGGTCATCTACAAATGAGGAGGAAGTGAGAATAACCATAGTTTCTGGTGCAGCCGGTGAAGTAAAATGTGGAACTAAATGACCATGTCACCCACAGCCAGCCTCGTTTCAGGCTGATAACCCACTGAACTGGCTGCAGCTTACTAAAAGTTACAGACCCCATGCAAGGTCTAAGACAACGATTTACTCGTATATAATTAGTAGCTTCCGGGAAATTCTGCAGCAAAACTGGATTAAGCAATATTCTTAAGTAGCAGGAATCAAAGCATGGTGAATGTTTGCCGAATGTATGCTCTATGTTTTGGCTCGGGGATGAAACGTTTGGCCCGGTTTGTGACCTACAACCAACACCAGTAACGTCTCTGTGAATTATCTGCCTTTGTGTTGAACAGAGTGTGTTAGAACACTGCTCCATGTGACACTACAAAACTCCATCTGCAAAATGGTTGCAAATTGAGAGACTTGGGAAAGGCACCAAACTTGCGGTGTTGCTGTGGCACAGGTCTGAAAGTGGATTGTGCTGGTGCAGTGGATTAGCAGGGTACAGTGGGCAGGGTGTGTGTGTGTGTGTATGTGTGTTTGTGTTACCGCTGGAGGCTAGAGTGTGGCAGAGGGGGAGATTCGCACCTCCATGCACGCCGACTGAGAACCCGCTAACCACCTGCATTTACAACTTAGCCCCGTCACAAGTAAACGAATGTCTCTTTCTTATCTTTTTTTTTAAACGGAAAGTACAGAAGCACTGCTGAGGAAATCACAATGCTGGAGAACAAACACTGCTGGGAAATAACGCCTTTCATCCAAGTCCATGGTACAATCTGACACGGGACTAACCTGGGGTGTCAAAATGGAGAGAGCAATCATGATTTCTCTTAACGCTCATTGAGAAGGTGGGTGTTGAAAAGGCTAATACACACTCATGGGTCTATTTAAAGAGAGACAATTGGATATCGGACCCAGATTTATTTCCCAGAATGCAAAGGGAGGAGAGCGAGAAAGACAGACACAGACACAGAATGAGAGAGAGAGAGAGAGAGAGAGAGAGAGAGAGAGAGAGAGAGAGAGAGAGCTCTAAATCTGTGTCAAAAAAGACATTAGGCTTGGGCAAGATGTTCATTTAGTGAACCAGGAGTGAAAGCAGGTATGTTGGCCCATTAATTAAAATAATCACATTATAGGTGTTAGAATAATTCATTAACTCAGATTTAGTTAAGGCTTCATTTAATGTCGTTATTGGTCATGCGAATAGAGAATCACAGAAAAAAATGATACAAGGAGGCTATTAAACGAGAGCGGCTGAATTTGTGTTTAGGTGTTCCATAGGGGGGACATTCCACCTTTTTAAGAGATATATAATTTCATGAAAGACCAAAGGGAGATAGGGGTGTTGAAAAAAATTACAAAACACAGTGGGGGAAAAAAATCAACTTGCCTTACTATTTTTAACTGACCCATAAATCTGTTTTTAAATTCCCTTCCGTTTAAAATACCCTGGTGAAGGTTTCCTTCTTTCGCACAGTGCTGTTAAGTACCACAATCCATGCATAGCGCTACATTTATCCTAACAATGTAATTGGTCCAGCTCCCTGGGCTAGTGGCTCAGTTACTGGCCCTCCCCCAGGCCCAGAGTGAAGAGAAATCCCAACCCTCCGCGGGACTCAAACATGGAAAAAGGAAAACTACGACTAGGCTAACGTCAACTACACGCCTGCTAACAACTCCACTGGAGGGGTGTGGTGGGGTTTGGTGTGGATGTTCTGCCTAGTCGCACCATGGGCAACAGATGAAAAGAAAAGGCCGCCCCTGCTCAAACACACACACACAGACACACACAGTACACACACAATACACACACAGTACACACACACACACACACACACACACACACACACTCACGCATGCACACACATACAACTCGAGCACGCCACTCGGCAGCGAGGCGTGGCGCAATTATGAGAAGGACAAAAGCTTCACAGACAGAAGGGCTCCCTGTTTCACCTGCAGCTAAATATCTAAAGCAAAGGGGAGGTGGGCAGGGGAGGGGGGGAGGGGGGGGGGGGGGGGGGGGGGCGCATAATCTAGCACTTGACTAATTTGGAGAGTTCCAGCTGGTTTGAGGCAGAGGGCCTGAGGAGCAGGGAAGTCTGAAGCACCTTACTGCTAAACCCCCCCACATACACACGTCTACCACCATACTCCCCCTGACTAAACCCCCCGCCTATACACACGTCTACCACCATACTCCCCTGACTAAACCCCCCGCCTATACACACGTCTACCACCATACTCCCCCTGACTAAACCCCCCGCCTATACACACGTCTACCACCATACTCCCCCTGACTAAACCCCCCGCCTATACACACGTCTACCACCATACTCCCCCTGACTAAACCCCCCGCCTATACACACGTCTACCACCATACTCCCCCTGACTAAACCCCCCGCCTATACACACGTCTACCACCATACTCCCCCTGACTAAACCCCCCGCCTATACACACGTCTACCACCATACTCCCCCTGACTAAACCCCCCGCCTATACACACGTCTACCACCATACTCCCCCTGACTAAACCCCCCGCCCATACACACGTCTACCACCATACTCCCCCTGACTAAACCCCCCTTATACACACGTCTACCACTATACTCCCCCTGACTAAACCCCCCGCCTATACACACGTCTACCACCATACTCCCCCTGACTAAACCCCCCGCCTATACACACGTCTACCACCATACTCCCCCTGACTAAACCCCCCACATACACACGTCTACCACCATACTCCCCCTGACTAAACCCCCCGCCTATACACACGTCTACCACCATACTCCCCCTGACTAAACCCCCCCACATACACACGTCTACCACCATACTCCCCCTGACTAAACCCCCCCACATACACACGTCTACCACCATACTCCCCCTGACTAAACACCCCGCCCATACACACGTCTACCACCATACTCCCCCTGACTAAACCCCCCACATACACACGTCTACCACCATACTCCCCCTGACTAAACCCCCCCACATACACACGTCTACCACCATACTCCCCCTGACTAAACCCCCCCACATACACACGTCTACCACCATACTCCCCCTGACTAAACCCCCCGCCCATACACACGTCTACCACCATACTCCCCCTGACTAAACCCCCCACATACACACGTCTACCACCATACTCCCCCTGACTAAACCCCCCCACATACACACGTCTACCACCATACTCCCCCTGACTAAACCCCCCACATACACACGTCTACCACCATACTCCCCCTGACTAAACCCCCCCACATACACACGTCTACCACCATACTCCCCCTGACTAAACCCCCCACATACACACGTCTACCACCATACTCCCCCTGACTAAACCCCCCCCCTATACACACGTCTACCACCATACTCCCCCTGACTAAACCCCCCACATACACACGTCTACCACCATACTCCCCCTGACTAAACCCCCCCACATACACACGTCTACCACTATACTCCCCCTGACTAAACCCCCCCACATACACACGTCTACCACTATACTCCCCCTGACTAAACCCCCCCCACATACACACGTCTACCACCATACTCCCCCTGACTAAACCCCCCCACACACACGTCTACCACCATACTCCCCCTGACTAAACCCCCCCACATACACACGTCTACCACCATACTCCCCCTGACTAAACCCCCCGCCTATACACACGTCTACCACCATACTCCCCCTGACTAAACCCCCCGCCTATACACACGTCTACCACCATACTCCCCCTGACTAAACCCCCCGCCTATACACACGTCTACCACCATACTCCCCCTGACTAAACCCCCCGCCTATACACACGTCTACCACCATACTCCCCCTGACTAAACCCCCCCACATACACACGTCTACCACTATACTCCCCTGACTAAACCCCCCGCCTATACACACGTCTACCACCATACTCCCCCTGACTAAACCCCCCCACATACACACGTCTACCACCATACTCCCCCTGACTAAACCCCCCGCCTATACACACGTCTACCACCATACTCCCCCTGACTAAACCCCCCCACATACACACGTCTACCACCATACTCCCCCTGACTAAACCCCCCGCCTATACACACGTCTACCACCATACTCCCCCTGACTAAACCCCCCGCCTATACACACGTCTACCACCATACTCCCCCTGACTAAACCCCCCGCCTATACACACGTCTACCACCATACTCCCCCTGACTAAACCCCCCCACATACACACGTCTACCACCATACTCCCCCTGACTAAACCCCCCCACATACACACGTCTACCACCATACTTCCCCTGACTAAACCCCCCCACATACACACGTCTACCACCATACTCCCCCTGACTAAACCCCCCCACATACACACGTCTACCACCATACTCCCCCTGACTAAACCCCCCCACATACACACGTCTACCACCATACTCCCCCTGACTAAACCCCCCCACATACACACGTCTACCACCATACTCCCCCTGACTAAACCCCCCCACATACACACGTCTACCACCATACTCCCCCTGACTAAACCCCCCCACATACACACGTCTACCACCATACTCCCCCTGACTAAACCCCCCGCCTATACACACGTCTACCACCATACTCCCCCTGACTAAACCCCCCCACATACACACGTCTACCACCATACTCCCCCTGACTAAACCCCCCCACATACACACGTCTACCACCATACTCCCCCTGACTAAACCCCCCCACATACACACGTCTACCACCATACTCCCCCTGACTAAACCCCCCGCCTATACACACGTCTACCACCATACTCCCCCTGACTAAACCCCCCCACATACACACGTCTACCACCATACTCCCCCTGACTAAACCCCCCCACATACACACGTCTACCACCATACTCCCCCTGACTAAACCCCCCGCCTATACACACGTCTACCACCATACTCCCCCTGACTAAACCCCCCCCACATACACACGTCTACCACCATACTCCCCCTGACTAAACCCCCTGCCTATACACACGTCTACCACCATACTCCCCCTGACTAAACCCCCCCACATACACACGTCTACCACCATACTCCCCCTGACTAAACCCCCCCACATACACACGTCTACCACTATACTCCCCCTGACTAAACCCCCCCACATACACACGTCTACCACCATACTCCCCCTGACTAAACCCCCCACATACACACGTCTACCACCATACTCCCCCTGACTAAACCCCCCCACATACACACGTCTACCACCATACTCCCCCTGACTAAACCCCCCCACATACACACGTCTACCACTATACTCCCCCTGACTAAACCCCCCCACATACACACGTTTACCACCATACTCCCCCTGACTAAACCCCCCCACATACACACGTCTACCACTATACTCCCCCTGACTAAACCCCCCCACATACACACGTCTACCACCATACTCCCCCTGACTAAACCCCCCGCCTATACACACGTCTACCACCATACTCCCCCTGACTAAACCCCCCCACATACACACGTCTACCACCATACTCCCCCTGACTAAACCCCCCACATACACACGTCTACCACCATACTCCCCCTGACTAAACCCCCCCCACATACACACGTCTACCACCATACTCCCCCTGACTAAACCCCCCCACATACACACGTCTACCACCATACTCCCCCTGACTAAACCCCCCACATACACACGTCTACCACCATACTCCCCCTGACTAAACCCCCCTCCCACATACACACGTCTACCACCATACTCCCCCTGACTAAACCCCCCACATACACACGTCTACCACCATACTCCCCCTGACTAAACCCCCCCACATACACACGTCTACCACCATACTCCCCCTGACTAAACGCCCCCCCCACATACACACGTCTACCACCATACTCCCCCTGACTAAACCCCCCCATACACACGTCTACCACCATACTCCCCCTGACTAAACCCCCCACATACACACGTCTACCACCATACTTCCCCTGACTAAACCCCCCCACATACACACGTCTACCACCATACTTCCCCTGACTAAAACTCACACCACCCTCAATATACCCCAACCCCCCCATCCCCATACTGCTACCTGACCTAAATCAACACCACCTTCCATTTACCCCATTGTTTTTAATGTTCCTTAACCAGGAGAGTCGCCTGCCGTGATGTGTAATCGGAGCAGAGCCTTTCTGCCCACACTCATCGCTTGCTCCCCCGCAACTCACCAGCTGATGTAGGCTGGGCTGGGAGTTCCCGGGTGGGACGCGTCCTTCCCACTGCTGAACATAACTGCGTTCCGCATCTGTGCAACTACTATTAATTGTGCTTATCACTGAAAAGCTCTCAATCTCTCCAAAAACTTAATGAGGTAGTCACTGAATGCATTTCAATTAACAGGTGTGCCTTGTTAGTCAGTTATGGTCTCTGGGTCTAATAAGCTAGTTATGGTTTCGTGAATTGCCACTAACAAATAGCTTTGACGAATATTTTAGTCACTATATTTGTTGATGAAATTAACACTGGTATACAGTAGGTTTGTAGTATCACTATCAGGGTGGATCAATACAGGACTATTACAGTAGGCTAGTAGTATCACTATCAGGGTGGATCAATACAGGACTATCACAGTAGGCTAGTAGTGTCACTATCAGGGCGGATCAATACAGGACTTTTACAGTAGGCTAGTAGTATCACTATCAGGGTGTATCAATACAGGACTTTTACAGTAGGCTAGTAGTATCACTATCAGGGCGGATCAATACAGGACTATTACAGTAGGCTAGTAGTATCACTACCAGGGTGGATCAATACAGGACTTTTACAGTAGGCTAGTAGTATCACTATCAGGGTGGATCAATACAGGACTTTTACAGTAGGCTAGTAGTATCACTACCAGGGTGGATCAATACAGGACTTTTACAGTAGGCTAGTAGTATCACTACCAGGGCGGATCAATACAGGACTACTACAGTAGGCTAGTAGTGTCACTATCAGGGTGGATCAATACAGGACTTTTACAGTAGGCTAGTAGTATCACTATCAGGGTGGATCAATACAGGACTACTACAGTAGGCTTGTAGTATCACTACCAGGGTGGATCAATAGAGGACTATCAGGTGGAGGTTTTTACATTGACATTCAGCAAGAGAGTGAGTAATAGTTTGAGGTCTGCCATGAAAGTGCTGGTTGATACACATTTTAGCTCACATACGTCAACGTGTCAATAAAGTTACAAACCCAGACTATGCCGAGACAGTTACGTATGTCAATAAAGTTACCAACAGGGAGAAATCCAGACAAGAGCCTGAGAGCCCAAATGATCTCCTGCTGTTGACAAGGCCTTTGTGGACCTGAAGCATCGGTTCACAACAGCACCCATCCTCATCCATCCACACCCCTCGCGTCAACTTGTGGTGGAAGTGGATGCTTCGGATGTTGGATTGGGGGCCATCCTGTCCCAGCGATCTGCCCAGGACCAGAAGCTTCATCCCTGTGCCTTCCTGTCCCATCGTCTTGATCCTGCTAAGAGGAACTACGATGTGGGCAATAGAGAACTCTTGGTGGTGAAGATGGTGTTGGAGGAGTGGAGGCACTGGCTGGAAGGAGCAGAACAGCCATTACTGGTCTGGACCGACCATAAAAATCTGGAATATCTCCGTACAGCCAAGCGCCTCAACTCTAGGCAGGCCCGGTGGGCCCTCTTATTCACCAGATTTAACTTCACCATTTGTTACCGCCCAGGGTCAAAGAATGTGAAGCCGATCGGGGTCCTCAGTTCTCGTCTCATTTCTGGAAGGCATTCTGCACACTTAATGGGTCATCGGCCAGTCTGTCATCCGGATTCCATTCCCAAACCAATGGTCAGTCGGAGAAAGCTAACCAAGACCTGGAGACCACCCTGAGATGCCTGGTCTCAAGCAATCCCACTACCTGGAGCCGACAACTGATATGGATGGAGTATGCCCAGAACACCCTTCCCTGTTCGGCCACGGGACTCTCCATTCGAGTGCTCTCTGAGGTATCAACCTCCACTATTCCTGGAACAAGAGGAAGAGGTCAGCGTACCCCCGGCCCAGATGTTTGTCCGCTGCTGTCAACGTACCTGAAGAAGAGCCGGGCGGCACTTCTCAAGACCAAGTCCAGTATCGTCGACAAGCGGACAGTTGCCGGACCCCAGCTCCCCGCTACCGCATTGGGCAGAGGGTATGGCTTTCCACTCGGGACCTACCCCTTCGGGTAAACTGCCTCCTCACTTTATTGGTCCATTTCCCATCTCTAGAGTCCTTAGTTCCACTGCTGTCTGTCTTGTTAGTCAAGTCAACCAGCGTGTTTTTTTCCCATACTCCTTTTTCTAGTCTCTTTTCTAGTCCTCCCGGTTCTGACCCCTGCCTATCCTGCATGCCTGATCATCCTGCCTGCCCTGACCTTGATTCTGCCTGCCCTTCGGTACCTATTGGACTCTGATCTGGTTTTGACCTTTTGCCTGTCCACAACTACTCTTTTGCCTACTCCTTTTGGATTAATAAAGATTGTAAGACTCCAACCATCTGCCTCATGTGTCTGCATCTGGATCACACCTTCTGCCATGATACTAAGACTAACTCTCAAATGGTCTACAAAGACTAACTCCCAAATGGTCTACAAAGACTAACTCCCAAATGGTCTATTAAGAATATTTCCCAAAAAGTCTACGAAGCGTATATCCCATGTCTGATGACAAAAAGGAAGTGTTTTGTAACCGCTAGTCTAATTTATGGGTCGGTTCTTGAGCGTCTATGGACCGATGAAGCCAGTTACAATAACAAATGCCAATGTAGTTTGGGCCTTTTAACCATTGAGGTTTAGGGCAGGTTTCCAATCTGAAAACTAGTTGGTTAACCTCAGTACTTTCATGGTTACCTAGGGTGTTTTGAGTTAGTAGTGTTTTCATATCCACTGCTACCACACTGCAACATTGGCTAATTCAAAACATATGGTCATTTTTATTAGATTTAAGTCCAGATGAGATTTGTGCTCGGTTAGCAGTTGAAGTCAAGAGCATGAGGCCTGCCTGTGAACACACACACACACGCACACGCACGCGCAGCGCACGCACGCGGAGCACGCACACGCCACACGCACACGCACACGCACACGCACACGCACACACACACACACACACACACACACACACACACACACACACACACACACACACACGCACACACATATACACAGTAGTCACCAAAGCTGGGGTGTGGTGGTGGCTACTAAATAACTGACACCTGAGCAGACCAAGCTGCCATGAAGTCTGTCACTGTAGTTTTATGTGCCCTTGATTTACATATGAACCTTTGGCTGTGCCCCCACTGGCAATGTGACAACACATTTAAATGCAATCTCTCCCTCTTTCCCTCTCTCACACACACAAAATACACTTAGACACTCCCACCCACCCTCACACACACACACACTCTCACTAAGTAGCAGTAGCTCCCGCACACAGCAGGAGGGCCCAGCGTTGGGTTCGCCGCGTCACTGTGTTTAATTTGCTCTGGCTCTCCATTAACCACACGCAAAACACTCAGCACCCCCAAAAAGATCTGAGGAGCGACGTGGTAAGAGCACGGACCCATGACCGTTGTTCAATCATCACACAGCTTTCTGCTGCCAGGGCAGCAGCCAGACGTGCTAGCTGTCAGCGACTCCAACACTAATAAATAAGAGCAGCCAGGGTCTGAGGAGGACAGGAGCCGACACACATAGTTCCATGTAGATAATGTTCACATAGTTGTACTCACTAATATAAACATAGCCTTCTAATTGTGGGCATACCTGTACTATTAATTGTGAAATGTATTCATTATTTGTATTGTTTTGTATTACTAGGTATTATTGGTCCACTGTTGGAGCTAGAAATACAAGCTTCTCACTGCACCCACTTTAACATCTGCTAATCTGTGTATGCTACCAGTAAACTTTGATTTCAATATGACCCACACACACACACACACACACACACACACACACACACACACACACACACACACACACACGTATGCTGCACACACAGTAGACGTAACATTCATTCACTTCAAAAGAATCACTCACATTCAAAAAGCTATGACACACACAGTCAGAGGTTCACACTAAAACACCTACAGTACAGGTTTATCTCCACCCATCTCCATGTACCACTCACATGTAACCTACACGTGTAACCTACACGTGTAAACTACACAGAGAGCCGCAGAGAGCAAGGGCCAAATTGGATTTCCAATGATGATTGTGTGATGAAAGACTGTATTTTTCTCATCTCCCCACCACAGTTAGTGCAAGTCTGATTAAATAAAACCTTGCCCAAGTTTCAATAAACATATTATAACAATTGCATTGCCTTGACAAAGATTTAGCGACTAGCGTGATGGGATTTGATTACTTTGGAACATTGAGCTTTTTAAATGCTACTGTTGCTTCTTTAAGTTGAATGTACAAGTCTAAGGGATTAGTCTGCTATTCAACATGTGGTTAACATCACTTTTTTTTCACTACTACCTTTAGTACACTACCTTTAGTGTACTACCTTTAGTACACTACCTTTAGTGTACTACCTTTACTACCTTTAGGGCACTACCTTTAGGGCACTACCTTTAGTGTACTACCTTTAGTGCACTACCTTTAGTGTACTACCTTTAGTGTACTACCTTTAGTACACTACCTTTAGTGCACTACCTTTAGTGCACTACCTTTAGTGCACTACCTTTAGGGCACTACCTTTAGGGCACTACCTTTAGGGCACTACCTTTAGGGCACTACCTTTAGTGTACTACCTTTAGTGCACTATCTTTAGGGCACTACCTTTAGTGCACTACCTTTAGGGCACTACCTTTAGGGCACTATATAGGGAATAGGGTGCCCTTTCAGACAGACTGAGTACAATAGGCTAGTAATCACAGGTAGAGGTTAATGACAGTCTTTATATGCATACTGTCTGTCTGAAGAGTCTAGCAGTATGACCAAACAGGATTACTAACACATTCCGAGTCTACCATTGCTCTATATGGGCTGACACACAGGTGTCTGGGAGAGACAGAACGGGGGGAGAGTGTGTGTGTGGGGAGAGATGGAGTTGGGGGGGTCGAGGAGTGTGTGTGTGTGAGAAAGAGACAAGAGAGAGAGAGAGATAGAAAGAGAAAGATAGAAAGAGAGAGTGATCAAGCAAGCGAGAGAGAGAGAGAGAGAGAGAGAGAGAGAGAGAGAGAGCGAGAGAGAGAGAGAGAGAGAGAGAGAGAGAGATTCACTTTGGTGTACCGTGCAGTGTTCTTGTTGGTGTGGGAAGATTCCTCGGTTGCCCGGTTTGATTAAGTGATCTGTCAGCCTGCTCATTGATTTACCTCTCCCAGGGTGAGAAGCAGAGACAGGTATGAGGCAGACTTACCTCCAGATTGTTCGTGGCAGGTGGTGACAAGCTGAAAAATGTCTTCCACGCCTTTTTTTTTCTTATCGGGTGAACTTTTGGCGCAACACATGAGATTGAATAGCGGTTGGGAGCAACAGATATCCTGAGTGATCGTCAGCTACACTAGGATCTGTTTTCAACTCTCTGTGTTCCACATGCCACTCAACTCACACTGTAATAGGCCACATCGCATCATCACAGAGAGGCAGGGATCGGATCCTGTTGAGGTGTGTGTCTGTGTGTCTGTCTGCCTACGTACATGCATACTCTGTATGACTGTGTCAGTCAGTCACTCTGTCTGTCTGTCTGCCTGTGTGCGTCTGTGTCTGTCTGTCTGTCTGTCTGTCTGTCTGAGTTGATCTGTATGAGTACTTACGTGTACTGTGTCAGTGCCGGATGCCCCTGAATGAAACAGGCCTGAATGTGTTTTCCTGTCTGGAGGCACATCTTTTCTGACAGTGGCTTCCCCCCCTCACCTTGAGTCATACAGCAGCACTGCAACTGCCAGACCAGTGGCACCACTTCCTGTTGAGCATAAACACATACTGACCAGGTAACCACGGAGAGGAGATAGCAAACAACTACGCCAACAAAAAACAACAACTAAGCCCTGAGAGGATGACAGGAAAAGGATAGGGTTGTGGGCCTTTCCTGCAGCCAATGACCCTCATTGGTCTCATGGGTGGAATGTTATTGATATTTGTCATAATTTCCAGATAGAAATCCAGTATATATATATATATATATATATATATATATATATATATATATATATATATTGTTTTTTACATCAAACAGTTTTGCTATATTTCAGTCTTCTGCGATGTATAGTCGTGGCCAAAAGTTTAGAGAATGACACACATATTAATTTTCACAAAGTCTGCTGCCTCAGTTTGTATGATGACCATTTGCATATACTCCAGAATGTTATGAAGAGTGATCAGATGAATTGCAATTAATTGCAAAGTCCCTATTTGCCATGCAAATGAACTGAATCCCCAAAAAACATTTCCACTGCATTTCAGCCCTGCCACAAAAGGACCAGCTGACATCATGTCGGTGATTCTCTCGATAACACAGGTGTGAGTGTTGACGAGGACAAGGCTGGAGATCACTCTGTCATGCTGACTGAGTTCGAATAACAGACTGGAAGCTTCAAAAGGAGGGTGGTGCTTGGAATCATTGTTCTTCCTCTATCATCCATGGTTACATGCAAGGAAACACGTGCCGTCATCATTGCTTTGCACAAAAAAGGCTTCACATATTGCTGCCAGTACGATTGCACCTAAATCACCCATTTATCGGATCATCAAGAACTTCAAGGAGAGCGGTTCAATTGTTGTGAAGAAGGCTTCAGGGCGCCCAAGAAAGTCCAGCAAGCGCCAGGACCGTCTCCTAAATTTGATTGAGCTGCGGGATCGGGGCACCACCAGTACAGAGCTTGCTCAGGAATGGCAGCAGGCAGGTGTGAGTGCATCTGCACGCACAGTGAGGCGAAGACTTTTGAAGGATGGCCTGGTGTCAAGAAGGGCAGCAAAGAAGCCAGTTCTCTCCAGGAAAAACATCAGTGACAGACTGATATTTTGCAAAAAGTACAGGGATCGGACTGCTGAGGACTGGGGTAAAGTCATTTTCTCTGATGAATCCACTTTTCGATTGTTTGGGGCATCCGGAAAAAAGCTTGTCCGGAGAAGACAAGGTGAGCGCTACCATCAGTCCTGTGTCCTGAGACCATTCATGTGTGAAGTTGCTCCTCAGCCAAGGGTCACTCACAATTCTGCCCAAGAACACAGCCGTGAATAAAGAATGGTACCAACACATCCTCCGAGAGCAACTTCTCCCAACCATCCAGGAACAGTTTGGTGACGAACAATGCCTTTTCCAGCATGATGGAGCACCTTGCCATAAGGCAAAAGTGATAACTAAGTGACTCGGGGAACAAAAAATATATATTTTGGGTCCATGGCCAGGAAACTCCACAGACCTTAATCCCATTGAGAACTTGTGGTCAACCCTCAAGAGGCCAAACAAAAACCCACAAATTCTGACAAACTCCAAGCATTGATTATGCAAGAATGGGCTGCCATCAGTCAGGATGTGGGCCAGAAGTTAATTGACAGCATGCCAGGCCGGATTGCAGAGGTCTTGAATAAGAAGCGTCAACACTGCAAATATTGACTCTTTGCATCAACTTTCATGTAATTGTCAATAAAAGGCGTTGACACTTATGAAATGCTATAATATTGGGATGCAAACTCAACATTTTATAAATATAAACTCTTAAACTTTTACTGCAGTGTTCTAAATCAGGGGCACACAGAGTGTTTCATAATCAAATCTACTGTGTGAGTTGTGAAATGTCTACTTTTGTTTCATTGATATTAGATTTGTTTAAGACTAGCAAGAAACACTCTGTGTGCCCCTGACCACTGCAGTAAAAGGTTATTAAGAAGTGTCCCTCATAACATAAGTAACTTGAACCTGTTCAATGAATACAGGTATGGAACCTGTTCAATGAATACAGGTATGGAACCTGAACAATCAATACAGGTATGGAACCTGTTCAATGAATACAGGTATGGAACCTGAACAATGAATACAGGTATGGAACCTGAACAATGCATACAGGTATGGAACCTGAACAATGAATACAGGTATGGAACCTGAACAATGAATACAGGTATGGAACCTGAACAATGCATACAGGTATGGAACCTGAACAATGAATACAGGTATGGAACCTGAACAATGAATACAGGTATGGAACCTGTTCAATAAATACAGGTATGGAACCTGAACAATGTATAGCACTACATTGAAGACCTTGTATACACACACACACACACACACACACACACTCACGCTGGCACCCCCACTCTATCACGCTGGCACCCCCACTCCATCACGCTGGCACCCCCTACTCCATCACACCGCGCTGATCAAACCTCCTTCACATCTTTAAATATTCAATCACTGCCTTTAGCCTGACCACAGACATACAGATACACAGACAGGTAGAGCCCTCATATAAATGCCAGGTTCAACTTTCTCCAATCACTAACCTGGGATAGCAGACATTACACCTACAGTTGATGTCGGAAGTTTACATACACCTTAGCCAAATACATTTAAACTCAGTGTTTCACAATTCCTGACATTTAATCCTAAAAAAAATCCCTGTTTTAGGTCAGTTAGGATCACCACTTTATTTTAAGAATGTGAAATGTCAGAATAACATTTGAGAAAGTGATTTATTTCAGCTTTTATTTGTTTCATCACATTCCCAGTGGGTCAGAAGTTTACATACACTCAATTAGTATTTGGTAGCATTGCCTTTAAATTGTTTAACTTGGGTCAAACATTTTGGGTAGCCTTCTACAAGCTTCCCACAATAAGTTAGGTGAATTTTGGCCCATTCCTCCTGGCAGAGGTGATGTAACTGAGGCAGGTTTTTAGGCCTCCTTGCTCACACATGCTTTTTCAGTTCTGCCCACAAATCTTCTATAGGATTGAGGTCAGGGATTTGTGATGGCCAATACCTTGACTTTGTTGTCCTTAAGCCATTTTGCCACAACTTTGGAAGTATGCTTGAGGTCATTGTTCATTTGGAAGACCCATTTGTGACCAAGGTTTAACTTCCTTACTGATGTCTTGAGATGTTGCTTCAATATATCCACATCATTTTCCTCCCTCATGATGCCATCTATTTTGTGAAGTGCACCAGTCCCTCCTGCAGCAAAGCACCCCCACAACATGATGCTACAACCCCCGTGCTTCACGGTTGGGATGATGTTCTTCGGCTTGCAAGCATCCCCCTTTTTCCTCCAAACATAAGGATGGCCATTATGGCCAAACAGTTCTATTTTTGTTTCACCAGACCAGAGTACATTTCTACAAAAAGTATGATCTTTGTCCCCATGAGCATTTGCAAACCGTAGTCTGTCTTTTTTATGGAGGTTTTGGAGAAGTGTCTTCTTCCTTGCTGAACGGCCTTTCAGGTTGTGTCGATATAAAATTTGTTTTACTGTGGATTTAGAATCTATTGTACCTGTTTCCTCCAGCATCTTCACAAGGTCCTTTGCTGTTGTTCTGCGATTGATTTGCACTTTTGCACCAAAGTACGTTCATCTCTAGGAGACAGAATGCGACTCCTTCCTGAGCGGTATGACGGCTGTGTGGTCCCATAGTGTTTATACTTGGGTACTATTGTTTGTACAGATGAATGTGGTACCTTCAGGCGTTTGTAAATTGCTCCCAAGAATGAACCAGACTTGTGGGGCCCAGGTCTTGGCTGATTTCTTTTGATTTTCCCATGATGTCAAGCAAAGAGGCACTGAGTTTGAATGTAGGCCTTGAAATACATCCGCAGGTACACTTCCAATTGACTCAAATGATGTCAATTGGCCTCTCAGAAGCTTCTAAAGCCATGACATTATTTTCTGGAATTTTCCAAGCTGTTTAAAGGCACAGTCAACTTAGTGTATGTAAACTTCTGACCCACTGGAATTGTGATACAGTGAATTATAAGTGAACTAATCTGTCTGTAAACAATTGTTGGAAAAATTACTTGTGTTATGCACAAAGTAGATGTCCTAACTGACTTGCCAAAACTATAGTTTGTTAACAAAAAATGTGTGTAGTGGTTGAAAAACGAGTTTTAATGACTCCAACCTAAGTGTATGTGAACGTCCGACTTCAACTGTATAGCTCAATCACTATCTCTCTGCATGTCTCTGGCAACAAACATCCAACGACATACCCAGAACTGCAGTCACACCTCAACCAATGAGAGGTGGCATAGAAAGACATAACAGAATAAACTATAGTATTCTAAAATATTTGTATTAAAGATGTTTCTGACCATGTTTGAGGCGTAGGGCCCTGTTGAATAGGTCACATAACAGTAACTCTCACTTCTTGCCTGAACAGGTCTCCTTGGAGGGCAAGGCAAAATACTTTAATCTATCCTGAATGGAAGACAAAGGACAAAACACAAGCGCCGAATGGCCCCCTGCAACAGGAAACTAACAAACACCTAGCCCTGAATAATAAGTCCCCAGTTATGCACTAGAAAACTATGCCAACACTAAGCCCCAAATAAAAAATTCACAGTGGTCCCCTGCACTAGGAAACAATGACAACACCTAGCCCCGAAAATCAAGTCCTCAGTGGCCCCATGCACTAGGAAAATAACCAACACCTTGCCCCAGATATCAAGTCCTCAGTGGCCCCCTGCGCAAGATGACTAACCAACGCCTAGCCCCCGATATCAAGTCCTCGATTGCCCCTTGCACAAGGAGACTTAACAACACCTTTCCCCAGATATCAAGTCCTCAGTGGCCCCCTGCAGTAGGAGAATAACCAACACCTAGCCCCAGATATCAAGTCTTTGGTTGCCCCTTGCACAAGGAGGCTTAAGAACACCTTGCCCCAGATATCAAGTCCTCCGTGGCCCCCTGCACTAGGAGAATAACCAACACCTTTCCCCAGATATCAAGTCCTCAGTGGCCCCCTGCAGTAGGAGAATAACCAACACCTAGCCCCAGATATCAAGAGCCCCAGATATCAAGTCTTTGGTTGCCCCTTGCACAAGGAGGCTTAAGAACACCTTGCCCCAGATATCAAGTCCTCCATGGCCCCCTGCACTAGGAGAATAACCAACACCTAGCCCCAGATATCAAGTCCTCCGTGGCCCCCTGCACTAGGAGACTAACCAACACCTAGCCCCAGATATCAAGTCCTTGGTGTCCCCCTGCGCAAGGACACTAACCAACGCATAGCCCCAGATATCAAGTCCTTGGTGTCCCCCTGCGCAAGGAGACTAACCAACGCATAGCCCCAGATATCAAGTCCTTGGTGGCCCCCTGCGCAAGGAGACTAACCAACGCATAGCCCCAGATATCAAGTCCTTGGTGGCCCCCTGCACTAGGAGACTAACCAACACATAGCCCCAGATATCAAGTACTCGGTGGCCCCCTGCGCTAGGAGACTAACCAACACATAGCCCCAGATATCAAGTACTCGGTGGCCCCCTGCGCTAGCAGACTAACCAACATCTAGCCCAAGATGTAAATTCCTCGGTGAACCCCTGCACTAGGAGACTAACCAACTCCTAGCCCCAGATATTATGTCCTCAGTAGCCCCCTGCACTAAGAGAATAACCAACACCTATCCCCAGATATCAAGTACTCGGTAGCCCCCTGCACTAAGAGAATAACCAACACCTTGTGCCAGATTTCAAGTCCTCAGTGGCCCCCTGCGCTAGCAGACTAACCAACACCTAGCCCCAGATATCAAG
>NC_138309.1:80697500-80955000 GCF_965601325.2 Salmo salar
CGGCTAGGTTTGTGTTCTCATCGCAAGACTGTACATGCAAAAATATTTCACAAGAGACGGGATGCCTGCTACACAGACAAACACACACATCACAATGCTGTTTATGTTACCATACTTTGAGGTTCAGCACCCTTGAAAAACAGTATTAAACAAGTGCCACTAACATACAATATTCCATGTTCTTCCTGATGATTTATTTTGGTCACACTTCCTCTCTCTCTCTCTCTCTCTCTCTCTCTCTCTCTCTCTCTCTCTCTCTCTTCCTCTCTTCCTCCCTCTTTATAATCCACACTGTCATCTAGCAGATTTTCGACTAAGCTGCCATTTCAACCTAGGGCCATGTGAGATGAAACGGAGCAGTTTTCTCATAAATGTCTTACCAAGTACGAGATGCCAGGAGCTTTTTTTAAACTGGCCAAACGCTGCCTGCTCTGCCCCCTCTCTTCTGAATTTATTTGGGAGATAATATTGATGGTATGCACAATGTTAAAAGGGGAAATAGAAAATGGCAGAGGCAACCTTCCTGTCAGAGAGCCAAGAGGGACAACCTTCCTGTCAGAGAGCCAAGAGGCACAACCTTCCTGTCAGAGAGCCAAGAGGGACAACCTTCCTGTCAGAGAGCCAAGAGGGACAACCTTCCTGTCAGAGAGCCAAGAGGGACAACCTTCCTGTCAGAGAGCCAAGAGGCACAACCTTCCTGTCAGAGAGCCAAGAGGGACAACCTTCCTGTCAGAGAGCCAAGAGGGACAACCTTCCTGTCAGAGAGCCAAGAGGGACAACCTTCCTGTCAGAGAGCCAAGAGGGACAACCTTCCTGTCAGAGAGCCAAGAGGGACAACCTTCCTGTCAAGGAGCCAAGAGGGACAACCTTCCTGTCAGAGAGCCAAGAGGCACAACCTTCCTGTCAGAGAGCCAAGAGGGACAACCTTCCTGTCAGAGAGCCAAGAGAGGCCACTATTCAGAAAGGCATAAATTAGATGTACTAATCCCTACCTGGTTGGCAGGAGGATGTACCTGTGCAGTGGAAACTCAGAAGGTGAGTCATTTATGTGTGTGTGTGCGTGCATGCGTGCGTGCATGCGTGTGTGTGCGTGCGTGCGTGTGTGTGTATGCTTGTGTGCATGTGAATGTCTCTGTGTGTGAAAGACGAGGCTAGGCAAGAGAGAGAGGTGGAAAGATATTTGGAGGGAGAGATATTTGTGGTTTGGCTACTAGGGTGTGACACATATTGTTTTCAAGATCAAGACCGTGATGAAAACATCTTTGGAGTGTAAATTAAGTTTGACATCCTTTAAATGAAATGAAATGGACAGACAGAGATAGATATAGAGGTGGTGACAGTAAACACATGCATGTACCATGTTTTCAGTTAGATGGAGACAGTAAACACAGGGCGGTACAGCAGGGCTCTAGAATCATTCCGCTGACTCAGTTGCTGTCCTGGGTGGTGACGACGGTGGATGAATCCAAGACGACCTCACTTCCTCTTCCTGTCACATAACATCACTGTAGGGGGTTGGGACGTCATAAGAGCCCTTTTTATGGCCAAGGCCAGCTGCCGTCGTCCTCAAACTTAACAGACAAAAAAACCAAACAGTAATATCAGTCTTGTCTAATGTGATATCAGCTTGTTTAGCGTGTTTGTTTTGGTGCTGAGGGGCCAGTGGTTTAATGTCCATTCCTTTCTGTTCTGTCGTCTGACTCTACAGTTCCACTGGAAAACATCAAGAGAAGGAATGTGTGTCATTTTTTATGAATCCAACACAATTAAGGCCATCGTTTCCTACAGCCTGGAGAGCAACTGTCCCACCAGAGCCCAAGTGACATGTTCTTCTAATTACTGCATGTGCGCACACGCTCTCACACACACACACAAAGACAAACACACAAAGACACACAAAGACACACACACACACACACACACACACACACACACACGCACACGCACACATACACCAACGCAGAGACCGGACGCTAGTGGCAGAGACCGGACGCTAGTGGCAGAGACCGGACGCTAGTGGCAGAGACCGGACGCTAGTGGCAGAGACCGGACGCTAGTGGCAGAGACCGGACGCTAGTGGCAGAGACCGGACGCTAGTGGCAGAGACCGGACGCTAGTATTGATCAAAAGGCCTTCTTTCTCCACAAGCAAACCTTTGAATGTGTTGGTTTATGGTGCTAGACAATACTATTGAATGACCTCTCTCTCTCTCTCTCTCTCTCTCTCTCTCTCTCTCTCTCTCTCTCTCTCTCTCTGGGTGACAGGGTAGTTACTGCACGTATTGGTGAGAACATCATAAGTGAGAGAGAGTGAAAGAGAGAATAAGACAGAAGGAGACAATCAGAGAGAGAAAAAGAGAAAGCCCGTGAGCAGAGAAAGGAAGAACACTAAAGGGAACATCTAAGTCCTCGCGTAGCCTGACACAGCTTATTGTGTAGGGGTGAGGTAAATCATGGCTCCAGATCAAATCAAAAGTCTGACCCCGCCCACTCCAGGAAAATTACAAACCTGCAGAAGATGGAGGATTCTGTCTAGCAGGAGAAATAGCAGAGAGGGAGGCATCAGGAATCGGTGGCTTATTAAGGAGTTAGGAGAACGCTACCCAAGGAGTGTGTATTTCTTTTTATGAATCTCACACAATTAGGGATGTAGGGAGGGCTATTCCAATCACACACTTAGGTGGACCTTGAAACCAAGACCAGAGATGGGGGTCAATTCCGTTTTCTATTCAGTCAATTGAAAATGTACTACTGTTTTCTGTAAGGATTTTTCCATTCATAATTCGAATTTCAGTTAAATTTCTGAATTTAAAACTGATTGGGACCCAACCGTGCTACTGTTCAACATGGACCTCTGAAAAAGACCAATAGTCATGAAAGTCATATTGGGGAGAGAAGTCTTAAAATACACTGTTTTCAAGATCAGCTCAAATCTAGTACGATATAATCTAATACGAAATGATCAGCTATCAAACACGAGGGAAGTGACTACTGTACACACACCAATGGGGCCCACCATGAGAATTATCCCAGCTGTACTGCACATAAGAGTCTGAAAAGCAGCTAAGTACATACAGTTGAAGTCGGAAGTTTACATGCACTTAGGTTGGAGTCATTAACTCGTTTTTCAACCACTCCACAAATTTCTTGTTAATAAACAATAGTTTTGGCAAGTCGGTTAGGACATCTACTTTGTGCATAACACAAGTAATTTTTCCAACAATTGTTTACAGACAGATTATTTCACTTATAATTCACTGTATCACAATTCCAGTGGGTCAGAAGTTCACATACACTAAGTTGACTGTGCCTTTTAAACAGCTTGGAAAATTCCAGAAAATGATGTCATGGCTTTAGAAGCTTCTGAGAGGCTAATTGACATCATTTGAGTCAATTGGAGGTGTACCCGTGGATGTATTTCAAGGCCTACCTTCAAACTCAGTGCCTCTTTGCTTGACATCATGGGAAAATCAAAAGAAATCAGTCAAGACCTCCGAAAAAAATCGTAGACCTCCACAAGTCTGGTTCATCCTTGGGAGCAATTTCAAAATGCCTGAAGGTACCACGTTCATCTGTACAAACAATAGCATGTAAGTATAAACACCATGGGACCACGCAGCCATCATACTGCTCAGGAAGGAGACGCTTTCTGTCTCCTAGAGATGAACGTACTTTGGTACGAAAAGTGCAAATCAATCCCAGAACAACAGCAAAGGTCCTTGTGAAGATGCTGGAGGAAACAGGTACCAGTATCAATATCCACAGTAAAAAAAGTCCTATATCGACATAACCTGAAAGGCCGCTCAGCAAGGAAGAAGCCACTGCTCCAAAACCACCATAAAAAAGCCAGACTACGGTTTGCAACTGCACATGAGGACAAAGATCATACTTTTTGTAGAAATGTCCTCTGGTCTGATGAAACAAAAATAGAACTGTTTGGCCATATTGACCATCATTATGTTTGGAGGAAAAAGGGGGATGCTTCAAGCTGAAGAATACCATCCTAACCGTGAAGCACGGGGGTGGCAGCATCATGTAGTGGGGGTGCTTTGCTGCAGGAGGGACTGGTGCACTTTACAAAATAGATGGCATCATGAGGGAGGAAAATTATGTGGATGTATTGAAGCAACATCTCAAGACATCAGTAAGGAAGTTAAACCTTGGTCGCAAATGGGTCTTCCAAATGGACAATGACCCCTAGTATACTTCCAAAGTTGTGGCAAAATGGCTTAAGGACAACAAAGTCAAGGTATTGGAGTGGCCATCACAAAGCCCTGACCTCACTCCTATAGAACATTTGTGGGCAGAACTGAAAAGGCATGTGCGAGCAAGGAGGCCTAAAAACCTGCCTCAGTTACATCATCTCTGTCAGGAGGAATGGGCCAAAATTCACCCAACTTATTGTGGGAAGCTTGTGGAAGGCTACCCGAAACGTTTGACACAAGTTACACAATTTAAAAGCAATACTACCAAATACTAATTGAGTGAATGTAAACTTCTGACCCACTGGGAATGTGATGAAAGAAATAAAACCTGAAATAAATTATTCTCTCTACTATTATTCTGACATTTCACATTCTTAAAATAAAGTGGTGATCCTAACAGACGTAAAACAGGAAATTTTTACTAGGATTAAATGTCAGGAATTGTGAAAAACTGAGTTTAAACCTGTTAGGGACAGACGTTCCGCTAGCGGAATGCCTCACCAATATCCAATGGTAGAGCGTTGCGCGAAATACAAATAGCTTAAAAATGCTATAACTTCAATTTCTCAAACATATGACTATTTTACACCATTTTAAAGACAAGACTCTCGTTAATCTAACCACATTGTCCGATTTCAAAAAGGCTTTACAGCGAAAGCAAAACATTAGATTATGTCAGGAGAGTACCCTGCCAAAAATAAATCACACAGACATTTTCAAAGCCTTTGATGATCTTCATCAGATGACACTCCTAGGACATTATGTTACACAATACATGCATGTTTTGTTCAATCAAGTTCATATTTATATAAAAAAACTGCTTTTTACATTAGCATGTGATGTTCAGAACTAGCATACCCACCGCAAACTTCCGGTGAATTTACTAAATTACTCACGATAAACGTTTAGAAAAAACATAACAATTATTTTAAGAATTATAGATACAGAACTCCTTTATGCATTCGCGGTGTCCGATTTTAAAATAGCTTTTCGGCGAAAGCACATTTTGCAATATTCTGAGTAGATAGCTCGGCCATCACAGGCTAGCTCATTTGACACCCACCAAGTTTGGTGCTCACCAAACTCAGATTTACTATAAGAAAAATTGGATTACCTTTGCTGTTCTTCGTCAGAATGCACTCCCAGGACTTCTACTTCAACAACAAATGTTGTTTTGGTTCAAAATAATCCATAGTTATATCCAAATAGCTCCATTTTGTTCGTGCGTTCATGTCAGTATCCGAAGGGTGACGCGCGGGCGCATTTCGTGACAAAAGATTTCAAAATATTCCATTACCGTAATTCGAAGCATGTCAAACGCTGTTTAAAATCAATTTTTATGCTATTTTTCTCGTAAAATAGCGATAATTTTCCAACCGGGCGACGTTATATTCATTCATAGACTGAAAGAAGAACATGGAGTCGTCTCGTGCACACGCACTCCACTGTCATTGTTCCTGCCTGACCACTCACAAAAACCCCTGCTTTTTTTCGCCCAGACTGTAGAGATGTCATTCCGCTTTCTGGCGCCTTCTGAGAGCCAATGGAAGCCCTAGAAAATGTCACGTTACAGCAGAGATGCTGTATTTTTGATAGAGATGCCCTAGAAGGAGAACAAATTGTCAGACAGGGCACATCCTGTTTGGAATCTTCTCAGGTTTTGGCCTGCCATATGATTTCTGTTATACTCACAGACACCATTCAAACAGTTTTAGAAACTTTAGAGTGTTTTCTATCCAAATCTACTAATTATATGCATATTCTAGTTTCTGGGCAGCAGTAGTAACCAGATTAAATCGGCTACGCTTTTTTTTATCCAGCCGTGAAAATACTGCCCCTATCCCAAACAGGTTAAATATATTTGACTAAGGTTTATGTTAACTTCTAACATCAACTTTATACCAGAGCTTATTGGATTTTGTTGTGTTCAATGCTAAACAATTGAAAAGAGAATGTTAGAATTAGTTCAACCCACCACACTAGGCCCTTAAGCATAACTGTTCAAATCAAATTGGATTTGTCACATGCGCCGAATACAACAGGTGTAGACCTTACAGTAAAATGCTTACTGTCAAGCCCTTAAACAACAAGTCAGTTTTAAGAAGAAAAAAAATTGTGAAGAAAGTATTTACTAAAATAAACTGAAGTAAGAAGTAAATAAGAGTAAATGAATAATAAATAAATAAATAAGAAATATAGAAAAATATCAAATAATGAATGAAGGAGCAACAATAAAATTACAGTAGCGAGGCTATATACAGGGAGTACCGTTACAGAGTCAATTGAGCACCGGTTAGTCTAGGTAATTTAGATAATATGTACATGTAGGCTGTTGCCTGAACTTGTTTGCATTTTTGTAAAATCCAGGTTTTAAATTGTAAAAAAAAAACTGCTCTTGCACAGCCCAGGTAAGGTCCCTGAAATACCCAACTCAACCCAGTTAATAACCATGAATAATGTCCACTCCTCTCCTCTTTGTCTTGTCTGGGGGCTCAGCCTAATCATGCCTGACAGTCAGCTTTGCTCTTTTATTAACTCTGAGTCACTTGTAATCAGTGACAGTGAAGTCAGGCGGCAGGCAGGGCGTGCTTGTGTGAACTCCCACCACTGCACTGCCTCTCCTGGCCCTGTATGGCCTGGGCCATTCTGAGCCGGCCTGGGCCAGCCTGGGCCAGCCTGGGCCAGCCTTGGCCAGTGCGGCTAATGGGGCACAAACCCCACACAATGAAATAACTCTGGTCCATCCGTATGTGGGTCAGGGCTCTCTGTCGGACCACCATCGTCCTCTACTAATAACCACTGGTGCAGACTCTCTCCCGCATCACACCAGAGTTGTTGGGGATGGTGTGTGCTTTTCTCTCTCTCACAGTGTCCCCTGCATTGGCAGACAATGGAGTGGTTTGATAAAGAGACGGGCTGACATTCGAACGGGCAATTGTGCGCAAGCGACGACGAGGAGGGGGCCAGGAATTCGCTTCACTCCCTTAAAAGAATGTAGAGTCGCCCATATGTCTGTCTGCCCTATTGCATACTCGCCGGAGTGGAAGAGCTCGGATGGATGCTAGAGTGCTCACTCTTCCTCAATCACTCTTTCTGCAGGGCTGACGACACTCTTTCCACTGCTGTGCTGCAGACCCAAAGCCTAATGCTATTTTGTCTATCACATTAAACCGTGCAGTGTCCATCTAGGACGGTATACTGGCCACAGCTCGGTGAAGCAAGAGGAGAGTGTCCTGGTTCTTGTCATTCCTCGCCGAGGTTAAAGGACGGACAAGTGGCATTTCACATGGAAGCATTGAATATATGAGCATTTATAACGGAAGGCTGGAATGTCACACATCCTCAACATCCAACATTTCTCCTCTCAAGTAATACACACCTAAAACCTTTTTAGTGTTTTTAGAAGAGCCACTATTAATTCTCCTAAATATAGGTTTCAAACCTGTATTTATTCCCGCCGACCTTTTGACCCTGTGACTGGTTAACGACTAATTTGCCAAATTGGCAGAAATTTGTAAAATGGCAGAAATTTGAGGTAAAACTACTTAGAGGTAATGATGATCTCATTTCCATATATATCAGCCATGCTGAACAGAGGTAAACAGAGTGAAGCAGCACTGCTACTACAGTGAGCCAGAGCCGGTCCGTGTATTTGCTGGAATTAGCAACCTCTCAGCACACAGATATTTGTTTCTGAACAGGCTTTTAGGGCTTCCTATGCGTTTTCATGTAGGCTATAGGCTTTTTCTCAGTTACAGTCATTTATGATGGCGAGTCATTACACATGTATGGTGACCAACTGTATATTTATTTGGAAGTCTTTTTATTTTTATTTGGAAGTAATTACGCAACTCAACCAGGTGGCAGAATTCTGATGCAAGACACTGACCTCATGAGGAAAAAGAGACAGAATTTAAAGTTCAGAGTAATTTAATCACGTCAATCAGCATTCAGGACTCGAACCACCTAGTTTATAATTAAGCAATAAGGCACAAAGAAGTGTGGTATATGGCCAATATACCATAGCTAAGGGCTGTTCTTAAGCATGACGCAACGCAGAGTGCCTGGTATATTGGCCATATACCACAAACCCCCAAGGTATCTTATTGCTATTATAAACTGGTTACCAACGTAATTAGAGCAGTAAAAATACCCGTGTTATACAGTCTGATACCACGTCTGTCAGCCAATCAGTATTCAGTGATCGAACCACCCAGTTTATAATTCCTAATGAACCCCTCAGTATATAGAACTATCACCTCCAAAATCCTTTATAGCATGATCCTGTCTATTCCATTATTCTATTTTAAAGTTGATGGCTGATAACCTCTTGCTCATCAAAGCAATGAAAATCCTCAGGGTCTCCACACACAGACGTGAAGCTGCTAACAGAACAGAATTGATGTTTGAGAAATAGTTTTCACTGCTTTCACAATACGTATGGTAACTTAACTCCCCTAGTATAAACCAGCTCTGTTCTTTGCAGTTCAACTGAGCCTAATTCCATAATTACTGACATTGAAGACAATGGAATGGGAGTTTTTAGACACGCCTCTTCTCCACCCAGTCCCAAACATTCACCCTCCCAAACAAGCCCCAGTAAGAAAAGCTGTATTCTGCAGTCTGGGCCCCTCCCTTCTCTATGTTTATGTGTCAACAACACCGAAGGCCAAATTTAGGTTACAAATCGTTTACACCAGGTGTAATGTCTGAAACCGTTATTCTTCCAAGTAAGGGATAAAGGAACCCTCAAAACAAAAGTAAAACACAAAACTGTCTTCATTTCAATATTACTGTAATGTCTTATTGCTGCTTTGAACCATTATAGTACTATCAGTACAGCACAATTTGCGCTATCATCTAATGGGGGGAAAAAACAAACGCAAACTTAGGGCTTTATAAAACGTATTAAACCTGAACTTTATAAAGCTTAGTAAACCTGGCCTTTTGTCATGACATCCGCCGAAGTCGGCTCCCCTCCTTATTCGGGCGGCGTTCGGCGGTCGACGTCACCGGCCTTCTAGCCATCGCCGCTCCATTTTTAATTGTTCCATTTGTTTTGTCTTGTTCCCTGCACACATGGTTTACATTCCCTAATCACACTGCATATATATATTCCTTTGTTCCCCCCTTGTCTTTGCGTGGAATTGTTTTTGTTTTGTGTTTGTTGTATCCGGTCTGGTTTTTCACCCTGGGCATTGCCTGTACCCTATTTGGGGAATTATTGGTGAACCTTATTGTTATGTTATTGACTGTATTTTGCACTTGTCACTATTGCTGGTTGGCTTGAGTTGTAGCTGTTTGCGCCCGCTCTTGGCTAATAAAGTCGCCTGATCACCTATTCTCTGCTCTCCTGCACTTGACTCGAATGACCCGCAGCGAAAACTCTGACACCTTTATAAAGCTTAGTAAACCTGGCCTTTATAAAGCTTAGTAAACCTGGCCTTTATAAAGCTTAGTAAACCTGGCCTTTATAAAGCTTATTAAACCTGACCTTTATAAAGCTTATTAAACCTGGCCTTTATAAAGCTTAGTAAACCTGGCCTTTATAAAGCTTAGTAAACCTGGCCTTTATAAAGCTTAGTAAACCTGGTCTTTATAAAGCTTATTAAACCTGGTCTTTATAAAGATTAGTAAACCTGGCCTTTATAAAGCTTAGTAAACCTGGCCTTTATAAAGCTTATTAAACCTGGCCTTTATAAAGCTTATTAAACCTGGTCTTTATAAAGCTTATTAAACTAGGCCTTTATAAAGCTTATTAAACCTGGCCTTTATAAAGCTTAGTAAACCTGACCTTTATAAAGCTTATTAAACCTGGCCTTTATAAAGCTTAGTAAACCTGACCTTTATAAAGCTTATTAAACCTGGCCTTTATAAAGCTTAGTAAACCTGGCCTTTATAAAGCTTAGTAAACCTGGCCTTTATAAAGCTTATTAAACTAGGACTTTATAAAGCTTAGTAAACCTGGTCTTTATAAAGCTTAGTAAACCTGGCGTTTATAAAGCTTATTAAACCTGGCCTTTATAAAGCTTATTAAACCTGGTCTTTATGAAGCTTAGTAAACCTGGCCTTTATAAAGCTTAGTAAACCTGACCTTTATAAAGCTTAGTAAACCTGGCCTTTATAAAGCTTATTAAACCTGGCCTTTATAAAGCTTATTAAACCTGACCTTTATAAAGCTTAGTAAACCTGGCCTTTATAAAGCTTATTAAACCTGACCTTTATAAAGCTTAGTAAACCTGACCTTTATAAAGCTTATTAAACCTGGCCTTTATAAAGCTTATTAAACCTGGTCTTTATGAAGCTTAGTAAACCTGGCCTTTATAAAGCTTATTAAACCTGGCCTTTATAAAGCTTAGTAAACCTGGTCTTTATAAAGCTTAGTAAACCTGGCCTTTATAAAGCTTATTAAACCTGGCCTTTATAAAGCTTATTAAACTAGGCCTTTATAAAGCTTATTAAACCTGGCCTTTATAAAGCTTAGTAAACCTGACCTTTATAAAGCTTAGTAAACCTGGCCTTTATAAAGCTTATTAAACCTGGCGTTTATAAAGCTTAGTAAACCTGGCCTTTATAAAGCTTAGTAAACCTGGCCTTTATAAAGCTTAGTAAACCTGGTCTTTATAAAGCTTAGTAAACCTGGTCTTTATAAAGCTTAGTAAACCTGGCCTTTATAAAGCTTAGTAAACCTGGTCTTTATAAAGCTTAGTAAACCTGAACTTTATAAAGCTTAGTAAACCTGGTCTTTATAAAGCTTAGTAAACCTGGTCTTTATAAAGCTTAGTAAACCTGGCCTTTATAAAGCTTATTAAACCTGGCGTTTATAAAGCTTAGTAAACCTGGCCTTTATAAAGCTTAGTAAACCTGGCCTTTATAAAGCTTAGTAAACCTGGCCTTTATAAAGCTTAGTAAACCTGAACTTTATAAAGCTTAGTAAACCTGGCCTTTATAAAGCTTAGTAAACCTGGCCTTTATAAAGCTTAGTAAACCTGGCCTTTATAAAGCTTATTAAACCTGACCTTTATAAAGCTTATTAAACCTGGCCTTTATAAAGCTTAGTAAACCTGGCCTTTATAAAGCTTAGTAAACCTGGCCTTTATAAAGCTTAGTAAACCTGGTCTTTATAAAGCTTATTAAACCTGGTCTTTATAAAGATTAGTAAACCTGGCCTTTATAAAGCTTAGTAAACCTGGCCTTTATAAAGCTTATTAAACCTGGCCTTTATAAAGCTTATTAAACCTGGTCTTTATAAAGCTTATTAAACTAGGCCTTTATAAAGCTTATTAAACCTGGCCTTTATAAAGCTTAGTAAACCTGACCTTTATAAAGCTTATTAAACCTGGCCTTTATAAAGCTTAGTAAACCTGACCTTTATAAAGCTTATTAAACCTGGCCTTTATAAAGCTTAGTAAACCTGGCCTTTATAAAGCTTAGTAAACCTGGCCTTTATAAAGCTTATTAAACTAGGACTTTATAAAGCTTAGTAAACCTGGTCTTTATAAAGCTTAGTAAACCTGGCGTTTATAAAGCTTATTAAACCTGGCCTTTATAAAGCTTATTAAACCTGGTCTTTATGAAGCTTAGTAAACCTGGCCTTTATAAAGCTTAGTAAACCTGACCTTTATAAAGCTTAGTAAACCTGGCCTTTATAAAGCTTATTAAACCTGGCCTTTATAAAGCTTATTAAACCTGACCTTTATAAAGCTTAGTAAACCTGGCCTTTATAAAGCTTATTAAACCTGACCTTTATAAAGCTTAGTAAACCTGACCTTTATAAAGCTTATTAAACCTGGCCTTTATAAAGCTTATTAAACCTGGTCTTTATGAAGCTTAGTAAACCTGGCCTTTATAAAGCTTATTAAACCTGGCCTTTATAAAGCTTAGTAAACCTGGTCTTTATAAAGCTTAGTAAACCTGGCCTTTATAAAGCTTATTAAACCTGGCCTTTATAAAGCTTATTAAACTAGGCCTTTATAAAGCTTATTAAACCTGGCCTTTATAAAGCTTAGTAAACCTGACCTTTATAAAGCTTAGTAAACCTGGCCTTTATAAAGCTTATTAAACCTGGCGTTTATAAAGCTTAGTAAACCTGGCCTTTATAAAGCTTAGTAAACCTGGCCTTTATAAAGCTTAGTAAACCTGGTCTTTATAAAGCTTAGTAAACCTGGTCTTTATAAAGCTTAGTAAACCTGGCCTTTATAAAGCTTAGTAAACCTGGTCTTTATAAAGCTTAGTAAACCTGAACTTTATAAAGCTTAGTAAACCTGGTCTTTATAAAGCTTAGTAAACCTGGTCTTTATAAAGCTTAGTAAACCTGGCCTTTATAAAGCTTATTAAACCTGGCGTTTATAAAGCTTAGTAAACCTGGCCTTTATAAAGCTTAGTAAACCTGGCCTTTATAAAGCTTAGTAAACCTGGCCTTTATAAAGCTTAGTAAACCTGAACTTTATAAAGCTTAGTAAACCTGGCCTTTATAAAGCTTAGTAAACCTGGCCTTTATAAAGCTTATTAAACCTGGCCTTTATAAAGCTTATTAAACCTGACCTTTATAAAGCTTATTAAACCTGGCCTTTATAAAGCTTATTAAACCTGGCCTTTATAAAGCTTAGTATACCTGGCCTTTATAAAGCTTATTAAACTAGGCCTTTATAAAGCTTATTAAACTAGGCCTTTATAAAGCTTATTAAACCTGGCCTTTATAAAGCTTAGTAAACCTGGTCTTTATAAAGCTTATTAAACCTGGTCTTTATAAAGCTTAATAAACCTGGCCTTTATAAAGCTTAGTAAACCTGGTCTTTATAAAGCTTATTAAACCTGGTCTTTATAAAGCTTAGTAAACCTGGCCTTTATAAAGCTTATTTAACCTGGTCTTTATAAAGCTTAATAAACCTGGCCTTTATAAAGCTTAGTAAACCTGGTCTTTATAAAGCTTATTAAACCTGGTCTTTATAAAGCTTAGTAAACCTGGTCTTTATAAAGCTTATTAAACCTGGCCTTTATAAAGCTTAGTAAACCTGACCTTTATAAAGCTTAGTAAACCTGACCTTTATAAAGCTTAGTAAACCTGGCCTTTATAAAGCTTATTAAACCTGGCCTTTATAAAGCTTATTAAACCTGGCCTTTATAAAGCTTATTAAACTAGGCCTTTATAAAGCTTAGTAAACCTGGCCTTTATAAAGCTTAGTAAACCTGACCTTTATAAAGCTTAGTAAACCTGACCTTTATAAAGCTTATTAAACCTGGCCTTTATAAAGCTTAGTAAACCTGGCCTTTATAAAGCTTATTAAACTAGGCCTTTATAAAGCTTATTAAACCTGGCCTTTATAAAGCTTAGTAAACCTGGCCTTTATAAAGCTTAGTAAACCTGGCCTTTATAAAGCTTAGTAAACCTGGCCTTTATAAAGCTTAGTAAACCTGGCCTTTATAAAGCTTATTAAACCTGGTCTTTATAAAGCTTATTAAACTAGGCCTTTATAAAGCTTATTAAACCTGGCCTTTATAAAGCTTAGTAAACCTGGCCTTTATAAAGCTTAGTAAACCTGGCCTTTATAAAGCTTAGTAAACCTGGTCTTTATAAAGCTTATTAAACCTAGGCCCTTTATAAAGCTTAGTAAACCTGACCTTTATAAAGCTTAGTAAACCTGGCCTTTATAAAGCTTATTAAACCTGGCCTTTATAAAGCTTAGTAAACCTGGCCTTTATAAAGCTTAGTAAACCTGGCCTTTATAAAGCTTAGTAAACCTGACCTTTATAAAGCTTAGTAAACCTGGTCTTTATAAAGCTTAATGGAGTTCAGGGTGGAGAAATACTTAAACGACTGTGGTTCTTTGTGAAGGCACAACATGTCACTGTAAAACATGACAGCCTGTCCTGGCCATGTTTTGCCTCTCCTCTACTGCTAAGGGCCTGAAATGGGCCTTACAGAGAGCTCTCTGTACTGTATCTGAACGTTAACTGCTAGTCTAAGGAATCTGTCCAAAGAACAGCTTATGTGTGAAAATATGAGATTCGTGTAACCTCCTATCCAATTCCAAACCCTGGTATTTGCCTTCATCAGCCTTTGCTTGATCTCTCAAACCAAGTTGATCCTCATCCTACGGCAGTGTCGCTGGTTCCCCATCACAGGTGCACTCAGCACGTTTAGCATAGCCCTTCATTTCTGCTCATCGTTTAGGCTAATAGCTTACTGATGGTTCCAGAGAGCTGCATTAATAAAAGAGGCTTTGGGGACCCCAGAGCCGAGTCATAAGCACGATTGTAATGCTCGTTTGCGATGTTGAGACACTCACAGCACCTAATTACCAATTTGCCTCTCTCTCAAATCCTATTTTGAGATATAGTTATCGACTTACTCTTTTGTTTTTAGGTACCCGCGAGCTATGAACGACTTCAACGCAACATGTTGAAGGGTACAACTTCACAAATTGATTAACGGAAGGAGAGGGTGAGCTCAATGCACTTACTGTAGGCAAGCAGACGTTTAACACCTGCTCAAATGAGGATTTTTCATGAGCTCAGCTGTCTACTGCGGTTTGACTGACAGTTCACTTTACGGCTGTCTTTGTCATTCACTTTGAAGGATGCTGCAGTGAACCAGCCAGTCTTACTCTGACATGTAAAACCTTCAATGCAATCAACAGCTAGAGTCGTTTCCTGGTCAATCAGTACTCTCAGGGCTGGCACTGTCATAGATATATTATCACTGTTCATTCACTTGAATGGGGTTGTCCTTTCTAGTAAGTCTATTTCTATGGTTACAGTATGCTCTACCCTATTACTAGGGCCCTGTGTGTTGGTTAATCATGTCACATGACCTGGATTTTAACCTTTCTTTAAAGCCTTTTCCAGAAATGAGAATTAGACCAAAAATAAAAGCAATTGTCTGAGGGTGGAACATGCTGCTGGACCATCTGACACAAAACAGAAAAGAAAGGGGGACAGTTTCATAAAATAAGCTTTAAATAAAAGGTTCAAATCCAGGTCAAAGTGACATGACTAACCAATACACAGGGCCCTACCTGTTACCTACAGACCACAACCGAAAACGGCCTCAGAGTTCAGTTACAATGCGTCTGGGTACAGACCCAAGGCCTCACTTCCCCGTCAGTCATCGTCCATCATCTCCCCTCTCTGTGAGCTCTAACTGTATGGGCCCAGACCAGAAAGTCACTTTTACATTTACATTTTAGTCATTTAGCAGACGCTCTTATCCAGAGCGACTTACAGTAGTGAATGCATACATTTCATACATTTTTATTTTTTATTTTCTGTGCTGGCCCCCCGTGGGAATCGAACCCACAACCCTGGCGTTGCAAACACCATGCTCTACCAACTGAGCTACAGGGAAGGCTGTCACTTTAGCCATATCTACATGTACATACTACCTCAATCAGCCTGACTTATCGGTGTCTGTATGTAGCCTCACTACTTTATAGCCTCGCCACTGTATATAGCCTGTCTTTTTACTGTTGTTTTATTTCTTTACTTACCTATTGTTCACCTAATACCTTTTTTGCACTATTGGTTAGAGCCTGTAAGTAAGCATTTCACTGTAAGGTGTTGTATTCGGTGCACGTGACAAATAAACTTTGATTTGATTTGATTTGAAAGTGACACAAAAAAAACAACTAAACACACAACACCATCACAACAATGCCTACGAGAGCAGTCGGTCAATACAACGCGTCTCATGTGAGCATACAATACAATCCTAAGTATGGCATGGACCAGTCTGAGAGGATGCACATCCTCCAAAACACCACAGGTCATGTGTATACAAACATAAGCCTGTGATCATAGTGGTTGTGCTTGAGCTGCTGCCTGCAAAAAGCGGTGGTGCCGTGATAATGAACTCATCTGCTTGACACTGACAGCACGCATTAACTGTATCAACATGTTCCCCTCCCTTTATGTACCTTTCCTCTCTGGTTAAACAAATACCGCACAATTACTCACCGCGGCGTTCATATTTATGGTAAACAGAGTTTTCATCCAACCTCAATCTGCACAGATTTTAGGAATTCAAATTCCGAGCTCCCCTTTTCAATGCAAATCATGGAATAAAATCATGGAATAAAACCTCAACTTAAGGTGTGATGTTCCATCCAGTCTCTGTCAAGGCAGATAATGAGTGACGGGGGGGGGGGGGGTGAGAGAGACAAAGAGACAGAGAGAGAGAGAGAATGAATGGTGGTCACCTTCAGTTTTGCCCACTTACAAGGCAAGCTTTACAGTGTTAATATGGTAACACAAGACACACAGTAGTACACTTAGCATTGAATCATTAACTTGGGAAAAATAGATCATTAAAAGTTCAAAAGATACTGGAGTTAAATACTTAAACAACTTAAAAGGTAGGTGAAGGTCCGCTATGTATCTATGAATAGCTTAGTGAGTCCACTGTGCTCTTTGTCCAGTGGAGGACTAAAGTTAAGTGAGTACCTTGAATACATTTCAATTCCAAAACACACCTCCGGAATCACGCAACAGTTATTTCGAGAGATGTTTAACTGAGTTTAGCCACAGTAGACCGCGGTGTCTCAAAAAAACGACAACAACAGCCTCCAACTGTCATTACGCCATCTCCGTGGAATTCCTGCTTAGGGACAGAGGGTGTATCAGGGAGTCTCATAAATCTCGTAATCACTATACCCCTCTTCTCAGCCAATTAATTGCAAACTTACCGAATAGATGGGGTCATTGTCCAGTGGGGGAAGCTGAATCCAACCAAGAGCTGACTGAATCTCTACTTGTCAACATCACTATATTAACCACCAAAGTTGAGTATGTTCTAGCTGTATATAGAATAACACTGATATTGATGCAGTAGATCATAGCAATGAGGCATCTCGTGGGTTTATGGTATATTGCCAATATACTACGGCTAAGGGCTGTATCCATGCTTTAAGAATAGTCCTTAGCCGTGGTATATTGGCCAAATACCACACCTCCTCATGCCTTATTGCTTAAAATATACTCTTGCGTGTAGGAAAAGGAACAACAACCATGTGTCAATCACTGGACAAGTCAAAAGCGGGCACTGCATTTGTCAATCACTGGACAAGTCAAAAGCGGGCACTGCATTTGTCAATCACTGGACAAGTCAAAAGCGGGCACTGCATTTGTCAATCACTGGACAAGTCAAAAGAGGGCACTGCATTTGTCAATCACTGGACAGACAATATGAAGAGGGTCGTGCCACTGCCATGCAGTAGTAGTTTATCTCAGATCTCCTACACGTCACCCAATCAAGCTCTACGGCAGATACGCTGCAGCCGAGGACACTTGACCCGGCAGTGACGGGAACCGCCATCACAGTACTGACATCATCACATCTCCAAATCAACCTAATAAGAGGGAGAAATGCAGCCAATTTGTTTTGCATGAAGTTTCATCATTCCTATTTCCTGCAGTTGTCCAATTGTTATTTTCCTGAAGTGATTGTGAGAGCTCACAGTGTGCTAATCAAAGGGGAAATTTGCTGCCTGTCAAGAGACACATAAAAATCCTTGTCAAGAAAAGCAGCTGTCGCATGCTAGAGATGGTCCTCATTGGTGAACAACATGTTCTCTAAATGGTCCCTGTGGTCCCAATTTCCCTGAGATCAAGCCCTAATGATGACCCAAGGCCCCTTTTTTTATTAATTATTTTCGATGCCCTTTTAACATTCATTTCACTTCTTTGCACAATTTGACTCCGAAGCCCAAGATGGATGCCTTGCGTTCCCTTCCCTGCCTCGTAGACATAATCTTTTGGGGCCACATTAGTTTCTTGTTTTATCACAAGCAGCAGGCATGATGCATTCAAAGAAAGCAGAACATTCTGCTAAAAGTATATTTCTTTCTTCTCTATGCATATTAAATACATCATGCTTGACAGACTTCCTTCCACCCTTTCCCAAAAGCTATGCTGAAGTGGAGCCCAAAACACCCCCTATGTCCTCAAATACCCACCACCCTTAACTCCTTACACGCAGTACAAGTCTCCATGCACTCTGAGGTTCAAGGGGACTACTGAAGCTCAATACTTACACATAAATGGAAGCGGAGAGCATAGCAAGCAAGCCAGCAACGACTTTGTGACAGTTTGAATTTTAGAGATTTTTTTAAGATGAACTAAAATACATTATAGATAAAGCTATTCTAAAACAAATTAAAATAAACTTTACTGGGCAAGTTGGCACAGGGATCTTTTTTTTCTCATAGTGGTGAATGACTTGATGTGATTTTTAAAGGAACATCTTTTCATAATACTTCAGAGAGCGCTCCTCTCTGAAGATGCTGCAATATAGTATTTTGGAGCTTAACAAAAATAAGGTAAGCCTGATGAACAGCTGTATTGTGATAAACCGTCACTCCATATGCTGAAGGAAAACTACTTCAATGAAGGGGGAGAAAAAACCCACACTTAATCAACTAACATTGACATTACTTCTGGCAATTAGGAGCATGCTGATAATGATATGAGTTTCCAGCTGTAAATAATTCTGCTGCCTGCAGGCCATGCTTTAATTGTCATCTGTATCTATAAACAATAATCAAAAGT
Organism: Salmo salar; assembly: GCF_965601325.2. Classification (NCBI taxonomy): domain Eukaryota; kingdom Metazoa; phylum Chordata; class Actinopteri; order Salmoniformes; family Salmonidae; genus Salmo; species Salmo salar. The sequence goes on from NC_138309.1 coordinate 80,716,249, forward strand.
TGGATTTGGCGGTTGCGGTGTGTGCTGTAGTTTGGGGAAATGCTGCTCTGTGGTGCTGCCAAAGGCAGACTTGACCTTCAGGTGCTTCTTTGCCTGGGAGTCTGTGCTAATGTGCTAACGCTATCGATCAAGCTGCAAACAAACCCAGCTCCGGCTAGTCCACCGCTAACATCAACCAGCCAGCTGTCTGCAAGCCCCTGTGCCATGACAGGAGGGGTTGTGACCTCTGTGGCCTGCTAAATGTGGACATTAGAGGGGAACCGCTGCCGTTGCAGCAGCCCACAACTTGTTCATGAGTAATGTACATTTGGGCCTCATGCAGTTTCAGCTTAATTGTTTATACAGTTTATACAGTGCTGCATCCCCATGTTGCTGGGAGAGGAAAAAAAGAAGGCCCAGTGAATGTCTCAGTCGGCGTCTGGGTTTGCCTAATTGTGGTAAAAAATCCATTGAAAATCCATTAACAGTTTGAGGCGGTGTTGACTGCCGTTGGAGTACAGATGGTACAATAATACCATGCCACTATGACATTGTAGATCATCCAAGAAACTATTTAATGCAAAGCAAAGCCTAAAAAACTATTGTACTAGTATCAAATAGCTACCGTGTGTGCAACAACAGAGAGATCCTAGTTGTTTTGACAGGGCGAGTTTAAAAACATCTAAAAGTCTGACAGCTAACTATACTCATTGTCTACCACCTGGCTCAACTGTGCCAACATCTTAGCACTAAGACGAGGAACAGAATTAAGGAAACATTTGAAAGCTGGATCTGTGCTTGAGATTAATTAGCCACATGTCAATACTCTCATCAATATCCGGTTAACAAATGACACATGGCCCAATGAAGGTGATTGATTCCCCTTGCATTCTGTAGCGTTAATAGGTTGAGAAGCTTATTCTGTAATTGGGAAAGCTGACAAAAAAAGAGGGAGTTTTCGGACTACAGTTTGCTGCTGAATCTCGCCGGGAACAAAACAACAAATCTAAAGTCTGAAATCACCCAAAGCAGCACTTGTCATCTCACGTCATCTCAAGCTATCTCTGTGATTGCTTTGACCACAATTGAATGTATTTGAGAATTTCCATATTTTCAGTCTTTACCGTAATTAAAAATGATCCCAAAGCAAAACCAAAACTAAAGGAATCAAAAATCGAAATGAATGGTGCCAGAACGGCCAACATGGTAAGTTAGTCCCTTTATGGTAATGATAGTAATGAACACGTAGATGAGTGATGAACAATTCCTGTCCTACAGTCGAATCCCTATGCAGGTTAATTAGGTAAGATAACATCATCAACCACTCTCATGCCTACATGGAGAATTAATTGGATAAGATAGAGACAGATCGTAGATTTAGGTCTATATTTAATCAATTAAACGATCAAGGACAACTAAGCAGGAAAATGGGCAGTCCAGATGAGTGAATGTCTTACTTAAACCACAAGTACAACCAGCCTATTGGGCCCAGAGATGATGCTCAGCTCTGTGGTTTGGTGATTGTATAGGCCCAACGACATATTACTTAACAAAGGACTATAACAGGGAATAGTATAGATTTGGTGTTTGGTTTATATGTTATTTTTATCATATTTTCTATTAAAGATGCACTATGCAGAAGTCACATTTCCTGGTTTTAAAAAAGTTGAATAGTTTGCCAAAAAAAACAACAAGCAAGTATAGTGTAGAGAATCATTGTAACATCTAAACTGCTCTGAAATGTATTATCCATAACCAAAAATACTGTATTTTCAGCTGTTTGAAGCTGGTGTATAATACCAAAAGTGAAAATGAAACTTAAGAAACCGCAAAAATGAAACTTAAGAATGGGAAGCATAGAAATAGTGCATGTAGAGTAGATCTACCGCTTCTTAGACTTGCTTTCAATGAGAATGACAGATCTACAACAAATATTTCTATGTTGATGTGGTTGGGTCACCCACAAATGTACATATTGCAGCCTTAAAGGTAACCTGTACATCTCTGGAACTAACCAGTTGGTGTCTAACACGCATTATCCAATATCAATTAGGCAAATGTTAGTTTATCATAGTATTCATGATCAAACATGATAAACATGGAGTCCAAATCTCTAAGAGAAACAAACAAAAATATTTCAGATGCGAGCAATCTTTCTCCCTCAGCTGAAAAGGCCAACAATAGCCAGGTATTTTCTCAGTAATAAATAACGCTTGGGCTGTTTGTTCTTTGGGAGACATTAACCATGCCCTGTGCCTATTGTGAAGGGAACAATCTGCTGTGTTTTGTACCTATTCTTCACACCAGCTGTAATGCACTCCAGGTTTTCTTTGTGACAAGAATGTTTATATCAAACCACCCTAAATAATGCATGGTGAACCTTAGTGTAAATTCCCATACTGCATAGTGAATTTTTACAAAGCTGTATGATGGCTTTACCTGGGATGATTATGATGTTGAGAAGTAACAAAGCCCTCCTTTGCCCATAATAGCACTCCTCCCTGGACATACAGTGGTGAAATGTCTTTGAAAGGTTGTCTGAACCCATTCAGATTTGCTCTGCATAAATAATAAAAAAACATTTAAAATACAAACGGTGGTGCCATCTGGTTGATGTAACCTACTGCTCAGCCACTGCTAAAACATTATCTTTGTGCACTCAACAGTTAGGCTACACCAGACAGTGTTGCTGGCATGCTTGTAATTAACTGACTGTTGTTTCCCATTGAATCAATGTTGTAGTTACACCAATGTCATAGCCATAATGACAGGGACTTTGAATTCGACACCTGGGATAATGTACGCCTAATACATACCTTTCACTCAATGAGTTTATATGTTAGGATACACTTAAACTTAACGATACATTGATAAACATTTGAGAGCTCAACGAGCACAACATTTGGACTTTCACCCGTAGTAAGTGTAGCATGGTGTAGCAACGTCACCATCACCTTGGCAACAGGATCCTCTCTGGTGAAGGCCAGGTAGTGTTTGAGAGAAAGAGGCATGTAATTTCGTCTAACAATAAAAACCTATTCCTCTTGCATGTTGGCGTTTTACCATTTTACCGAAGTAGTTTCAAAGTAAAGCAAAGCTAAGCGATTCAACCGTCTGTAAAATCATGTTAACATTAGACTTATGCAGGAAATGTGACCTTTTATGCATAGAGTTTGAAGTCATCCATTAGGCCAACTGTAAATGCATTATTTAGACATTAAACATAAATTAAACTCAGATAAACTTGATTAAACGTATGTACAGGGTAGGCTGCAGTTTACGAACACACGCATGGTGCCATAATGTTGACGCGGTTGGCAGGCTACGAACACACGCATGGTGCCATAATGTTGACGCGGTTGGCTGGCTACGAACACACGCATGGTGCCATAATGTTGACGCGGTTGGCTGGCTACAAACACATGCATGGTGCCATAATGTTGATGCGGTTGGCTGGCTACAAACACACGCATTGTGCCATACTTTTGAGGTGGTTGGCTGGCTACAAACACACGCATGGTGCCATACCTCTGAGGTATCTTGGCGCACAGCACTACCCGAGCACTCGAATTCAGGACAGGGGGGATGACACCTTCAATTTCAGAACAATACAGATAGTACTAGAGTGGCAAACTGTATCCTGGCCCAAATATGCAAGTTTACGTTGAATGTATGTTTTCCTGTAGAAATAATGCCGATTTGCCTAGATGGCCTAGTTCACAACTACAAATACATTTGTATAGCTCGAGTTTCCTAGGCCAGTCGACAAGACCTTGGTCAACCAATTTATTAGATGAATAAAACGTGATATTTGTCGGTGCCTCTTGCGCATGCAGTGTTTCTCAATTCACCTGCTGCTTGTTAATCCATCCGCATGTCATGTGAACTTCATTCGAATAACTAGGTCATGGAGAATACTATAATGTTTAAGGAGCAGATATTCTGATGTTGAAAAAAATGGGGAACAACAACAATATTGCACCTCCAAGCCTTGTTGACTAGGAATAGACCAACTGTAGGAAACTTGAGCTATTGTTTGTAGACTATAAATGCTTTTTTTCTCGACTTGGATATATCAATTCAACATACATGAAGTTGTTCTCGAATTTTGTGGTAGTTTGTCATGCTAGTGATACATTTTTGCTCAGAATTTGCAGGCGTCTTACTTCCTGAGTAGGCTTGCGCCAAGATCAGGTTCCACATGCGTGCTAGGTTTCTAGATTCACCTGCTGCCAGCTGTTCATTCCATCCATTTGTCAAGAAAGTGAACTACCTAAGAAGAAACATGTAAATACAATATAAACAGTTATTATGTAGACTATTACAGGGCAGGTAGATTTTGTCAACAACTGGGGAGATACAGTAATACTGCACCTATAGGGACTCCAGGAAATGTGGCCTCTGTCCACAACAAGATGAAATAAATACTTAGGAAAGAATTATGCACTGTGCCTCAGTGACTATGAAATTACATCCTTTATCCCTGTTGGTGGAAAACAAAGAATGTCAACCAAATATCTTAGGTCATACAAAGCCGTAGACAACGGAAGTTTTTACGGAGAGCAACACAGAACAGAACACCCTCTCATCCAGGATTAAGAGTTGATTGAGCTTTGCTGAGTAGTTGACAGAGGAGATGATGCTTCTCAGAGCTGAGGAAGGATAGGGGGTCAAATAAGTTATTTGTATCACTACATCCTGTTGAAAGGTACACAACTGCATTTCGTTTTCTGTGGGGGTATTTTCACACTTTTCACAAGCCTTCTTTGGGTCACTTTATTCCAATGGATCGATTACTACATTTAAGAGTTGTCATGAAATGTGTTTTCAATGTATTTATTAACTTCAACCCACAGAGTGTATTAAACTGGAAGGACAGTAGGACGTTGTGCACATATATATTTGCATAGCCTTTGCAGAGCCAGAAACCGAAGCAGCAGTGAGTCAGTCACTTCTGTGCTTAAGAAACGGTTGGCTATGACATTACTTGGAAAACAGCGTTTGGCATATAGGGGATAACAGCTTTTTACAACCAATTGTCTGGGCCTCTCACAGCATGTAGTTTTATGACCCCTATAAAACATTCATACACATCTCTATTAGTAACTAAGAAAAACAAATCACCTAATGAAAAACGTGAATTTGAAAAAATTCAATACAATACATGTGTACAGGAAATGTTACAAAGTATCTCTTTATCTGAAAAGTTCTAGTCTTTCCCTTATTCTAGTGATAAACATGAATGGAGAAGAATAGATACAGGAAGTTTGAACTATCTAGTTATGACCCATAGTAATGTGTGAGGATATCCCATGGTCTTTCTTTTCTAGTGTGTGTAATGTGGACTACACACTGCATCACTTTCACCTGGTTATTACGCAGAGTGTAGTTACAAAAACATAGGCACACTTGTTACAATATACATTTTCCCTCACATATACAAAGCCCAGATTCAATAGCTTAGCATGTTCTTCAACCACATCCAATGGAGCAGTGTTCAGTGTGAAAAAGTGTAGCATTTCATTCTCTCACAAGGTATGAGGCTTTGTTTTGCTACTTCAGCAGAAACTTGTGGAAGGCATGTGGATTACCATAGGAATGGAATATAGCATTACCAATATGAATAGTAAAGGGAATAATAATTGTCTATCTCCAATAATTTAAAAAAACTGCACTTAAACCTTAATTCTCCTAGATGCATTTCAAAGATTACAGTCTGTAAATCTGAAAACAACAGAAGGAAATTGAAGATATGATAGTACAGTATGATATAAAGCATTTTGTGCTATAGGTGCAGCGTATGGCTACAGTGAAAACTCTCTGCAATAACAGCATACAAAAAAAGATTTACAATTTTCACTCAATTGATTCCACAACTTTTTAAAAAGCTTGTTTTTCTTCATTCAGTTTGCAATTTTGTTCTGCACAGGTTCCAGTCACTGGCTAAGAATTAGAGTCAAATTCTCCAAGATCGGTGCAGTGTGAGGAGTCATGGACACTTTTGGCAGCGTGAGTACAGTTTCATGTCTAGCCGAACACGGGGGTCAGGCCTTCATACCTCCATTTCCTCTGAAGGTGCTGGGGCAGGCTGACCATTGACATTAAGCATTCCTCCAAGCTGCCACTGAGAGCTCAATGGGGGATTGAGGGGTGTAGAGGGTGTAGCCACTGTGGAGAGTTCTCAAGGAGAGGGATCAAAAAGCCTCTTGAAAATCCCAAATTCCCATGATCCTTGGTTTTCATTACTTGGATTAGGGCACACAAAAGTCCATATTTCTGTGATTTATTTTGCCTCTTGCCAAGTGTTCAACAATACATTTGTGAGATTTCCCTTGTTTTGGGAGTGAAATGTTTCAAGTCGATTTGATAGTTATGATCTATGTATGTTCTTGTTTTACTGCACATTCAGGCCAGGGAATGTCTGGTCCGTGGTGTATTCTGGGTCTTGGTAACATTTCTTTCAGCCATTCGAGCAGCCTGTAGTGAGATTTTCTCATGGAAAGTTTTCTATGTCATATTTCAAGGTTCTCTCTGTAAAGTACATAATCTGCTGTCATCAAAGGAGCACACATGCATAAATAATTGCCTAATTCACTTAAAGGGGCCAGCATAGTTGAATTAAGCCTGAATACTAATGATGTTTTTCTGACTACACCAACTAGCACTGTCATTGTTGAATGTGAAACTGTTTGGTGGATAACAGCTACCACAAACTTATAAAGCTATTTATACCCTCTAAATTGAAATAGGTTTTTGTTGTAAATTACATTTTAAAGAATATGTTTGACGATGTTGTAGGACAGAAATGTCAGCCTTTCCGTATAGTGTTTTAAATACTGTACTATACACCTCTGTTTACATGGCATTTCCATCGTTCACATTTTGCTGATATGACTTATTTCAAATGGATAGCTTTTCATGCGGTACAATTTATGAATTGGCCACTGCATATGTATTGAAAGTACTTAAAGCGGGTCTACATAACATATGACAACCAAAGCCATTTCTGCCAGCATTGATTAGGCAATATGTTGTTTAGTTCAGTCCCAGCCTACACAAATCTTTCACTACACAACTATATACCTGTCAAACACTTGCATATAAATTTAAAAAATATTCAATTCCATTTTTCAATTTATGTATGCATCCATTTACCCTCTGTGTGGAGGCTTTTTTCCTTTCATGGGCCAGATTGGGAGAATATTCTGCAAACTAATACACAATGCTGCTATATCTGAATGACCTGAAAAACAGTTGTTCAGATTAGGAGCTCTCTAATTAAATCTAAGGATAGACAGAACACTCCAGCATCGGTACAGGCCTAATGTATTCGCCCCTTTAAACCCCAATAAATCTCTCATTCCAGAGAGTCTCCCGTCTTTGACTCTGTGCCTGCTGCACAGACTTCTGTCTGTAAGTGGCAGGCTTTAAGTTGCTTGTTTCTGACACGGCGGACGTGGGCTGTCTGCGCTCCCCTCTTCAGCAGATAGGGATGAGGGCGACAGCTCAGAGCGGTGGCTTGTTTACAGCTGGATAGAAGAAAACAACCAGACATAAATGAGGGTTGACGGTTTCATGAAGCACAATTGGATGATGGCAGATTCAATGTGACTGGCCTGAACTGGGCGATGATCCGTACAGTATGCAAAATTCACTTTCTAGCTGGTCTGTGCCCACCAGTCTAGTAGCAGTCTTCTCCCTGAGCCCTCACAGCTCAAGCTTTGAATGGAACCCGAACTGAACAAGGCATTGTTGTGCCCAATTCCTTTTGACAACAATCACATTCAGATTTTTCTTGTCACAAGTTATAAATAATTTTTGTTCTCGTCTTGACCGCAAATTAACATTTTTTTATGTGCAAACTCATTGAGGGGTTGATGGAACATGGTTCTGAGCAGCAGAGGATTGGATGACAACAATTAATTCAGGGCATTTTTGCTTTATTTTCAGGGCTTGTTGTAATACACCAGATCTGTTTGGCACATGACTCCAATACAGCACCATTCATTTAATGTAAGTATGTTCATTAGAAAGCCATGTCGGCAGATATTTGCCCCTCTGTAGTTTATCCTGCATGTGATATTGTTAGAATTGAAACAGTTGTTCAGATCCCTAAAATACAAGCTGGCACAATTATGTCACCACTAGAACGTTCTTCTCACCTGCATGTTTATTGTTTTAGATATGAAACATCTGCATCCTGTTAGAGCACACTGGGTGTTTGTCGTGTTAAAAGGGACATGCTGTCACTGCTAGTGGAAACCAAGGCAGGACAAGGGAAACATTAGATGGAGTGTATTATGTGGAGTTTTCTGAATTATATTTTTAGGGACAGCGACCAAAAGCATTCTGCTCACGGCATGTATACTCCCCATGGTTACTTTTACTGACATGGTTACTGAGGTTTTTTAGAAGCAGGAACTGGACTCAAGGGGATACATTCATGCAAATCTCAAAATTTGGTGGAAAATAGAGCTAAGTTAACTACATGCTGAGGAATGATGACAAACTCTCATTTTGTTTTGTCGCCAGCCAGCCCTTCTGATGTGTATATTTACACTTCAAATTCATGAGTTTGTCTTTTGATTTTGCTTATTGATGTTGCTCATCTGATGCTCATCACGAAGCTCATCTGCATTTTCTACGGCGCAGGAAAATTCTCAGCAACGAAAGAGAGATCAAATTAAGATTCTTCATCTGTCTCTTTAAAGGCAGTGTTAAAGGCAATTTTATATTTTTATATTTTCTATAGGGAAGGCAGCAAATATGGATTTTTTTTGTAATTAGGAGGATGTATATTTAATTTTTGCCTAAGATAAAACAATGCGTGATAATTAAATGGGATTTAGGCCGATGTAAAGTGTTTTTCACCTCCATCTTCAAAGTGCCTTAGTCTCAAGGGCAAAAAACAATGATTTGAAAAATAAAGACAGGCTATCCACCCTCATTGCGCTAATTTGATGATTAATTACACTACAGATGTAGGATCTTAATTTGAGCCAGTTTGCTAAAGCAGCAACAGGAAATGTGAATTATTTTGTGGATTATAATTAATGTAACTTTTTTGTAGTGGTTACGTTAGGGTAAATCAAGTCTGACATTTTAAAGTGGAAATTACAAACTTTAGAATCCTTTTTAAACCTTGAATATACTACACGTTTCCTGCTGTGCAGGAACATTCTCATCAATAAAAGAGTGATCAAATTGAGATCCAAATTGAGATCCTACATAACCAAGACCAGCCCCCAACAATGTCTCAATGTGTCAGTTGTACTTACTGTACTAACCCTACAATATCACATACACATACCTACTGTCATGTACTGTGCATTCCTCAACATAATGCATTATTGCATATGGTATACTGTGTTTTTCAAACGTAGATAGCTGTTTCATTGTGTATTCATCTCCATTTCTCCTTGATGAGTTCTCAGAAGTATGATTTGTAGGTTGCCCATGTGATTCAGAAAGCCAAACATATTAAAGAACCACCACCACCATCACTATCACCATCACCATCAACACCACCATCACCACCATCACTATCACCATCACCATCAACACCACCACCACCACCATCACTATCACCATCAACACCATCACCACCATAACCATCACCATCACCATCACTATCACCATCACCATCAACACCACCACCACCATCACCATCAACACCACCACCATCACCACCATAACCATCAACACCACCACCACCACCACCACCATCACTATCACCATCACCATCAACACCACCACCATCACCACCATCACTATCACCATCACCATCAACACCACCACCATCACCACCATCACTATCACCATCACCATCAACACCACCACCACCACCATCACTATCACCATCAACACCATCACCACCATAACCATCACCATCACCATCACTATCACCATCACCATCAACACCACCACCATCACCACCATCACTATCACCATCACCATCAACACCACCACCACCACCATCACTATCACCATCAACACCATCACCACCATAACCATCACCATCACCATCACTATCACCATCACCATCAACACCACCACCATCACCACCATCACTATCACCATCACCATCAACACCACCACCACCACCATCACTATCACCATCACCATCAACACCACCACCATCACCACCATCACTATCACCATCACCATCAACACCACCACCACCACCATCACTATCACCATCAACACCATCACCACCATAACCATCACCATCACCATCACTATCACCATCACCATCAACACCACCACCATCACCACCATCACTATCACCATCACCATCAACACCACCACCACCACCATCACTATCACCATCAACACCATCACCACCATAACCATCACCATCACCATCACCATCACCATCAACACCACCACCACCATCACCATCAACACCACCACCATCACCACCATAACCATCAACACCACCACCACCACCACCACCATCACTATCACCATCAACACCACCACCATCACCACCATCACTATCACCATCACCATCAACACCACCACCACCACCATCACTATCACCATCAACACCATCACCACCATAACCATCACCATCACCATCACTATCACCATCACCATCAACACCACCACCACCATCACCATCAACACCACCACCATCACCACCATAACCATCAACACCACCACCACCACCACCACCATCACTATCACCATCAACACCACCACCATCACCACCATAACCATCAATACCACCAACACCACCACCATCACTATCACCATCATCATCAACACCACCACCATCACCACCATAACCACCAACACCACCAACACTATCACCAATACCATCAACACCACCACCATCCCCACCATAACCACCAACACCACCACCACCACCACTATCACCATCACCATCAACACCACCACCACCACCACCACCATCACTACCACCATCAACACCACCACCACCACCACCACCATCACCACCATAACCATCAACACCACCAACACCACCACCACCACCACCATCACCATCAACACCATCAACACCAACACCATCACCATCAACACCACCATCACCACCAACACCACCACCATCACCATCAACACCACCACCACCACCACCATCACTACCACCAACACTACCAACATCCCCACCACCATCACCACCACCATCAACACCACCACCACCACCACCATCACCACCATAACCATCAACACCACCAACACCACCACCACCACCACCATCACCATCAACACCATCAACACCAACACCATCACCATCAACACCACCATCACCACCAACACCACCACCATCACCATCAACACCACCACCACCACCACCATCACTACCACCAACACTACCAACACCATCACCACCACCATCACCACCACCATCAACACCACCACCACCATCAGCACCATCACCATCAACACCACCAACACCACCACCACCAACACTACCATCACCACCACCATCACCATCAACACCACCACCACCACCATGAGCACCATCACCATCAACACCATCACCACCAACACCATCAACACCACCATCACCACCAACACCACCACCATCACCATCAACACCACCACCAACACCACCACCACCACCATCACTACCAACACTACCACCAACACTACCAACACCATCACCACCACCATCACCACCACCATCAACACCACCACCACCACCACCACCACCATCACCATCAACACCACCAATACCACCACCAACACTACCAACACCACCACCACAACTACCACCGCTATCCCCACCATCACCATCAACACCACCACCATCACCATCAACACTACCACCACCACCATCACCACCAACACCTCCACCACCCCCACCAACACCAACACCACCAACACTAACAACACCACCAACAACAACAATCCAGGCACCATTTTGCATGCTGCTGCATCTTTTTGTAATTACTAACTCGGCCTGTTACGCAATCATGTAAACTGGTGCATAAACAAAGCCATGTTCATTGTGTCATTTCCCTATTAGCAGTCATGACTTGCTTGTTTCTCAAGTTGGGGTACTATTATAACTTCCTCATGTACTTTGGATATGAACCAAAAACTGAATAGTGTGTTAACAATATATATTTGACACTGGAAAAGGAAACTGAATCCACACACTTAATGTCTCTGGTCGGTGTTTAAAGTCTTACTGTTGTCTACAACTGGGAGAAATTGATTGGAACGCAGTGGAAAGAGAAAATGGTTTTTAAATAAGTTACAATTAGATAACAATTCATCTCTGTGGTATAAATGAATGTGTTGCTTTAGGGCTTGTTGGATGTAAAAACAGATTAACAAAACTGTTCTTTCCAGATTGGAACGTGTCCTCCACTATTTTAATTGCTCTGTCATTTAGAATAAAAAAATAAATGTAAAAAAATACCCCGCCCTCCACTACCCCTGATTTTGTCTTTGAAATTAAATATTGTATAGAAATGCTGTTCATGGGAATGGACATAGTTCATCATCACAATCTGCATAAATGATTCTTGAAAGTGAAGTTGAAAATGCTTTGAGGGCTGTAGAGACAGTCAACATCCATAATAAAAACAACTACTTTAGTGGTTTACCTTGGCTGTTCTTAGTGTTTTTTGGGGGTTTTTCCCACAGAAATGAGACTCACCATTTGTTCCACCATTTGTTGATTTCAAATGGGACATGGTTTTTCTACATGTCTAGTTTCTATTCCTTAACATACCGCTCTCAAAGACCTCTTTCCATGGGATGACATTGCCACCAAGAGTTTTGAAGCATATGATGTCAAACTCCTTAATATTGCACTGACGTGGTCATTGAGAAAGAGCATTTATAGGCCATGTACATTTCAGTGATTAAGGTTTGTATTTCCCCCTTTTCTGTGTTAACTAATACTGTTACATTGTGGACATGTACTATAGGCCATTGAATGGACGTCTGTATGGAAGGGGCAAAGGGACACTTAATCTAACTCCTTTGGAGCACTCTGAATGGATCATAGCAAAGCTATTTTAGGAGAAGTTACAATATGCTGTGGTTAAGTGAAAATGTTCCATGATGCTTGGGGATGTACATCAAAGTTAACAAACAGCTATGGACCCCAGTTACTATGGGGCATTCAGGAGGGCATGGGATATTATGAATGGTTCGGTACAAGTTGGCTTGTGTTTGGGCTTTGCTATGCAATTTGCTTTCTATCACATACTGCGATTGCAATAAATACAGTACTGAATATTTTTCAAAGCATCACAAAGAATAACAGAGTCCTTGAACTCTCTGATTTCTCCAGTCTTTTTAGGATGTGTTCATGAGAATGAATCTTCACACTCTCACAAAGACTGTGTAAAAACTGATCACTTGTGTGTTGTCTCCTGGAAAAAAGGAGGAAGTATTTTAATGTGACCTTCATTGCACATTCGACTTCTCTTATCTATTGATGTGATTTGTTTTATCCACTCCTGTTGTTCAATTAGTGCTTGACCCCTTTAGCGGCGATGTAAATTAAATGACATTTCAGTGTTGTCCCATATTTAAAATATTGCGTTTAGTTGCGGATCATAAATGATGATCTTCATTCTGCAGCTAATTTATTCATTTAACAATTTCCCTCCAGAAGTTACAGCAGAAGGCTCTGCAGCAACCTAAGCAGAAGAAATCCAAGTCGGCTGAATTTCTGATGGGTGAGCCCTGCTTGATGAGTTATTGCTCATAATTTGTGTAAGGATTAATTAACTAATTACAGACCAATGGCTTTGGGCAAAATTTCGCTCTTGCTTGTCAGGGCTCAATTTGTAATTATTTTAATCATTTCTTCTTCTCTTTTTTCCCCCCTGCAAGATTCAGATTTAATTTGAACCTAATTGTGTTTTAGTGACATTCGAGGAGGATGCGCTTAAGTATTTTGGCGGAGAGGAATCACTAGAAGGAATGTTCTGCTGTCATTAAATGTACTTTGGTATAACGCTCCGCTTCTGACCTTCCTGTTGTGCTGTGTTTTATTCTCTTCTCGCAGGGGGAGAGGGCTGCAGTGGAAGGCATTGAAAAACCTGCCTTCGATGGCAGCTACAGCACAGAGCTTTCAGCTTCTTTGGCTTCTGTAGGGAGAGAAATTTGACATGACAGGCAAGATAGCACCCTTGCAGCTCACCAACAAAAAAATGGAACTGTGAGCCCCTGCCAAACCAAGAGGTGAAGTTTCATTCTTCATTAGCCTCAAACTCATTGACAGTGGATTTGTTCCTGATCTAACCTTTTGGGTTTCTGAAGGCCTGGACCTCGCATTCCAAAGCTAGCGTGTCCTAACAAGTACCCCTCTTATAGCTTCCACCTAACCGGAGAATGTCACTAGAGTGGGTGTTCCAGAACGGAATCAGCCTCTCGACTCCCGTTCTAACACTATTCTGCCTTCTGGAGGGCTGGAGTCATCAGAGAGAATATTTACATAGTCTACCCATACCAGCATATACACACTGTCTGTATAGTGTATTGTGTACATAACTCTAATGAAACAGAGCTGACCTGCCATCACGCAGAAATAAAATGGCCCCTTGTAATTCATTGTGTCAGTGAGACTCTTCAGCAATATTATGTAACACACGCTGTGATGCATTCAAACCTTTTAAAGAAATGGCAGTTTGGTCTTCATAGGTCACACAAGTCAGGTATTTTAAGATTGAATTAATAATGTACAGTAGTAATTCATTGAAGTGTACTTTCAGTAGAGAGACACACAAACACACTTTTTCCGGAGATGTTAAGAATATTTTTGGTCTCCTGGCTAAGCTTAGGATAATGAGTCTTAAGGCCCCTTGGCAATTTTTTTCATGGTTGTGTCTGTTACTTGACAAAGTTATGGGATCATTCTACAAGATTTAAAGAAAGATAACACTGCCAGATGGAGTGAAAGAAACTGTTGGGGTTTAAACCACGAACACTGATGCGTAGACACATCATAACAAATGATCGTAAACAGGTATCTCCAGTTCTCCAGGTATATTTTAGAGTTTCCATGTGGCGGATTGACATTTATTGTCATGAGTGTTGCCCGGCAGGCAGAACTGAGCGGTTTCCGCTAGATGGGCCAGCTGCAAAGTCAAAACTTTCTTTATTGTAAAAATTCCTGAAAACAAAAAAATGCATTTAAGGTTAGGGTTAGACATTAGTGTTAGCAGTGCGGTTAAGGTTAGGGTTAGACATTAGTGTTAGCGGTGTGG
Source organism: Salmo salar (assembly GCF_965601325.2). Classification (NCBI taxonomy): domain Eukaryota; kingdom Metazoa; phylum Chordata; class Actinopteri; order Salmoniformes; family Salmonidae; genus Salmo; species Salmo salar. The sequence continues at coordinate 80,731,428 of NC_138309.1, forward strand.
TTAAGGTTAGGGTTAGACATTAGTTGAAGCGGTGTGGTAAAGGTTAGGGTTAGACATTAGTGTTAGCAGTGTGGTTAAGGTTAGGGTTAGACATTAGTGTTAGCAGTGCGGTTAAGGTTAGGGTTAGACATTAGTGTTAGCGGTGTGGTTAAGGTTAGGGTTAGACATTAGTGTTAGCAGTGTGGTTAAGGTTAGGGTTAGACATTAGTGTTAGCAGTGTGGTTAAGGTTAGGGTTAGACATTAGTGTTAGCAGTGTGGTTAAGGTTAGGGTTAGACATTAGTGTTAGCGGTGTGGTTAAGGTTAGGGTTAGACATTAGTGTTAGCAGTGTGGTTAAGGTTAGGGTTAGACATTAGTGTTAGCAGTGTGGTTAAGGTTAGGGTTAGACATTAGTGTTAGCAGTGTGGTTAAGGTTAGGGTTAGACATTAGTGTTAGCAGTGTGGTTAAGGTTAGGGTTAGACATTAGTGTTAGCAGTGTGGTTAAGGTTAGGGTTAGACATTAGTGTTAGCAGTGTGGTTAAGGTTAGGGTTAGGTTTACAATGATTTTGTGCCAGCTAATGACCACTCCACAGAGCTTCCTCGAGGGCAAGATTTATGACAATAAGTGCCAATTTACCAATTTGTGTTACCCCATGGTCACAGAACATTTCTACAGTCTATTTTACACTGAAGAAACATGGCTTTTCCTCAGATCTGGTGAATAGAGTAGTTTTAATTAGTGGAATTTTATTTAGTGGAGCAGACCTCATTCCGGCCTAGTCCTTTACCCCCCTCCCACATACACACACACTAGATGCTGCTGAACTGATCTATCTGATTCAGTAGACGTAGTGTCAGCCATCGGCACGCCAGTCAGGGAGCAGGGCAGAGAGGGGCTTTGATGAATCCCAGGGGAAGTCTTCTCTCATCAGAGATTAAATCGATAGCATCTGCCCCTCAAGGCTCTGAACTGTCAGGGAGATGTTATGACTTGCACTTATTAGAAAAGGAAAGAGAGGGGAAACGGTAATATTCTGAGACGCCGAGGCCCCCTGTGCAAAATCAATCATTCATGGGAAACTTTTCTCAGTGGATATACCTCTCATGTAGATGGTGTGTGTGTGTGTGTGTGTGTGTGTGTGTGTGTGTGTGTGTGTGTGTGTGTGTGTGTGTGTGTGTGTGTGTGTGTGTGTGTGTGTGTGTGTGTGTGTGTGTGTGTGTGTGTGTGTGTGTGTGTGTGTGTGTAAGTGTGTGCTCGCTCATGCATATGCTTGCGAGAGAGAGGGAACACTGCTGACAGATTACATTCATGACCGAAGGGGGGGGGGGTGTCTGTGTGTGGGTGTGTGTACCCCAAAAGTTAACACTGAAAAAAAAACTTCTAGTTCTGAATAAGAGCTAAATGAAAGTGTAGTGTCTCATCAGTAATGGATCAAGGCTTCTTTAGAAATGCTACATTTCTACGGAGGGCCAATAAAATATGTGCATTACGGAGATAAAACGTCACTTTTACAGAAGTGCATCATGACCAATGCCACAATTCCAAAACTGTCAGACTTAAATGTATATTTTATTATTATCTAACATTACATCTAACATTACATCCAACATTATATTAAACATCACATCTAACATTACATCTAACATCTAACATTATATCTAACATCTAACAGTACATCTAACATTACATCCAACATTATATTAAACATCACATCTAACATTACATCTAACATCTAACATTATATCTAACATCTAACAGTACATCTAACATTACATCCAACATTATATTAAACATCACATCTAACATTACATCTAACATTACATCTAACATTATATTAAACATTACATCTAATAAACATGCCATATAATGTTAGATGTAATGTTAGATATAATAGTTAATATCATGTTAGATATAAGGTTTAATATAATGTTAGATGTAATGTTAGATATACTATTTAATATGATGTTAGATATAATGTTTAATATAATGTTAGATAGAATGTTAAATATAATGTTAGGTGTAATGCTAGATATAATATGTAATATGATGTTAGATATAATGTTAAATATAATGTTAGGTGTAATGTTAGATATAATATTTAATATAATGTTAGATATAATGTTTAATACAATGTTAGATGTAATGTTAGATGTAATGTTAGATGTGATGTTTAATATAATGTTAGATGTAATGTTAGATGTAATTTTAGATATAATGTTAGATATAATATTTAATATAATGTTAACATTACATTTGACATTATATTTATCATTACATCTAACATTATATTTAACATTACATCTAACATGACATCTAACATTGCATCTAACATTACATCTGACATTATATTTAACATTACATCTAACATTACATCTAACATTACATCTAACATTACATCTAACATGACATCTAACATCTAACATTACATCTAACATTACATCTGACATTATATCTAACATTACATCTAACATTACATCTAACATTACATCTGACATTATATTTAACATCACATCTATCTAACATTACATCTAACATTACATCTAACATTACATCTGACTTTATATTTAACATTACATCTAACATTACATCTAACATTATATTTAACATTACATCTAACATTACATCTGACATTACATCTAACATTACATCTAACATTACATCTAACATCTAACATTATATTAAACATTACATCTAACATCTAACATTACATCTAACATTATATTAAACATTACATCTAACATTCCATCTAACATTATATTTAACATTACATCTAACATTGCATCTAACATTATATCTAACATTACATCTAACATTACATCTGACAATACATCTAACATTACATCTAACATTACATCTAACATTACATCTGACATTATATCTAACATTACATCTAACATTACATCTAACATCTAACATTATATTAAATATTACATCTAACATTCCATCTAACATTATATTTAACATTACATCTAACATTGCATCTAACATTATATCTAACATAACATCTAACATTATATCTAACATTACATCTAACATTACATCTGACATTATATTTAACATTACATCTAACATTACATCTAACATTACATCTAACATTACATCTAACATCTAACATTATATTACACATTACATCTAACATCTAACATTACATCTAACATTATATTAAACATTCCATCTAACATTCCATCTAACATTATATTTAACATTACATCTAACATTACATCTAACATTACATCTGACATTACATCTAACATTACATCTAACATTACATCTAGATTACATCTAACATTACATCTAACATTATATTAAACATTACATCTAACATTACATCTAATATTACATCTAACATTACATCTGACATTATATTTAACATTACATCTGACATTATATTTAACATTACATCTAATGTTACATCTAACATTACATCTGACATTATATTTAACATTACATCTAACATTACATTTAACATTACATCTAACATTGCATCTGACATTATATTTAACATTCTATTTAACATTACATCTAACATTATATTTAACATTACATCTATCATTACATCTAACATTATATTTAACATTACATCTAACATTACATCTAACATTACATCTAACATCTAACATTACATCTAACATTACATCTGACATTATATTTAACATTACATCTAACATCACAGCTAACATTACATCTGACATTACATCTGACATTATATTTAACAGTACATCTAACATTACATCTAACATTACATCTAACGTTACATCTAACATTACATCTGACATTCCATCTAACATTCCATCTGACATTATATTTAACATTACATCTAACATTACATCTAACATTATATTTAACATTACATCTCTCATTACATCTAACATTATATTTAACATTACATCTAACATTACATCTCACATCTAACATTACATCTAACATTACATCTAACATTACATTTGACATTATATTTAACATTACATCTAACATCACAGCTAACATTACATCTAACATTACATCTGACATTACATCTGACATTATATTTAACATTACATCTAACATTACATCTGACATTACATCTAACGTTACATCTAACATTACATCTGACATTCCATCTAACATTACATCTGACATTATATTTAACATTACATCTAACATTACATCTAACATTACATCTAACATTATATTTAACATTACATCTAACATCACAGCTAACATTACATCTAACATTCCATCTAACATTATATTTATCATTACATCTAAATTGACGTTTGTATTAGAGGGGGAAAACTATTTAGGTACTGTAAATCAAAGATATGATTCAAAGACAAGATATTTGAGAGCTGCCGCCATTATGCAAATGTTGATTAAAAAAAGGCTTTCATTACCTCAAAGCAATTGCATTGAAATGGTTAAAACTGTTTTGACTACGTAAAGGGACTTGCATGTGAATTCCACAGTTAATTTATGATATCACTTAAATGTATAAGTTCAGCAATGAATATACAGGACTCCTAATAAGTGTCTCAGTTTGACAATTTGTAACCGGTGTTCATCAGTGAGGAAGGTATGTAGAAAGCTTGTGCAGTATGTTACATAAACACAAATAGAAGCCAGCAGAACTGTTGGTGGCCTACAGATAGAAGCCCACAGAACTGTTGGTGGCCTACAGATAGAAGCCAGCAGAACTGTTGGTGGCCTACAGATAGAAGCCAGCAGAACTGTTGGTGGCCTACAGATAGAAGCCCACAGAACTGTTGGTGGCCTACAGATAGAAGCCCACAGAACTGTTGGTGTGCTACAGATAGAAGTCCACAGAACTGTTGGTGGCCTACAGATAGAAGCCAGCAGAACTGTTGGTGGCCTACAGATAGAAGCCAGCAGAACTGTTGGTGGCCTACAGATAGAAGCCCACAGAACTGTTGGTGGCCTACAGATAGAAGCCAGCAGAACTGTTGGTGGCCTACAGATAGAAGCCCACAGAACTGTTGGTGGCCTACAGATAGAAGCCCACAGAACTGTTGGTGGCCTACAGATAGAAGCCCACAGAATTGTTGGTGGCCTACAGATAGTAGCCCACAGAACTGTTGGTGGCCTACAGATAGAAGCCCACAGAACTGTTGGTGGCCTACAGATAGAAGCCAGCAGAACTGTTGGTGGCCTACAGATAGAAGCCCGCAGAACTGTTGGTGGCCTACAGATAGAAGCCCACAGAACTGTTGGTGGCCTACAGATAGAAGCCCACAGAACTGTTGGTGGCCTACAGATAGAAGCCCACAGAACTGTTGGTGGCCTACAGATAGAAGCCCGCAGAACTGTTGGTGGCCTACAGATAGAAGCCCGCAGAACTGTTGGTGGCCTACAGATAGAAGCCCACAGAACTGTTGGTGGCCTACAGATAGAAGCCCACAGAACTGTTGGTGGCCTACAGATAGAAGCCAGCAGAACTGTTGGTGGCCTACAGATAGAAGCCCACAGAACTGTTGGTGGCCTACAGATAGAAGCCAGCAGAACTGTTGGTGGCCTACAGATAGAAGCCCACAGAACTGTTGGTGGCCTTCAGATAGAAGCCAGCAGAACTGTTGGTGGCCTACAGATAGAAGCCCACATAACTGTTGATGGCCTACAGATAGAAGCCAGCAGAACTGTTGGTGGCCTACAGATAGAAGCCCACGGAACTGTTGGTGGCCTACAGATAGAAGCCAGCAGAACTGTTGGTGGCCTACAGATAGAAGCCCACAGAACTGTTGGTGGCCTACAGATAGAAGCCCACAGAACTGTTGGTGGCCTACAGATAGAAGCCCACAGAACTTTTGGTGGCCTACAGATAGAAGCCAGCAGAACTGTTGGTGGCCTACAGATAGAAGCCAGCAGAACTGTTGGTGGCCTACAGATAGAAGCCCACAGAACTGTTGGTGGCCTACAGAGAGAAGCCCACAGAACTGTTGGTGGCCTACAGATCGAAGCCCGCAGAACTGTTGGTGGCCTACAGAGAGAAGCCCACAGAACTGTTGGTGGCCTACAGATAGAAGCCCACAGAACCTTTGGTGGCCTACAGATAGAAGCCCACAGAACTGTTGGTGGCCTACAGATAGAAGCCCACAGAACTGTTGGTGGCCTACAGATAGAAGCCCACAGAACTTTTGGTGGCCTACAGATAGAAGCCAGCAGAACTGTTGGTGGCCTACAGATAGAAGCCAGCAGAACTGTTGGTGGCCTACAGATAGAAGCCCACAGAACTGTTGGTGGCCTACAGATAGAAGCCAGCAGAACTGTTGGTGGCCTACAGATAGAAGCCCACAGAACTGTTGGTGGCCTACAGATAGAAGCCCACAGAAATGTTGGTGGCCTACAGATAGAAGCCAGCAGAACTGTTGGTGGCCTACAGATAGAAGCCCACAGAACTGTTGGTGGCCTACAGATAGAAGCCAGCAGAACTGTTGGTGGCCTACAGATAGAAGCCCACAGAACTGTTGGTGGGTGGGTCGTAATAAAGTAGAGGTCCTATGCAAACATCCTAACTACACATTTTTATTTGTCTGAGCCTTGATCCTCTCCCTCTAATATAAATGTGATCCTTGTGTGAAAAATATGATTTAACGCACCCCTCTTAATTTAGCCCGACTGAGTAATACAAGTAAAAACATTTAGATTAGGGATATACTCTGTGAAATATCCAAGGCCAGGAGAATGATTTGTGGTTAACAAAGCAGCACAGTGGGGTGTACCTGTTTAAGAGAAAGCCCCCTTGACGTGCTGGATTCCCATAAATCCTAACAGAGCAGCTTTGATGCCCATAGGTCAGCGATTGCTAATAAGAAGTCAATGGGACACGGGTTAAGTTATTTTCCCTGTCTGCCTCCACTCGGCCCAAACCGACCGGGTTCTCCTGGCCATCGACCCCAGAGCTTTAGAGGGGTATTGACTTTGAAATTCCAGGTACTTTTCACTTGTACATTTTCTCATTAGTTCCCTTTGAACACAAGTAGCATATGCCAATCGTATTTAAGAGATTGCCTGGCATGACCTTTCGCTGCATGCTAATTAGGCCCCTGATTTCTGCTGGGCCCCAGTGAGCCACGCTCATGTGAACGGACCAACCGGCTAGGCTTATCAGGTAGCAAGGCGCTGACTCTGACTGGCCAGCCTCAACAGTGTGGCTTTCAAAATGATCAGTTCACTTCATATGCTTCTAATAACCACTGACCTCCACCAACCTGCCCCTCCACCACTCCCACCTTCCTCCTCCCTCTTTCTCGCTCTCGCCTGGCTTAGTTTCCACAGGAAATGAACATGACCGAAATTACTTTGACCCAGTGCTGTTGCAGGAAACCAACCCAAGGCGGAGCGGGATGGCGGAGGTCGGCACAGAAGATGAGCTGGAATTAAATATATGCCATTATTCATCGCAATAGTTCTCGGTTCATTAAAGTGAGGTGAAAAAGATCAGTCATTTGCCATCCAGTTTCTGATGGCCAGGACTATGTAAATACATTTACTGCTGATGGTCCAAGAGATGGCTCACACATTGACGAAGTTCACTTACAATTGGTCAGTTTCATTCACGAAGGTCACGTATCATTGGTCAGTTTCATTTCGCTCCGGCTTTCCTTGCTCTCTCTCTTCAAATGACAGGCACCAGACACAGAGCCATGTCAATAGTCCCCTCAACATGCCTATTAAAACCATGCTCTTGCGAGTTAAGTAATATGCATGTTATAATGAAACATGGCTATTAACAGAGAAGCCATTTCATCTTTAGGATATCACTGCCTTTTAACATCAATGGATTTCTAATACTCAACCCCATCAAATGATGACAAGTAACATATGCGGCATATTACAGCGCCTTTTTCATTACCTTTGTTGAAACTTTATTCCATGCCTGACCAACTGCTATTACTCCATGAATGAGAATGGTTTGCATGTTTGAATATTTACCAGCCTTGACAATTTGAATGTAATTTCAAGCACACATACGTATATGCATATTCTATTACTGTATTTAGTAAGAGTTGGAGAAGAAGTGTGCCATTGTGAGATAAAGTAATACAGTGCACAGGTAAGATCAGGGATATTGTCTCTGCGTACGGAAACAGGTAAGATCAGGGATATTACCTCTGCGTATTGAAACAGGTAAGATCAGGGATATTACCTCTGCGTACTGAAACAGGTAAGATCAGGGATATTACCTCTGCGTATTGAAACAGGTAAGATCAGGGATACTACCTCTGCGTATTGAAACAGGTAAGATCAGGGATATTACCTCTGCGTATTGAAACAGGTAAGATCAGGGATATTGTCTCTGTGTATTGAAACAGGTAAAATCAGGGATATTTTCTCAGCATACTGAAACAGATAAGATCAGGGATATTGTCTCTGTGTATTGAAACAGGTAAGATCAGGGATATTGTCTCTGTGTATTGAAACAGGTAAGATCAGGGATATTGCCTCTGCATATTGAAACAGGTAAGATCAGGGATATTGTCTCTGTGTACTGAAACAGGTAAAATCAGGGATATTGTCTCTGTGTATTGAAACAGGTAAAATTAGGGATATTTTCTCTGCATACTGAAACAGGTAGGATCAGGGATATTGTCTCTGTGTATTGAAACAGGTAAGATCAGGGATATTGTCTCTGTGTATTGAAACAGGTAAAATCAGGGATATTTTCTCTGCATACTGAAACAGGTAAGATCAGGGATATTGCCTCTGCATATTGAAACAAGTCAGATCAGGGATATTGCCTCTGCATATTGAAACAAGTCAGATCAGGGATATTGCCTCTGCGTATTGAAACAGGTCAGTATTGTGGTGAAATGGAAGTGGAAAGCCTATGTAACTATTGTGACCTCAGAGAAATAGAGAATGAAACTCATTCGTTCATTCATAAAACATCATTAATTCATTCATAACATGTCATTAATTCATTAATTGAATTACTTCATAAAATGTCATTAATTCATTCATACAGTTATCAGCAGATGATCTGCCTTTGTATTTGTTTGATTTGTAGAAATAATGAACCAAGATGTAAAGGGTTTATATTATAAAAAGCCTGAAATGCAGGATGCAGATGATGACACAACCGTCATAGTCAGGTATACGATCAACGCTCCAGAGTTCCTACAAAAACACAATTAAAAAGTTTCAAAATACCCCAAAATTATTCAACCCCAAATATGGAGTCAATATGGACTCGATTTCTCAATCAAAAACATAATGTTCATTCTCAGGCTGAACAAAGAAGAACACTTTAAAGGAACACACAGTAGAAGGACTTGTTCTTAGCTTTCCAGGCACAAGCCCATTGTGGTGCGGTATGCATGCCTTTTTCCATTAACAGGAGGTTCATTTGAACATGTATCCAAACAGGGGTACACTGAGGTTGGTTTAAGCTAGCATTGTTCTGGGGGGGAAGACAAGACAGTCTCAACTGGATCCTGTTGACATGACGCATCTCTGTTGTAATTCCAGTACAGAAGTGATGGGCTTAGACCTGCTCTAACATGGTAGAATTTAGCCTGCTTGTATTATTCAGCATTGTCATGGATTTAGCTGTAGCAGCGAGATTAACAGCCCTTTCCATTGTCTCAGAATGTACATGAAATCCGCTAAAGAAAAGTCAAGAAGATCTTAGATGAACAGTTTTATGCAATAGGCACAGGCATAATCCTTTTCTTGCCTGTACTGCAACACCATCCAATACCGGTGAGCTCTCCGGTGAGTCACAATAGACATCAAGACAATGACCTTATGCTTTTTTATGGATACCTCCCACCGGTATAGGCTGCAGTCTGACTAGGCAGGCCCTCTCTCTCTCCCCCTGATCTTGATGCATTGTGACTGGACCGTGATTTTCTCTTTCTCTTACGGTTGTGAACAAAGCGCACGCACAACAAGACGGGAGGGAAGAAACAAGACATTAATGAAATGGACACAGTCCAGTGCAAGTCATTTCAGTTGGGATTCCTGGATAAATCCTACTCTGGGAGGTTGTCATCTCATCGTTTTACCTCTTGAAATATTTAATCTCTCTGGTTGAGAAAGAAAATAATCACTTTAGGCATTGGCTTCGTCTGATTCACACATTGGACTGCACACGCTGACTGTACCTACAAGAGGCAATAACAACATGTCATAATCACTGTTAACAAGGCAAGGCAGTAGAGCAGGAGACACATTTGAATGTTGAATCCTTCCTACATTTATAACTGAGAACTAGCTAGCTTTGATTAAGGCATAGTTCTACTCTTGTTAATTCAGAACTATTACCAAAGCACAGAAGCCAGCAATGTCAGCCTAGCTTGACATTTCTCTCTGTGCTACAAAACAGTAAACTACCTCAGAATTTTTGAGACCAACATCAATACATGTGGGACACAGTGACAGTTTATATTGTGGAGCTGACACAGTGTTGAGAGTCTGTTTGTCTACCTCAGACTTTCTATGGAGAAAGTGCTGCATCAGTGGCCTTTTGAAAAGCTAGCTAGGCTAATCCACCAGAAATAATGAATTGATGCTTTAGCACTGCTGGTGATTTAGTAACGGACATTTACAGCTTTGACTTATATCCAGTTCCACACTGGATACACAACAGTGGCGGTCATTGCCGTTTAAGATGAGGACGGCCTTATTTCTATTACAGCATATTGGATGACTCTCACTCATATTCCATTCACCCAGTTCAATGTAACAGCGATAGGTTTAGTCTAATACATGATACTTGAATTTTCCCTATATCCATCATGAGGTTGCTACAACCTAGCCTGTGAATGTACAGTAAGTTTACAAACGTAGGTGCACACAGGTCAAGAGACAAAATTCAGTTATGTTTATCCCCGTTTTTATCCATTTGCTTCAGTTTAAGAAATGTTTTTCAACAGAATCGGCAGAATGAATACACCCCTGATCACGGGTAAACAGAGTTCACTCTCATAACTGCCACGTTGTATTCCTTCTCTTCCCTTCGCTTGTGGACTTCAATGCACAACAAATCAGCTGTATGTGACCAGGCGAAAAAACCTTTCCAAGCCAAACTATAACCTCTACACACAGCCTACATCGTTGTCCCCATATAAGCTAAAGTAACATCCTAGTCAACATAGCTAATAGAACTAATGCGTTAGTAAACCTGCTACAATCATGCAGTAACATTACAGTGTACAGTCATTTAGCACTTACACTGGCGTATGGTCCTCCCCTTCCTCCTCTGAAGAGTCCCCACTGAATTGCGCACGGAGATGGTTAGTGCTGTACAAGATGCGAGTTTGTCCTGTTTTTAAGCCACAACAGGCTGTGCTTATAAGAAATAATGTTTCAGAGTACTCCGCATTGAAATGTAAGCTGTATGTGCTAGTGGCATCTAAACTACGTTACTACTGCATAGTGCATATGTGTATGTTTATCAGTGTGTATAGTTATACATTTGCTGTGTGTGTGTGTGTGTGTGTGTGTGTGTGTGTGTGTGTGTGTGTGTGTGTGTGTGTGTGTGTGTGTGTGTGTGTGTGTGTGTGTGTGTGTGTGTGTGTGTGTGTGTGTGTTGTGTGTGTAGTTACTCCACACCCTCCCCTGTGTGTCCAGGTATGGTGCTAGCCCACAGGGAGGAGGCAGAGGTGTGGAATGTGAGGGCCGGTGATCCAGTGCTGCGTGTCGGTGCCGGTGCTGCAGGCCGTGGGCGCTTCACGGCGGCGGCGGTGGAGGAAATGGAAGAAGAGGTGATCCCCCGCTACGCCCAGCAGTTGAGGGAACGTATGCTGCCTGACATGATCACGCTTGGCAGCCTTTCACTGGAACAGGTCAGAGCCACAAAGAGGAATATCTCTGTCATCTCTCATATTCACCAGCACATTACATGTTCTGCCTAATGGACAACACTGGGTGCTTTGCTCCCTGCCCACCCACCTCTCACTGACATTTTGCCTCTGTGTTGTGTTCCATTTTCTGTTCCCTTTTTTATTTATTTTTCTTATTTTTTGGGGCCCTTTTAAAAGTTGTCAGTTTGGTTTGTAATAAATATACTGTAGTTGATGTAACTTTCAGATGCACTGAACTGAAATCTCTTTTTATGTAACTTCAATGAATTGCTCTTAAGCCCGGTTTACTCATCTTGAGCGCAGATTTGTGAAATTGATCGTATCATACATTGTTTGTGAAAATAGGATATCGTCCAAACAATGAATTTGTTAGTGGATGCAGGGTTTGTTGTTTTTGAAGCCTGGATTTCTGCCTTGGTTTGTCAACCACTTCCTGAGTCTTTTAAGGAAAAATTGAGCGTGACATTTTTTCTCCCCACCACTTGTTTTGGTAAAAGGGGATTTTGTGAACTACCATAAAGATCTGAAAAAGCTTATGAAATGAGTGTTCATCAGTCAAATAATGGGGTGAAAACGAGAACATGGGGTTTTCATTGTTCGGTGCTATTGAGGTTACCAAACCCAAACATTAACACATATCTAAACAGAAAAGAGACAAATATCCAGTATATTTATAGCTGTAATCTGACTTGAAAAGGGAGGAGTATTAAGGAGTAACAAATTAACACCAAGAAGATGGATGGAAAGTGAGAAATGGATGGATCTTCTGATGGTAAGACTTGAGTCATCGTTTCATGTTCTGACAATTAGTTCCATCTATGGTAATACTGTATACTAGCAGGGATCAGTGTTTTATGCTAAGATAATACGTATTCACTCCCCAACTGTTTTGCCCCCACATCTCATTGATAGAACATTAGGAACCAGAGATTTTCCTGTCTATTTTGAAATAATAGGCCTTTTTTTCTCCCGTTTGTTACACACAAAACCTTTCATGGTCGCTCGCGAGATGCTGTCATTTAACAGTGTCAATGCGACTGAATAGCGGTGTAAACTTGCTGACTGAATGATACCGGCTATAAGGATTTATCAACCCGTTAGATGTCTGTAGGCTCCGGGCAGGCTGCTATTGATTGTCTGCAGATTGAATTACCACATTGTTTCACAGTTAGACGCTATGCACTTAATTCACACTTTAACCCCCATCACAGAGCTTCCTCAAACTAAGGCTGTTTCTGAAAAGGCACCCTATTCCCTATATAGTACACTACTTTTAACCAGGGCTGCATAGGGTGCCATTTCAAACGCACACTAAGTGTGTGCTTTTATTTTTGGCAGGATGCAGCAAATTCTTCAAAGAGAAGGGATGTCTCAGGAAAAGGAGTGGGTGAGGAAGAAAATACTAATGTCCTTAAGGGGAAATGCAAAGGTACTCGACTGTGTCCATAAAGGGCAGGATTACTTTGTGCTATGTCAAAAGGATATTTCCTGAAGCCGTGTCGTCTGTATTACCGAGATGATTTGAATACGCTGTGCCAGGTTCGCTGAGAGGCATTTTCATCTCCTTACTCTTATTGTGTCGTAGAGTTGTAAACGGAATTAACGCTTTTATAGGAATAACAGCCAGAGAAATTCCAAACATCTCAGTGAAATAGTTGTAATTCAAATAATGCACTTCTTCATCAGTGTCACTTCTGCACTGCGTTTGTTTCGTGAGTCTATTTCTTTTTACTGGCTGCAAAATGTCCATGCTGACAAAAAAGTTATCTTTCTTCCAAAGGAACCCAAGGCACAGTCACACAGAGACTGTGACCAACAGGAAAGGATACTGCAAGACAAACTGTATGCAGCGTTTCAACAGTACGTTCTCCATAGCTCTCATCTCACGCCATACTTAGAATGACTGTTATTTGAATGTAATGACCATACATTGGTCAGAACGTCCACCATTTATTTGTACATTGAGAGGATGTAGTGTGGGCGTAGCCTATAGGTGCACTCCGTTGCATTACATTGTCTGGGCTGCTGCATTTTGGGTAAATAGCTGCGAGGCATGAAAATGTGTCTGTGTCACTGGACACAGAGGAACATCAGTTTGTGTTCCATCCACTTCAGCCTGAGATCATGCATCTCCTCCCTCAGCCCAAAGGCATTAAGAGCATGTTTTAGTTTGTTATTATGGGCCTACCATGCGACCTGACAGAATACAGTCAAATCAAGAGAATCTACATGAGCCTGCTGTGCTCATTGTTTACTGTGGGTGTTGGTTTGGACACCATGCCTGTCGGATGAATGCTGTTTGAGTTTAGCAAGGATGACCTTCTCCGTGCAGCCTTGGTCCCTGCAAATTCCTTCTGATATCATTGATGGGTGGTTAATAGTCATGACAGACTTTTATACACATCACCAAGGGCTACGTTTTCTGAGATTCAATGAAAAATGATCTTCCATTGACTAGAATGGGAACGGGATGCTAAGCTGACTTTTTATAAAACGTGTAATTTATTTCCTTTCACTGTTTTTGATTTAACAGAGTAATTTCATTAGGGAGAGGGCCTCCATTCTGCTGCGTTGTTAACTGACAAAAGCACATGTAATACTTTTGATAGGGCGATCAGAAAATACAGTCGGTGGCTGGCTTCAATGTCGTGCTGATGAGCATTTATTTGCTGAATTATTCTTACTTTAAAGCCATGTTATTCACTTTAGCAGGCGGACCTATGATATTGCTTTATTTTGAGGAATTAAGAGAGGTGGCTGGGAGACGGAGCGGAGTAGCAGTTTATTATATTACCCCAGATAAGATTGAAAGGCCAAGCGGGCTGGGGAGAGAGAGAGAGGGAGAAAGAGAGAGAGAGAGAGAGAGAGAGAGAGAGAGAAAGAGAGTGGAAAGTGTTTGTTGTTGCGTTATTAGATTCTCCGCTGTTGGCTACAAAGTGGGAACAAGAGAGCACAATATGCAGGTGGCTGGTTAACAGGGTTACTGCTTGTGTTTCACAGCGCTGAGAGACAGTTGCTGAAAGCACTCAGGGAGCACAAAGGTGAAGTGATCGCCAAATGCGACGAGATGACAGAACCTGGCATAACCACCATGGGCCAGGGAGCCAGACCTGGGCTGGCAGGTATGATCTGTTAACCCATACATTATCAGACACAAACAGGAAGTAACAGGGACATCAACAGGAAGTAACAGGGCAAATCAACAGGAAGTGACAAGGCACATCAACAGGAAGTCCCACTTCTGTTTTGGAGGCATATTTCCACCAGGGTTCCACCATAGAAGAAATTATAATATCTTGCAAAATATATTTATGTGGTCCGAGAAACATATTTTTAAAGAAGTCAAATGATGTAATTATTTGAAATCCCTTCGGACATGAATGTAATCTGTCAGCAGTGTTCCCTCTCTCTCGCAAGCATATGCATGAGCGAGCACACACTTACACACACACACACACACACACACACACACACACACACACACACACACACACACACACACACACACACACACACCAACAAGGCTTCCCTGTGTTTACCATGGAACACTGGGCAAACTGACTTCTCTCTTTCTCCTTTATTTAGGAGGTTGTTCTTCCCCCAGTGTGTAAAAGCAAAATAAACAGGGAAAGAAGGGCGAGTGAGGAGGCAGCATCAGTAGAATCATCAGGCAGCAGTAGAATCATCAGGCAGCAGTAGAATCATCAGGCAGCAGTAGAATCATCAGGCAGCAGCAGTAGAATCATCAGGCATCAGTAGAATCATCAGGCAGCAGTAGAATCATCAGGCAGCAGTAGAATCATCAGGCAGCAGTAGAATCATCAGGCAGCAGCAGTAGAATCATCAGGCATCAGTAGAATCATCAGGCAGCAGTAGAATCATCAGGCAGCAGTAGAATCATCAGGCAGTAGCAGTAGAATAATCAGGCAGCAGTAGAATCATCGGGCAGCATCAGTAGAAAGTAGGAGTGTGCTGTTATGTTCTGTTGTTAGGCTGGGGATGAGGCTGCTCTGCCACCATGCAGGCTTAGAGATGTAATGAATCTTCTATCAGCCCTTCCTTCCAGGGTGACAACTCGCTTTGAGGAAGGTTGTAAATGCAGCAGAGATTGTGGTATAATTCCTCAGACTGGCATTTCTGCCCCCCAGTCACCATTCGATTATCTCCGAAATTGCTGTGTTTCAGAGAGATAAAGATTTTTTATGGCTTGCTGACTTGAAACAATCGGCACAGCCAGGAAAAGCAATGGCCAACCTGCCATGCATAGTAATTCCATTGGTAGATGACAAAATCTTTGTTTATATGACATTTCCAAAACTACTGCGGCAGATGAATCTGAAATATAAAATGTCACATTTGGCATACAAAACTGAAAATATATTTCTGGGCAAAATTCAGGGAGGCATTTAATTTAAACGTGTTTAATAACTAAGTGTGCCTGCATCACTAATCCTGCCTGGAGGTCCAAAAAGATTGTCATATTTATTCACTCGTTTTCTCCCCCCCCTCTCTCCTTCATTCCAAAGCCCAAAATGTTAAGGGTAAATGTTCATTGTTATTTAAGATTGACTAATTAAAATGAAAATAATTAACAAGAAAGCTTAATCTCCAAATATTAGGCTAAACTTAGAAAGAAAGTGCGTTTTTGTATGTGGCATTTCCTATGTATTAAAGAGTGCATTTTGTGCATCACTCAATGTAGGAAACCTGTAAAGGATGTGCTGTCACGCCCTGGTCTGTTTCACCTGTCTTTGTGATTGTCTCCACCCACCTCCAGGTGTCACCT
This sequence comes from Salmo salar, assembly GCF_965601325.2. Classification (NCBI taxonomy): domain Eukaryota; kingdom Metazoa; phylum Chordata; class Actinopteri; order Salmoniformes; family Salmonidae; genus Salmo; species Salmo salar. The sequence goes on from NC_138309.1 coordinate 80,747,997, forward strand.
GTTTTCCCCATTACTCCCTGGATACTTATTCCTGTGTTCCCTGTTTGTCTGTTGCCAGTTTGTCTTGTTTGATCAAGTCAACCAGCGTATTTTTCCATGCGCCTGGTTTCCCTTATCTCTGTTTTGCTAGTCCTCCCGGTTTTGACCCTTGCCTGGATGGACTCTGAACCTGCCAGCTTGACCATACTTTTGATCCAAGATGGCGTAGCAATCTTTTTGTCCCATGTATATATCTTTTTTCTTTGCATATATTTTTCTTAACCTCAACATCAACATACACTCCTGCAATCCGCCTCACCCAATGTGGTAAGGATCTGCTATTTCTTTACTTCTGAACCGGAACCCCAACAGAGGCTAGCCAGCTAACTAGCTAGTAGCCAGCTAGCCACTGCTAGCGGTCATCAGTTACCATTAGCCTGGACAACTCTCGCCAATCTGCACAGCGCGACTACAACTAAAGCAAATTGGACTTTATTTTTCTCCAGATTCCTACCGCAAGCTCTGAACCTTTTCCCATGGATCATCACAGCTAGCTAGCTGCAATCCAAGTGGCCACTCCTGGCTAACGTCTCTGTCCTGAAGGAAGAACCAATTAGCCTGGAGCTAGCCTTGCTTGGCCCATCTCCCGGCTAGCCGAAGAGGTCCATCAGCCACTCCTTGGGCTACAATACCTATTTTGCCAATCGGCCTGGACCCCCGCCGACCCATCAATTCGCCCGAGGGGGTTTATCAACTGGCTCCTCCATCGCGATGTCCCCTGAATGCCCATCTGCTAGTCTGCTAGCTGCGGCCCGCTAGCTGTCTAGAGCATATTGGACTGTTAGCTTAAGAGGCCCATCGGACAAATTCTTTGGCCACTATACCTATTCTGCCAATTGGCTTGGACCCTTTTACCACACAGAGCCCTGCTGATCCACGACGACTGATCTGCAGACGTAACAGCACGAGGCGGCACACTAGCTGCCTGAATCACCGTGTCTCCGGCCCGAGCCATTCACTGGACCCCTATGATCACTCGGCTACGCATGCCTCTCCCTAATGTCAATATGCCTTGTACATTGCTGCATTGGTTAGTAATTATTGCCTTATTTCACTGTAGAGCCTCTAGCCCTGCTCAATACGCCTCAGTTAACCCGTTAGTTCCACCTCCCACACATGCGGTGACCTCACCTGGTTTAAATTATGTTTCTAGGGACACTATCTCTCTCATTGTCACTCAGTGCATAGGTTTACCTCTACTGTATTCACATCCTACCATACCTTTGTCTGTACATTCTGCCTTGAATCTATTCTACCATGCCCAGAAACCTGCTCCTTTTACTCTCTGTTCCGAATGTACTAGACGACCAGTTCTTATAGCCTTTAGCCGTACCCTTATCCTACTCCTCTGGTGATGTGGCGGTTAATCCAGGCCCTGCAGTGCCTAGCTCCACTCCATTCCCCAGGCGCTCTCATTTGTTGACTTCTGTAACCGTAAGTCTTGGTTTCAGGCATGTTAACATTAGAAGCCTCCTCCCTAAGTTTGTTTTATTCACTGCCTTAGCACACTTTGCCAACCCGAACGTCCAAGCTGTGTCTGACTCCTGGCTTAGGAAGACCACCAAAAACCCAGAAATGTCCATCCCTAACTATACCATTTTCCGACAAGATAGAACTGCCAAAGGGGGCAGAGTTAGCCTGCAGAGTTCTGTCTTACTATCCAGGTCTGTACCCAACCAATTTGAGCTCCTACTTTTAAAAATCCATCTTTCCAGAAACAAGTCTCTCACCATTGCTGCTTGCTATAGACCAACTTCTGCCCCCAGCTGTGCCCTGGACACCATATGTGAATTGATTGCCCCCCATCTTTCTTCAGCACTCCTGCTGTTAGGTGACCTAAACAGGGACATGCTTAACACGCCGCCGTCCTACAATCTAAGCTTGATGCGCTCAATCTCAATCAAATTATCAATGAACCTACCAGGTACAACCCCAAATCCGTAAACACGGGCACCCTCATAGATATCATCCTAACCAACCTGCCCTCCAAATACACCTCTGCTGTCTTCAACCAGGATTTCAGCGATCACTGCCTCATTGCCTGCATCCGTAATGAGTCTGCGGTTAAACAATCATCACTGTCAAACGCTCCTTTAAACACTTCAGTGAACAGGCCTTTCTAATCGACCTGGCCCGGGTATCCTGGAAGGACATTGACCTCATTCCGTCAGTAGAGGATGCCTGGTTGCTCTTTGAAAGTACTTTCCTCACCATCTTAAATAAGCATGCCCCATTCAAAACAAATTGAACGAGGAACAGATATAGCCCCTGGTTCACTCCAGCCCTGACTGCCCTTGACAAGAAATAAAACATCCTGTAGTGTACTGCATCTCCAATCCAAAATTAAATCTAGACTCAGCTTCCTATTTCACAACAAAGCATCCTTCACTCATGCTGCCAAACATACCCTTGTAAAACTGACCATCCTACCGATCCTCAACTTCGGCGATGTCATTTACAAAATAGCCTCCAACACTACTCAACAAATTGGATGCAGTCTATCACAGTGCCATCCGTTTTGTCACCAAAGCCCCATATACTACCCACCACTGCAACCTGTATGCTTTCATTGGCTGGCCCTTGCTTCATATTCGTTGCCAAACCCACTGGCTCCAGGTCATCTATAAGTCTTTGCTAGGTAAAGCCCCGCCTTATCTCAGCTCAATGGTCACCATAGCAGCACCCACCCGTAGCACACACTCCAGCAGGTATATTTCACTGGTCACCCCCAAAGCCAAGGGAGACTCATATCTCCCTCACTAGCTTTAAGCACCAGCTGTCAGAGTGGCTCATCCAACTACCCAACTAGCCCATCCAACTACCTCATCCCCATACTGTTATTTATTTTATTTATTTAGCTCCTTTGCACCCCAGTATCTCTACTTGCGCACTCATCTTCTGCACATCTATCACTCCAGTGTTTCATTTCTATTTTTGTCACGTCCTGACCAGTAAAAGGGGTTATTGTAGTTTGGACAGGGCCTGGCAGGGGGTGTTTGTTTTGTGTGGTTCGGGTTTTTTGGTTTATGGTCTAAATGTTCTGTTTATCTAGTTTTTCTATTTCTATGTTGGGGTTTTGGTAGGACCTCCAATTAGAGGAAGCTGGTTGTCGTTGCCTCTAATTGGAGGCCATATTTAGTTGGTTTGTTTCACTTGTGTTTTGTGGGTGGTTGTTTCCAGTATAGTCTGTGCACCTTATTGGACTGTTTTCGTCATTTGTTTTGTTCAAGTGTTTTTCCTTTAATAAAGAATATTATCAATATACCCTCTGCATTTTGGTCCACTCCTTACGACGCCCGTGACAATATTGTAATTATTTCGCCGCTATGGCCTATTTATTGCCTTACTTCCGTTATCCTACCTCATTTGCACACACTGTATATATACTTTTTTTACTGTATTATTGACTGTATGCTTGTTTATTCCATGTGTAACTCTGTTTGTTGCATTGCTTTCTTGGCCAGGTCGCAGTTGTAAATGAGAACTTGTTCTCAGCTAGCCTACCTGGTTAAATAAAGGTGAAATAAATAAAAAAAACTGACTGCCCTGACCTTGAGCCTGCCTGCCTCTCTGTACCTCCTGGACTCTGACCTAGTTTATGATCTTGTGCCTGTCCACGACTATTCTCTTGCCTGCCCCTTAGTTTATAATAAATATCAGAGACTTGAACCATCTGCCTCCCGTGTCTGCATCTGGGTCTCGCCCTGTGCCCCTTATACGTGCCGAAAACAAACTTCCGAGGATCCGTGGCTGGATGCTTTGATCTCATCTCTAGGAGTGGTGTAATGTTATGGCACTTCAGGCACAACTAAGTCTCCGGGCAAACGCCTTCTGATATGGAACATTTGCTCAGCTCACCTTTCACCTTTCCGGTATGTGTTGACTTTCCTCTGTGCGTGTACGCGCATGTATTGGTCCATGCATTAGACCCAGACAATAACATCTCTAAAGACACACATACTGAACACTGGTGTGCAGTGAAATTGTTTTTTCCTCTACTTTTTGTTTTGTACACCCCCACCCCCCATCTTTCTGCCTCAGAAGTGTGGGGACTTAGAGCCCTAACCTCCTGGATGTGCATTTTAGGGGCATAAAACCCTAACCTCCTGGATGTGCAGTGTGGGGGCTTAGAGCCCTAACTTCCTGGATGTGCAGTGTGGGGGCTTAGAGCCCTAACCTCATGGATGTGCGGTATGGGGGCATAGAGCCCTGAACTATTATAATTTCACTTCTGCTTAAATTGTGTGTTGAGGCATAGATGCTCAGCGAGGATATTGTGAGGCATTACGATGGGCTCAGCACATGGCTTCCCCATCTGAGGCTTGGGCTGCACTGGGCACTGCCAGGCACAAGCCCGCATGTAGTGCTGGGTGGGTAAATACCACTGCAACGGTGACTGAGTCTGTTCACCTTTGTGTGTGGGTGTGTGTGCTCCAAATTGTGACACCACTGTAGACCGTTGACATGGCCTGTCAAAATACAGATAGCGGAACATGATAAATATAAGCAGAATAGCTTTTGGAATACGTTGTAAGATTTGGCGACTGCTTGTTGAACCGTCATCCCTGATGGCCCAGTACTGTTTGTGAAAGTGTGTGTTTTTTGTGGTAGGTGCATACTGGGTACCAGGATCTGGCGCTTCTGAACGGGGATCCTGGTCAACCGTTACCAGGTCTCACCTGTAATGTATTTTTTAAGCAATAAGGCCCGAGGAGGTGTGGTAAAAGGCCAATATACCACGGCTAAGGGCTATTCTTATACACGACGAAACGCGGAGTGCCTGTATACAGCCCTTAGCCGTGGTATATTGGCCATATACCACAAACCCCCGAGGTGTCTTATTATTATAAACTGGTTACCAATGTAATTAGAGCAGTAAAAATAAATGTTTTGTCATACCCGTGCTATACGGTCTAATATACCATCGCTGTTAGCCAATCAGTATTCAGGCCTCAAACCACCCAGTTTATCATGTTCTTTGTATGTTAGTATATGGCTATATTTATTTATTTTGAGGATTAAACTGAAAACTGACTGAGTGTTTTTCTTACTGTTCATCTAGGATGAATTCCTTAAAGTCTTTCTATTTTTTTTACATTTTACTAGGCAAGTCAGTTAAGAACAAATTCTTATTTACAACGACAGCTTAGGAACAGTGGGTTAACTGCCTTGTTCAGGGGCAGAACAATAGATTTTTACCTTGTCAGCTCAGGGATTTGATCTAGAAGCCTTTCAGTTACTGGCCCAATGCTCTAACCACTAGGCTACCTGCCGCCCCCTACTTCTCATAGTTATAGTCATTACATAGTCATACCTGGAAAGGAGGCAATTCCATTCCATCAAAACAACAATAACAAGGATCATCCCGGAAGTTCAAAGCTCATTTCCTGTTTCGTCACAGACACTGACCCTCTCTCCTTCAGTTGTTTGGGGCAGGTTGACGTTTATTGTCATGAATCTTGTCCTTGAGGCAGAACTGAGCGATTTTCTCCAGATGGGGCCAGCTGCAAAAACAAAATTGGCAATATTGTAAAAATTCCTGAAAACATAAAATTGCATTTAAGGTTACGGTTAGGCATCAGGCTTAGAAGTGTGGTTAAGGTAAGGGTTACGGTTAGGGTTACGGTTGAAAATCAGATTGTATGACTTTGTGGCTGTGCCATCTAGTGATCAACTGCAGAGCTGCCTCCAGAACAAGACTCATGAGGAAAAATGCTAACCTGCTTGTTTGGGGGGAAAAGTCTCATGAGGATGTTTGTCTTTATACCTTCTTCTCTCATACAACATGACGATGTCATGTCACGTCTGCTTCGGGCTCGGTGCCACAGAACTCTCCTCCAATTCTTTCGCCATGCTCGCTTAATACTTTCCACAGGTGCTAATCTTTTTTAATCTTATCTTTCTGCTTCCTTAATCGTTCATCCCCTTTTAACGTTTCCAATGGAAATTCCCTCTATGGATTTCCAACCTGATATGCTTCCCCTTTCAACAGCCAACGACTAAAATGTGCAAAAATGTAATAATTGTAGCTACATTTCTCAACTGTATAAAGTTTGGGGGAAATACCGTACCATTCTTTTCTTTCTAAGTAAAGCAGAAATTACTCTGAGCCGTTATAGTGCCAACACTCAGGTTTATTAATCTCCCTTTAAAATAGTGTGTCTATTTCAGCTTAAGCTGGGTGTACACAACTTTTCAAAATGATAAAATAGCTAATCACATTAAACAACCGTCTTTTCTGGAGTTATTTTTGTCCTGCTCACACTAAACAACGACGTTGGGGGTGTCACACTAAACAACGACGATGGGGTGTCACACTAAACAACGACGATGGGGGTGTCACACTAAACAACGACGATGGGGGTGTCACACTAAACAACGACGATGGGGGTGTCACACTAAACAACGATGATGGGGGTGTCACACTAAACAACGACGATGGGGTCTCACACTAAACAACGACGATGGGGTCTCACACTAAACAACGACGATGGGGTGTAACACTAAACGACGACGATGGGGGTCTCACACTAAACGACGACGATGGGGGTCTCACACTAAACAACGACGATGGGGGTGTCACACTAAACAACGACGATGGGGGTGTCACACTAAACGACGACGATGGGGGTGTCACACTAAACGACGACGATGGGGGTGTCACACTAAACAACGACGATGGGGGTGTCACACTAAACGACGACGATGGGGCTGTCACACTAAACGACGACGATGGGGGTCTCACACAAAACAACGACGATGGGGGTGTCACACTAAACAACGAAGATGGGGTCTCACACTAAACAATGACGATGGGGTGTCACACTAAACAACGACGATGGGGTGTCACACTAAACAACGACGATGGGGGTGTCACACTAAACAACGACGATGGGGGTCTCACACTAAACAACGACGATGGGGGTGTCACACTAAACAACGACGATGGGGGTCTCACACTAAACAACGACGATGGGGGTGTCACACTAAACAACGACGATGGGGTGTCACACTAAACAACGACGATGGGGGTCTCACACTAAACAACGACGATGGGGGTGTCACACTAAACAACGACGATGGGGGTGTCACACTAAACAACGACGATGGGGGTCTCACACTAAACAACGACGATGGGGGTGTCACACTAAACGACGACGATGGGGTTGTCACACTAAACGACAACGATGGGGGTGTCACACTAAACAACAACGATGGGGGTCTCACACTAAACAACGACGATGGGGGTCTCACACTAAACAACAACGATGGGGGGCGGGGGGGTTCTCACACTACAAGATTCTTCACTTGGTCGTGAGGATTCTCAATACCACGCTGTAAAATGATGTGATTAGATTTAACATAGCTACAACGAGCTGAAGCTCAAATCAGCCTCATAAACGTTTTCAATCTGACATTCATGCTTGAGTTGAAATATCTAGCCAACATGTTGCATTGAATAACATTGATAATGAACTTCAGAGCTGTAACGATTTAACGCTTTGGCAAGTACAAACGCATCGTAGTAGTAGTAGTGATGACGTTACTGTACACTCAAGGTAGATATGGCAGATGGTTAATGTACAGTTAAAATAGATGTTTGGGGGGGATATGACATTATGCTTTACAGTTAATGTTCTGGAATGAACCTTTTGGGGGGTTCATACCAGAAAATTATACCAGGGTTTCTCAAACACGGTCCTTGGGAATCCAAGGTGTGCACGGTTTGATTTTTGCCCAAGCACTGCACAGTTGATCCAAATAATCAACTAATCATTAAGTTTTGATCATTTGAATCAGCTGTGTAGTGTTGGGGCAAAAAACTAAATGTGCACCCCTTGGGGACCTCAGGACAGAGTTTGGGAAACGCTGCATTGTACAGTACGGTCAGTATTCAGATATGAACCAAGGTTGTGTTCATTATGCACAAAACGGAAGAAAAAAGACTGAAACTACTTCATTTTATTAAGCAAGACAGTTAAGAACAAATCCTTATTTTCAATGGCAGCCTAGAAACAGTGTGTTAACTGCCTTGTTCAGGGATTTGATCTTGCAACCTTTCAGTTATTAGTTCAATGCTCTAACAACTAGGCTACCTGCCACATTTCATATTGGACTTGGTCTAGTAAGAAATGCTCAATATCTGTTGCAAAACGTTTTTAAATGATTTCTGTTTGCATGCCCTAATGAATATGACCCCACTGTCACACTGGGGAGAAGCCTAATGTATCTCAGCCTCTATAAGAGGGGAACACAAAGCCCTGTGCTGTAATTGTAAACATGTAGAGGGGGAAGGCACGAGAGGGGAACAGCACAGGATGTACACACGAGATGTTCAGGGAAATGACTCCCTTTGTGAGTGAGAACGATGCAGGCTGTCTGCTGTCTGGTGGAGAGGTACGCAGTGGCATGCTGTCTAAGCAGAGAGAGAGAACAAGGGATAGAGGGGGAGAGGGACAGAGAGAGAGATGGGGAGCGAGTGAGACGGAGAGAGAGAGAGAGAGAGATGATGGGGAGAGCGAGAGAGATATGGGGAGAGAGAGAGGATGGTGGAGAGGGAGATAGAGATTGTATACATTGTTGCTTTGGCAATATTGACACAATGTTTTCATACCAATAAAGCAGCTTGAATTTGAGAGAGAGAGAGAGGGCAGGTGGAGAGGGATTGAGAGAGACATGGGGAGAGAGAGAGGGCGAGTAGAGAAGGAGAGAGAGGGCGGGTGGAGAGGAAGACACAGGGAGATATATATAGGGAGAGCAAGATGGAGGGAGAGAAATGAAGAGAGAGGGAGAGATATATAGGTAGAGAGAGAGGAAGAGAGAGGAAGAGAGAGGGATACTATAGTGCTGTGTCTGTCAGGAGTCATGTCTTGACCTCTGGTTCCTTCCTGCAGTGACAGTAACACCAACAGTGCCTCTATGTACAGCAGGTGGAGCCGGAGCCCCCGAGCCCGTGGAGGTGTGTGCTGCCTGAGACAAGCTGCCCAGGGACCTTTACAGCGTCAGTGTGGCCCTCCACAGCCGCCTGGGTGGCCCTGCCCTCACGTGGTCCTGTCTGAAGGAGGAGCAGTGGGCTGGGACCCGTAGAGCTAGACTTCCTCTATCATCTATGGAGAGTAATGTCTTTTTATTCAGGAGGGGAAGGACAGGATGTGATTTGTGGCGATGGGAGTTAATTCAATAAGACCCTCTTTTATTGAAAAGATGCTGGGGGAAATCGCTCAAGAAATAGTCGTTGAGATGTGTGCGATGATGGAGAAAAAAAACGAAACAACAAAAACATTCTTCATCTGAAAGCAATTGTGACACTGAGGGGGTCTAGATTAAAACACGTTTACTTCCAAGACAGGGAAACGTCTTTGAAGTGGAACCCAATACGGAATTAGCTAAATGCTATCTTTAAAAAACACAGGAGTAATCTGTCGACAATGTACAAATGCAGTGTTGAAATAACGGTTACATCACGCTGTAGGTTTAATTTGTTTCCACAGCAATAATTCAAATTTTTCTTCTCTTCTTTCCAATGGTTTACACTTTGGCTGCAGAGTAGAGAGAGATTGAAAGGGGTTATGAAAATATATATGAAATAGTATCTGTGTATATGAGGATGGGGAGACATTGTATTAAAATATGCCAGGTAGAGCCTTTAGGTTTGACTTGGGGGAAATCCAATATGAAGAAAACAGTAACTTTTCAAACATGACATTTAATCCACGCATGTAAATCAAAAGAGTGATTTATTATTAATTTATATAAGAACATAGTGTTTTATTGGAATGAAAATAGAGTACAAATGCTATGAAAAATGTATTGTCTTTTCCAGAATTTTATGAGCAGCCAGTCTGAAGCTTGTGATGAAAACGCAAAAATAAACTGGGTGGTTTCAGGCCTGAATGATGATTGGCTGACAGCCGTGGTATACCACGGGTATGACAAAACATTTATTTTTACTGCTCTAAATACATTGGTAACCAGTTTATAATAGCAGTGGCACCTCTGTCACGCCCTGATCTGTTTCACCTGTCTTTGTGCTTGTCTCCACCCCCCTCCAGGTGTCGCCAATCTTCCCCATTATCCCCTGTGTATTTATACCTGTGTTCTCTGTTTGTCTGTTGCCAGTTCGCTATGTTTCGTCAAGCCTACCAGCGTTTTCCCTCTGCTCCTGTCTTTCGTTGGTGCCTGTTTTCTAGTTTTCCTGGTTTTGACCTTTCTGCCCGCCCTGAGCCTGCCTGCAGTCCTGTACCTTTGCCCCACTAGTCTGGATTACCGACCTCTGCCTGACTTGACCTGTTTGCCTGCCTCGTTGCTGTAAAAAACATTGTTACTTCGACACAGTCTGCATGTGGGTCTTACCTTAAACATGATAGTACGAGCTGGTCATGACTGACCCAGCAGACTTGGACCAGCTCTGCAACGCCATCTCCTCTCAAGGAGCCACCATTGGTAGGCACGAGGAGTTGCTTCGCGGTCTGATGGAAGGGTTCCTGGCCATGGCTGAATGTCACGACCTAGCATTGGACACATTGCGTGAGCAATTCTGTGGGTTGTCTACTAGTCCCCGGCATCTACGTCCCCGAGAGGATCCGAGCATACCCGAGTCCCTCTCAGTCTCCGAAGACTGCTGATTCACCTCTTCCTGAGCCGATGCAGTTCGGCTAGGCTGTCTCCAGCCGAACGCGTACGTGGACTTGACATCCAGAGTTGTCTGTATTGCGGTACTGCCGGTCACTTTTTGTCTACCTGTCCCTTCAAGAGACCTAGCTCATTCTTTGGAGTGAGTACTCTGGTGGGTCTTAAAGATAATTGTTCCTCTCCCCTTACTCGCCTCCCTCTCCATGCCATCCTGCTGTGGGGCGACCAGTCCAAGTCTCTCCAGGTACTCATCAACTCGGGCCGATGTGAGTCTTCTGGACGTTACCCTGGCATCTGAGCTAGGTATCCCCACTCAACCCCTCTCCATTCCCTTGGATGTTAGAGCACTGGACAGGCGCTCTATAGGCCGGGTCACTCACTATACCACCCCATCAACCTACGAGCGTCAGGGAACCACAGCGAGTCAATCCTATTCCTGCTTGTTGAGTCTCCGCAGGTTTCCATGGTATTGGGATAGTCTTGGCTACAGCGACATGATCCCTCTATTGACTGAGCTACTGGTGCCATCGTGGGCTGGAGCCTGTCCTGCCCCACTCATTGCCTGAAGTCAGCTCTGCCTGCCCTGGGACATCTTCCTGGGGGCTTGGAAATTTCCCCGGACCTCCCAGCCAGCCTCGCGGAGTACCAGGACCTCCGGGAGGGATTCAGTAAGGCCCGAGCCACTTCGCTTCCGAGAGCACCGACCGGTATCCAAGAAGGTCAAGCCAGATGCGCTGGTACGCCGTTACAGCCCCACGGCTACATCCCCAGAAGCAGAGACCTTTACCCCCAGCTCCAAGATCATTAGCCCCTCTGCTGTTTGTCCTCTGTTGCCCTGTACCCTCCATTTACTTGCTTCCTTTCCTGTGTCTAGAATCAAAACCATGTCTTACAGCCCTTCGTCTCCGGTTTCCAGACCCACCCCTCTCCCCCGTCTCATCGACAGCCAACCGGCGTACATGGAGAGACATCTCCTGAAGGTACGACCTCGGGGCAGGGGATTCCAGTACCTGGTTGACAGGGAGGGTTATGGCCCGGAGGAGAGGTGCTGGGTCTCCGCTAGGTACATCCTGGACCCAGGCCTCATCTCTGAGTTCCAATGCCAGCACCTCGCTCAACGAGGTATGCGTCCAGGTAGGATGCCAGGTGGTGTCCCTAGAGGGGGAGAGGGTACTGTCACAACCTGATCTGTTTCACCTGTCTTTGCACTTGTCTCCACCCCTCTCCAGGTGTCACCCATCTTCCCCATTATCCCCTGTGTATTTATACCTGTGTTCTTTGTTTGTCTGTTGCCAGTTGGTTTTGTTTCGTCAAGCCTACCAGCGTTTTCCCTCTGCTCCTGTCTCTTGTTTGTTCCTGTTTTCTAGTTTCGACCTTTCTGCCTGCCTTGACCCTGAGCCTGCCTGCTGTCCTGTAGCTTTGCCGCACTACTCTGGATTATCGACCCCTGCCTTGACCTGTCATTTGCCTGCCCCTGTTGCTGTAATAAATATTGTTACTTCGACACAGTCGTGATAGTACGAACTGGTCATGACTGACCCAGCAGACTTGGACCAGCTCTGCAACGCCATCCCCTCCCAAGGAGCCACCATTGGTAGGCACGAGGAGTTGCTTCGCGGTCTGATGGAAGGGTTCCTGGCCGTGGCTGAACAGCACGACCTAGCATTGGCCACATTGCGGGAGCAATTCTGTGGGTTGTCTACTAGGCAGCCTACCACGACGGTAACTTCCCAGCCCCTCAGTAACCCGGCTGGTAGCAGCGCCGTCTCTCCGGTTTCCCGGGAACCCTGAATTACTGGATAATGTTTTGATACTTGTTAATCAGTTTGACTAAACAATTTAACTCCAAAATCTATTGAACGTTATTAGTTTAGCTGCACTTTAGAGGATGGCTAGCATAGGGGCGGTGGCTAGCAAAAGGGCGGCAGGTAGCCTAGTGGTTAAATCGTTGGTCCAGTAACCTAAAGGTTGCTAGATCGAATCCCTGAGCTGACAAAGTAAAAATCTGTTGTTCTGCCACTGAACAAGGCGGTTAACACACTGTTTGTAGGCCATCAAGAATTTGTTCTTAACTAACTTGCCTAGACAAAAAATAGCAGTGGCCCTCACATTTCCAGGTCTGAAAGGTTTTTCAGATTAAATTAAAATATACATAATTTGTTTTACAATTGTTGACAAAACGACACCAAATGCTAACAACAATAACTTTTAAATGGCGATGCTGACCATTGGAAGACATCAACGTAATGTTTATTAATTGATATACAATGCATACCAACATATTAAAACTATAATCAACCTAATCCACAATTTGTGTTCCAATGGCAACTCTAAAGGGCTTTATCGCATGTGGCCACTGTCAATGCACTACTAGGTGGGTATATTCATCAAGCCTCAGTGTCCTGATAATTTTCTCTCGGGCTCCATCTGACATAAAGGACTGAATGCGGGCCTGGCTAGGAAAGAATCTGGGATCTGATTCAGATTTGTCGCTCTCAATGCTCTCGTCCCCAAACCTGCCTCTTTTTTAAAGATGCTGCTGTTAGCTGTGGAACCACCGCTGATCAGATTTGTCTGAGACTATCTGGATTGGCTCAAGTGTTTTTTTTTACTCTTTGCCCATGTTATCGTGCGATTTTGGGAGTGTGTTTGCGTTGCGTTCTGAGAGGAAATGAGGAATTACAAACAGTCGGAAGAATCCAGGGGCTTCTTTTATTTTAGGTTCCCCGGTGTGTGTGTGTGTGTGTGTGTGTGTGTGTTGGTTTTAGCAGGAACACTGCACTTCAATTGGCTCTTGCGAGAAGGCTGCGTACATGAAGGGTGTCAGGCCCACGGTCTTAACACAGTGTTCACTTCAAGTGGGTAGAAGCATAAGATCCAAAATGTTAACATTGAAAGGGAGGAGGGAAGGCATTGGATGATAACCTAAACCTTTGGATTTTCACCCAATCTTGTCTTGTTTCTCCCCTTTAGCCAGTCATCTTTCTTTTTGTTCAAATTTTTCCAATTTTTTTTTTGTTAATCCTTTTTAATTTTTTTCAAAAATAAGGTGTTTTTAAATTAATTTCCCCAAAGATGGAGGAAGGACAGATAAAGTCATTACAAATAATGAAATCCTCTTGTGTGTTGAAGTCTGGATAGTCCTTTTTTTTCTCCTTTCAAGATTGGAGCAGCAAACCTGTCTGTTTCTAATAATGTCATAGTTATAATGGTTTAACAGGCGGTTCCACCAGGCCATGGAACACAGGAACACTGGAACACAGGACCATGTGTTTCTGTAGGTAGTGTATCTTATTCAGGCCTGGGAGGCTCTCCTCTCTCTTCCCTTCTCTTTCTCCCCCCCTCCCTATTTATGTGGCTGTTACAGTAAATTTACTATATTACATCTTTTCAATATTCATAGTACGTAACATCATGCCATAAATTGTGTCCCCTGTCAGACGCTTCCAACATAATTTCTCTCAGGTAGGTACCTAAACAGATTAGCGGGATACACATTATATATGTGATAAAACAATTCTTTGCCGTTTTCTATTACAACTAATAGAAGGATGAAATATTCCCCCTGGTGATTGATGAAGTGGAGTGCTCCTCCTTGGCAGATAATGTTAACTGTACAATGTTACGGTGCAATTTTTACTGTACAATGTACATTGGTTCATAGGGAATTTTACTTTAACCTCTCAAAAACAGTCAACTGACAAGGTATTCCATTTTGTTTTCCTAACTGTCTGAAACCATCGCTTCTTACATCTCAGTTTAATGCAAATGTTGTTGTGTGACCGGTTAAGAGCGGTAGCCCTCTCCTGCACTCAAATGACCTTGTGGCCTCATGGGTGGAATGTTATTCATAATTTCATAATTAATAAATATGTATTATTATTTTACACTGAAAATGTTTCTATGTGAAACAATTTTGTTATATTTCAGTCTTCTGTGATGTATATAAAGTGTAATATTGGGATGTAAACTCCAAATGTAATGCATGTCAACTCTATATCTGACATGGTACAGGTGTCTTCTTTGTTTAAGCCCATAACCAGGTGTGTGAGGTGGATACTTTAGTTTCAAAGTAGATTTGTTTAAGACTTCCAAGAAACACTCTGTGTGCAGAGTCATGCAGCATAACATTGAAAAGAGCTAAGTAGAGGACTCACCGGAGTGTTTTGAATAATGAAGCTTCAGGTTATGGTGTTAGAGAACTATCTCCCCTGAGGGCTCCTGTCTTGTTTGTCCTCCTCTCTCTCTCTCTGTGTGTGTGTGTGTGTGTGTGTGTGTGCGTTGTGACGTGCTGCTCTCCATGGTACTGCTGTTAAAGCTGCTGGGCCTGCCGGGGGATCAGAGGCAGGTCGGCAACATGCTGAGCTGGGCCGCCTTCCCCGTCTGCCATGCCACCCTCTCCACCATCCTCAGGGAAGGCTGTTTGTGTTAGAGTGGGTGGGTGGATGGATGGTTGTGTCTGTGTGTGTGTTAGCGTGGGTGGATGTGTGTTAGCGTGGGTGGATGTGTGTTAGCGTGGGAGGGTGGGTGTGTGTGTGTGTGTTAGCGTGGATGGATGGTTGTGTGTGTGTGTGTGTGTGTGTGTTAGCGTAGGTGGGTGGGTGGTTGTGTGTTAGCGTGGGTGGGTGTGTGTGTGTGTATGTGTTAGCATGGATGGATGGTTGTGTGTGTGTGTGTGTGTGTGTTAGCATGGATGTGTGTGTGTGTGTGTGTGTGTGTGTGTGTGTGTGTGTTAGCGCGGATGGTTGTCCGTGTGTATGTATGAGAGTGTGTGTGTGTGTGTGTTAGCGTGGGTGGGTGGGTGGTTGTGTGTTAGTGTGGGTGGGTGTGTGTGTGTGTATGTGTTAGCATGGATGGATGGTTGTGTGTGTGTGTGTGTGTGTGTGTGTGTGTGTGTGTGTGTGTGTGTGTGTGTGTGTGTGTGTGTGTGTGTGTGTGTGTGTGTGTGTGTGTGTGTGTGTTAGCATGGATGGATGCGTGTGTGTGTGTGTGTGTGTTAGCGTGTGTGTGTGTGTGTGTTAGCGTGGATGGTTGTCCGTGTATATGTATGAGAGAGTGGGCGGTGGAGGTGTGTGTGTGTGTTTTTGTTAGTGTGTGTGTCTCTCAGTGGGGTCTGTTAAGCCCAGTGGCTATGGACAGTCATCTGATTTGAACCATTATCAGAGAAGAAGGGTGGTTGGTCAGAGGGAGATTGTGTGTGGAAAATGGCTTTAGCAGAGAAATTGCAAATTGGCCCCAGATTGTAAACAAACCACATCGTTACTAAACATATTCAGATGCATTTGAGGTGATGCAACAGCTTAATTGAATTAAAACACAGAACAAAGGTTTTTCTATTTACTGTTTCTAAGCCCTTTTATTTTGTTCCAAGTGTTTTTTTTCTATCGATGGCAATCGGAGTATCGCAACTAATATCTATAGTGGTTGTTGGACAATAACGGAGTGGCCTTGCAGGCGTGTATTACTGTTGCATTTCAATAGACGTGGAGAACACAAGCAGCAGTGGCATTACCACTGCTATCAATTCTACATGTTTGATTGTATCATGCACTGTTTCTCTCCCTGTATCTCCCTCAACCCTCTCCCCCTCGCTTGATGGCTCCACAGGTTGGGGGGGGGGGGCAGCCCCCCAAGCCGAGGCCCAGCAGCGCCAGCCCCAGACGGATAAGAGGCGGCGTCAAGCCACCCACCGTCGAGCAGTGTCACTGGGGGTCCTCTCTCCACCTGTCTACCTCACCCTCTTCCTCGTCTGCCTGCTACTGCTCCACACTGCCAGGTAGGGCTCACCCACCACCCCCTAATGCCAGCAGCCACAGTGGGGGACAAATGTCACCTAATGTCGCAGACAGAGTGGCAGGTCTCCATGGGTGTGAAAGGAGGGAATTGTGCTTGGAGGCAGGTCCGTGTTGTTCATCATGTGCTATTAATAACAGTAGATTTCAAACTGAAGTCATGCACATCTGGATATGGTCAGAGATATGTGGCTGTGAAGGTATGTGGATGTAGAATATATTCCAACCAGCTATAGGACCAGAGTGTATTATCAACATTGCCCATTTTAAATGAAATTGAACAATTAATTAATTCCATTCTACACAACAAACAAACACAAAATTAGGATGATGTTATGCAATGGAAACTATGGAATAGATAATAAGACATGCATTAAGAACGAGGAAACGGCTAGTTGTCTAGCAGGAACTCGTTTAACCTCTCTGTGCACAATTAGCATATTCATATGTTGTTCTTTTGTGGATGTGCTCCGTTTGTTTGGGAAACAACAGATGAGAAAACCCCCAGCCTCACGCTGAGATAAAAGTCATAGGACATGTTGCTTGTATTTTAAATAGATACTAAGTATGATTTAAATTCCAGTGGGAAGTTCGTACTGCACGCGAGTACAAGCAAACAACAACCACCACCACCAGCTAAAACCCATTTCGTAACACTTGCTTTGACAGCATAGTGCTGAAGCCAATGTGGTTCACAAACTTAAGTCCTCCAGGAGTATTTGTATTTTTTGGAATGCAGAGAACTGATTCTCATTGCACAGTGTGTTTGTCTAGTATACAACCTGTCTTGTTGACACCAATAGTTCATTGTTGCCACTGAAGCTTTACTTTTGATATGGACTT
Source organism: Salmo salar (assembly GCF_965601325.2). Taxonomy (NCBI): domain Eukaryota; kingdom Metazoa; phylum Chordata; class Actinopteri; order Salmoniformes; family Salmonidae; genus Salmo; species Salmo salar. The sequence continues at coordinate 80,765,303 of NC_138309.1, forward strand.
GGATTTGTGATCGATGAAACACAAGCATACAGGAATGTCCTGACTCTGTAGTCATAGCCTGGTCCCCAATCGGTTTGTGCTGTATAGCCAATGGTCCATTTGGCTTTTTCTTACATTTTATTTAACTAGGCAAGTCAGTTAAGAACAAATTCTTATTTACAATGACAGGCTACAGGGGAACAGTGAGTTAACTGCCTTGTTCAGGGGTAGAAAGACAGATTTTTACCTTTTCTGCTCGGGAATTTGATCCACACAACTATGATAATGCAGCCAGATCCTCAATTAAAACACAACTATGATAATGCAGATAGTTCCTCACTAAAAACACAACTATGATAATGCAGCCAGCTCCTCACGTAAAACACAACTTTTCTTCCTTTCCTCAGTTTTCAGGTCAGGCAACATCCTGGCCAGAGTCGGGAATCAAACTCAGGCTCATTTGGTATTGATCTAGTACAAAGACGACCAGGCCTCTGTTATTAATACATCACTTTTTTTGTCAGGGCGCTCATCTTTATTTAACAGTCTTCGAAAAAGTTTCTGGGAAAGTGCTGGAGCTTTAAACATCACACGGGCGTTTTAATTACAAATTAGTTGTGACAGGTCTGCTGGGTAGCAACCTGGCCCATTTTAAACGTGATTCCGGCTGACAGCTCGATCCGTGTTCTCAGTGTTCTCCGAGCGCAGCAACATGTGGAAGAAATTGGTCTTTTACATTTCACAGCTTGTCACTTCCTCTTCAGCGCAACCCTTGACCTCCCACCGAGGTCCTAACACCCCACAAGAGAAGTGTCCCCGACCAAGAGCATTTTGGGAGATTTAAGTACCAGGCCTCCATACCCACCCTCCTTCACCCCACCCGGAAATAAGGGTGGGTGAACAACAAAGTCAGGTAAGGAGGAAGCTGAAGAGAAGTGAGCCTGCTCAGTACCTCCAGTAACGGAACAAAAGGTGTCCCTCTCAGCAGGCCCATAAGGCACCGCTCCATAAATTGAGCTGATGTTTGTATAACATTTGCATATGGATCCGTTCACGTTGCATTATTTTTCGGAGCGGAGTTATGATATTCACATGGAGAGATTACGTCAAGCTCTGAGGAGAAAGATTGGACAGAAAACTTTAGCCTAGCCCACAACTGGAAATCAAATTGAACGAGGAAAGAGAGGAACAAATTATTTATATTATCCAGCACTCTGTCAAAGACTGGGGCCTCAAACATTTCCTTCCATTTGGAGGGAGCTCTCTGTTTTTGGTGTAGAGAGATCCCTATTTCTTTCTGTGTGTGTAATGCCAAAGCTTTTCTCATGATGTGCTTTCCTCAGAATCAGAACAAGTACATGTAGACGAGTTGTCATAGGGTAACACACACATAAAGACAGACTGAACGTTTTGTGATGTCCTTCGCATTATCTCAGTCCTGGATGAGGTGTCTATTAAACACCAGAAAGTAACTGACAACCCAATCCTTGACGACTATACCAAATAATATGTTGGAAAAATGATGAAAAACCACAACATACAGTATGGCTGATTTTCACTGTTTTCCATGAAATTATCATAATTCAGTTTTTTATTTAACCAGGTAAGTTGACTGAGAACACATTCTCATTTACAGCAACGACCTGGGGAATAGTTACAGGGGTAAGCTGGGGATGATTAGCTGACCGTGATGGTATGACGGCCAGATTGGGAATTTAGCCAGGAGACCAGGCTTAACACCACTACTCTTATGATAAGTGCCATGGGATCTTAAGTGACCACAGAGAGTCAGGACACCCATTTAACGTCCCATCCGAAAGACAGCACCCTACAGAGGGCAATGTCCCCAATCACTGCCCTGTGATATTTTTTTTAGACCAGTGTAAAGGGGGCCACCTACTGGCCCTCCAACTCCACTTCCAGCAGCATCTGGTCTCCCATCCAAAGACCAACCAGGACCAACCCAGCTTAGCTTCAGAAACAAGCCAGCACTGGGATGCAGGGTTTTGCTCAGTTTGCTCAGTCTATTTGCCTTTTGAACACACGAGAGTCGCCAGAGGCGATGTGGGTTAACTGACCTTTCACATTAAGTGAATGATCCGGTTACACTGGAGTTTGTTTGAATCCAAATGACTAATTAGATTAGGCCTGTGTTCTATGATTGCCTACAGTGGATCAGTAACGGCATGCAGAGGATCCGAGTTGAGAGGGTTTATTCGTGTTTTGTTGCTTTTCTCCCCCTCGTTTTGCCAATGCATCATCATGCATCATGATACTCTCCTCCTTGAGCACAATGACAATTTCGAGGATTTCTCATCTAACATCTGTGGAACATTGCCCTGAACGTTCAGGATAAAGTTCCCTCAGGGTTAGAGTATTGGTCATCCCAGTCAAACGTTATTACCATGTTTTATCATCTCTCTATCAATCTGTGATGTTGCCCCAATTCATTTTCCATGTCCTAAATGGCTGCTTTAACCTATCGTTATGTCAAAGCTTGTTTGTATGGAAATGAGAGTAACCCCACAAAGTGAATTTTATAGACCGGGACAAACAGAACACTGTTCCCCTTGGGTTCTGCAAAACTTGAGTTGATCTTGAGTTGTCTTGCGATAAGATAACTACGGCACACAGTATATCCTCTATGCTGATGAATGGACAGGGCTGGAGATGTGAAACAACAAGAAGTGACCTTCAACAACAAGATCATTTTTTTCACCATACAAATAGCCAAGCTTCAATTGAGACTGCAAAGATGCACGATCCTACTTCAAGTTGCCTTGTCGAGTAAACAATGGCACGTTCTTATAACCACATTGCTACGAGTCGAAACAATCTCTGAATATCAAACCTCACCATCGAATTCTGGCAGGAAGGGCACTCTAGGCCAATCAATGATTCACTGACCTTGGCACTACGGTCAACTTGGGACCTTTTGGACCAATCACAGGGCAATTAGAAGCCCAGGTGAATGGAAAGGCCTCAGCCCCTCGCAGTGTGGTGGCCTCAGGGCTATGTTCTCCAGCCGAGGTCTCTGTCTTTGTCTTTCTCAATCTCTCTATCTCCCTCTCCTTCTCAGCTCAGAGAGAACCATCCGGATAACAAGGAGGCTGTTGTTCTGCCCTCGGAGCAATTCTGTGGTTGTGGCAGCAGCCCTGCAAGTTAATAGACATAGCATTAAGCTGTCAACACTGGGGTTGTGGCAGCAGCCCTGCAAGTTCATGGACATAACCTATAACTGTCAACACTGGGGTTGTGGCAGCAGCCCTCCAAGTTCATGGACATAGCCTATACTGTTGCTGTCAACACTGGGGTTGTGGCAGCAGCCCTCCAAGTTCATGGACATAACCTATACTGTAGCTGTCAACACTGGGGTTGTGGCAGCAGCAGTGAATGGGCGGTTGACAGAGTTGTGTTGGAGAGGCTGTGGACCAGCAACCAGCAGCTGGAGTCGATGGCTGCCTGCCTTCCTGCTATTCCATCTACACCCTCTCTCTCCTCTCTCTCCGATGCTGGTGTTTCAACACACAATGACAATGAATTTGTCCTACATTTCTGAGTGAGCTTATATCAGACCTTAGCAGTAACACTTTCTTCGTTGCATTATTTTCAACCTGTTAGCAAGGTAGTGGTATTATTATTACAAGTTAGTGGTATTATTATTACAAGGTAGTTGTTAGTTTTGTATTATTTAGATGTACTGTGTTTATTGTTATATTTCACGAATGCAGTTATTTACTAGGACCTGTAGTTGCAGCTTATTATACCAGATATCAAAGCAAGAAAGAATATACTTATTGTCTGTTGTATGTATTTGCACTAGTTATTTATGGTGGAGTATAAAAAAAGCATGTTGAACACACCAAGTTTGTGAATAATGTTTTTACATTTGACTAGAAGGGTTATTGACTGGGTGCCACTCTGTTATTGAGGCTTTTTCACCTTCTCAATCATTCTCTGTCTCTGACCTTTCTGTGAGGAAAACTGATATCTAATCAGTGTTCAGGAAGCTACTCTGAAAACATATCTTACCAAGCAACCAATTACTTCACACTGGAAGAACTTAAGCTACACTAAAGCTATGCTTATGAAAAATGGACTTTACTTAACTAAAGTAACTTTGAAAAAGTATTTCACTACATACGAACTACTTCGTGAAAAATGTTTTTATGTAAATCTGAAATGTCATAGACTACAAATTGCAAGAGAACATAACGATAACGGAAGGTCTGGTGTTCAACCTTCCCAAGTTCTCTCACGTCACCCCGCTCCTCCGCTCTCTCCACTGGCTTCCAGTCGAAGCTCGCATCCGCTACAAGACCATGGTGCTTGCCTACGGAGCTGTGAGGGGAACGGCACCTCCGTACCTTCAGGCTCTGATCAGGCCCTACACCCAAACAAGGGCACTCCGTTCATCCACCTCTGGCCTGCTCGCCTCCCTACCTCTGAGGAAGCACAGTTCCCGCTCAGCCCAGTCAAAACTGTTCGCTGCTCTGGCACCCCAATGGTGGAACAAGCTCCCTCACGACGCCAGGACAGCGGAGTCAATCACCACCTTCCGGAGACACCTGAAACCCCACCTCTTCAAGGAATACCTGGGATAGGATAAAGTAATCCTTCTAAACCCCCCCTTAAAAGATTTAGATGCACTATTGTAAAGTGGTTGTTCCACTGGATATTATAGGTGAATGCACCAATTTGTAAGTCGCTCTGGATAAGAGCGTCTGCTAAATGACTAAAATGTAAATGTAAAAAATTTCGAATTTAGCCTATTAAACACAAAAACAATGTTTCAAGTGAGAATTACGCAGGTCTGATTGTCACGCTCACTGTCCTCAAACTCCCTGTCGTAAATCAACCAAGGTGTAGCGTGCCTGTAATTCCACATCCTTTATTGAAGTGAAACCGAACAAAACAATAAACAGAAATGAACGTGACGCAACTGCCGCGCACACAAAACACACACAGAAATAATAATTACCCACAAACACAGGTGGGGAAAAGGCTGCCTAAGTATGATTCCCAATCAGAGACAACGATAGGAGCTGCCTCTGATTGGGAACCATACCCGGCCAAAACAAAGAAATACGAAAACTAGATTGCCCACCCCACATCACACCCTGACCTAACCAAATAAATACGGCTCTCTAAGGTCAGGGCGTGACACTGATACCGTAAAAGAAAGTCAATCATTGTCTACTTCACCTATACATTATTTTCTTTTTGCAAAAGCAGTAGTGTGTAATTCCAATAGTTAGCTACACCGCTACATGGTAAAATAGTAGTGTGTAGTTCCAGTAGTTAGCAACACTGCTTCATGGTAAAACAGTAGTGTGTAGTTCCAGTAGTTAGCTACACCACTACATGGTAAAACAGTAGTGTGTAGTTCCAGTAGTTAGCTACACCGCTACATGGTAAAACAGTAGCCTGTAGTTCCTGTAGATAGCTACACTGATACATGGTAAACCAGTAGTGTATAGTTCCAGTAGTTAGCTACACCGCTACATGGTAAAACAGTAGTGTATAGTTCCAGTAGTTAGCTACACTGCTACATGGTAAAACAGTAGTGTGTAGTTCCAGTAGTTAGCTACACCGCTACATGGCAGAAAAGTAATTAACTACTGAAAACACAACCTAAATTTGAATTTAGTTGAACTACCACCAAGCTACTGTTAAATTACTAGTTGAACTACATGTAGTTAACTACTGCCCAATACCTCATCTCAGGCTTGACTTACTGTACCGTTACTGTCACAGTAAAATGTTCTTCAGTATATACTGAACGATCTCTTGAACAGAACATGTTATGATTTTGAATGATGACGCGCATGTGAAACATGTTTTTAGAAGTGTTTGTACATTTATTGAAAATGAAATGCAGTAATACCTCATTGACATAAGTATTCACACCCCTTTGCTATGAGTATCGAATTTCCTTAGATCATCTTTGAGATGTCACTACAACTTCATTGGACTCTAACTGTTGCCAATTCCATTGTTTGGACATGATTTAGAAAGAAACACACCTGTCTATATAAGGTCCCACAGTTGACAGTGTACTGTACGTCAGAGCAGGAACTGTGCTCTTGGACATTTTAAACACTCTAGACATTGCTTTATACCCTTCCCAAATATATATGCCTCATCACAGTTCTATCTCAGAGGTCTACAGACAGTTCCTTCAACTTCATGGTAGTCGAAGGAACTGTCTGTAGACCTCTGAGATAGAACTGTGATGAGGCATATATATTTGGGAAGGGTATAAAGCAATGTCTAGAGTGTTTTAAAATGTCCAAGAGCACAGTGGTCTCCATCATTGGGAAATTAACAAAATATGGAACTACCCAGACTCTGCCTAAAGCTGGCCATTCGACCAAACTGAACAACCGGGCAAGAATGAACTTGTTCAGAGAGGTGATCAAGAAGCCAATGACCACTCTGACAGAACTACAGAGTTCCTTGGCTGAGATGTGAGAACCTGCCAGAAGGACAAAAGTCTTCATAGCAATTCACCAATCTGGGCTTAATGGGAGTGTGGCCAGATGGAAGCAACTCCTGAGAAAAAGGCACTTGACAACATGCCTGGCTTTTGCAAAAATGCACGTGAAAGACTCTGAGAGCATAAGACTAAATATTCTGTTGTCTGATGAGACAAAAATTTTACTCTTTGGCCTGAATACAAAATGCTGTCTGCAGAAAACCAGGCACAGCTCATCACCCCGTCTAACACCATCCCTAATGTGAAGCATGGTGGTGGCAGCATCATGCTATGGGGATGCTTTTCAGTGGCAGGGACTGGGAGACTGGTAAGGATAGAGAGAACAATAACGTTCCAACAGGACAATGAACCCTAAGCATACAGGCAAATCAATGCTGAAATGGCTTCAGTACAAGAATGTGAAAGTCATTGAGTGGCCCAGCCAAAGCCCAGACTTAAATCCCATTGAAAATCCATGGAAAGACTTGAAGATTGCTGTTCACCGTCGCTCCCCATCTAACTTAACAGAGCTTAAGAAAATCTGTAGGGAAGAATGTGAGAAAATCCCTTAATCCAGATGTGCAAAGCTGATACAGACATACCCAAGACAACTCAAAGCTGATACAAACATACCCAAGACAACTCAAAGCTGTAATCGCTGCAATAGGTTCTTCGACAAAGTATTGACTCCGGTGTGCAAATACTTATGTAAATAAGGTATTTAATTTTCAAGAAATTTGCAAAAACTTCTAAAAACATGTTTTCACTTTGTCGTTATGGAGTGTTGTGTGTAGATGGGTGAGAAAAAATATATTTAATCCATTTTGAATTCAGGTTGTAACACAACAAAATGTGGAGTAAGTCAAGGGGTATGATTACTTTATGAAGGCACTGTAACCGTATTACCTTGTAAATGTAGGCATTTCAAATGTTTACCAGAAAAAAACCTGGTAATTAAGAACTACATCTAGGTTGGAATTAAATCTGATGTCTGTCTCCAAAACCAGGAGGAAGCTGAACAGTCTTGCCATTAAGTACACTTTAGCCGTCAGACAGATTTGCTAATATGTCACCTATATTTAAATTAATATTACTGATATATTTAATCCCGCAGCAAGAGAGAAAAATTATATAATCTCTAAGGTTTCCATATTTATTATATAGATGTGACTGGCTGCAGAAGAGGGAAAGAAAATGTGCAGAAAAAAGTTTCACGTAGTGAAATTTTTACATGTATCAAGCTAAGGTTTACTTAATTAGAACCTCCAGGCAATGCAGGAAACCTTTTTAAAATTCTGTGAATGTTAATATGCTAAATAATGCAAAGCTCTGGCTCTTCAAGCATGAGACGCACATCTGGCGGCTTACCATTTAAATTACAGCAACAAAAACGAGAGTGGGGAGAAAAAGTGGAGAAAAACACTTCAAAAGTAATTTTCCAAAGGAAAGAAGAACGGAGAAATGTATTACAACCAAATTGTATTTATTTTTGATTTTTCATCATGTCTAATTGCATGCATTAGAGAGTTGAGGCTCGGAAGGTTTGGCTTAGATTGTGGGAGATGTGTGGTGCAGGGAAGTGTCTTAAGTCATCTCTCTCTCTCTCTCTCTCTCTCTCTCGAAAAACAGCATCTAAGACATTTTTGCTCTCCAAACAGTACAACAAAAAAACTTTACTTCCTGCCTATGAGTACAATCACCACACATGTGCACCACTGGAAATGTTTATTTAACATTTTAAGGATACAGTACATGATTTTGAATTTCCCTCTAAAGTACTATTATGCTGAAATGTTTTATTGATTGATTGCTTGTATGAGCTTTGAATGAGAGATGTCATGATGTCCTTTTCGATATCACAATTTTAAATTGTATTTGAGTTTTTCTTATTTGAATTACTAGATATGTAACATATAGGTGTTAGTAGATATGTTGTTTAGATATGTTTGTGTTTATGAAATCATCTTACAGCTTGACGGTTTGAGATATTTTTACAAAATGCAAATCTTATCATCACATCTTAATGTTTGTTTACTTTTTACAGCCTTGCTCATAAACTCTCACCAGCACTCCTACAGTTAGCAAAACCAGGATTCAAATGTTCTATTCATAAATCAGATATAAATAATGATTTACTCATCTCTTGCTGTTGTTGACAGATGTGCTAATAAAAACATTTAAAAAATAAAATCATTCTTTCACTCTTATATGACTGGGAAGAACACAGGAGTAGTGCTGTCTGAGAACACCGAGGAGAGGACAAGTGATCTCTACACAGGAGTAGTGCTCCCTGAGAACACCGAGGAGAGGACAAGTGATCCCTACACAGGAGTAGTGCTCCCTGAGAACACCGAGGAGAGGACAAGTGATCCCTACACAGGAGTAGTGCTCCCTGAGAACACCGAGGAGAGGACAAGTGATCCCTACACAGGAGTAGTGCTGTCTGAGAACACCGAGGAGAGGACAAGTGATCTCTACACAGGAGTAGTGCTGTCTGAGAACACCGAGGAGAGGACAAGTGATCCCTACACAGGAGTAGTGCTCCCTGAGAACACCGAGGAGAGGACAAGTGATCCCTACACAGGAGTAGTGCTCCCTGAGAACACCGAGGAGAGGACAAGTGATCCCTACACAGGGAAAGCAGAGACAGCAGAAAGGCACTACACACACCCTTGCTATTATTTGAATAAATTCATTTCCCACTAACGGGTATTTGTCAGTCAAAGACAGTTTGATCTGCTTGACAAGCCAAAGCAGCTCAAATTCTGTGAAATCAGCAAGTCCATTCAGGCCCTTTTAATTGCGCAGAACACACCTCTTCCTGAGAGGAAGAGTACTCAAAGTCTAGTATACCTGCTACTTTGTATTGGTAATTATAGAATGACTCAAATCCTAGTATGTTACCAGTTACTGTGGTAATTACAGAATGACTCAAATCCTAGTATGTTACCAGTTACTGTGGTAATTACAGAATGACTCAAAGCCTAGTATGTTACCAGTTACTGTGGTATTTACATAATGACTCAAAGCCTAGTATGTTACCTGTTACTGTGGTATTTACATAATGACTCAAAGCCTAGTATGTTACCTGTTACTGTGGTATTTACATAATGACTCAAAGCCTAGTATGTTACCTGTTACTGTGGTATTTACATAATGACTCAAATCCTAGTATGTTACCTGTTACTGTGGTATTTACATAATGACTCAAAGCCTAGTATGTTACCTGTTACTGTGGTATTTACATAATGACTCAAATCCTAGTATGTTACCAGTTACTGTGGTATTTACATAATGACTCAAAGCCTAGTATGTTACCTGTTACTGTGGTATTTACATAATGACTCAAATCCTAGTATGTTACCAGTTACTGTGGTATTTACATAATGACTCAAAGCCTAGTATGTTACCTGTTACTGTAGTAATTACAGAATTACTTTTCTTTGCTGATCTGGCATTGCTGTCATACACTCCGCCTTCCTTTGCCTGCACCCCTTTTGTTGTTGTGATGTTGCGGTTGTGATGTTATGGTTGTTGTTGTGGTTGTGATGTTGTGGTTGTGTTGTTGTGATGTTGTGGTTGTGGTTGTGATGTTGTGGTTGAGATGTTGTGGTTGTGTTGTTGTGGTTGTGATGTTGTGGTTGTGTTGTTGTGGTTGAGATGTTGTGATGTTGTGGTTGTGTTGTTGTGGTTGTGTTGTGGTTGAGATGTTGTGTTGTTGTGATGTTGTGGTGGTGTTGTTGTGATGTTGTTGTTGAGATGTTGTGGTTGAGATGTGGTTGTGATGTTGTGATGTTGTGGTTGAGATGTTGTGGTTGTGATGATGTGGTTGTGATGTTGAGATGTTGTGGTTGAGATGTTGTGGTTGTGATGTTGTTGTTGTGATGTTGTGGTTGTGTTGTTGTGAGGTGTGGTGTGGTTGAGATGTTGTGGTTGAGATGTGGTTGTGATGTTGTGATGTTGTGGTTATGTTGTGGTTGAGATGTTGTGGTTGTGTTGTTGTGGTTGTGTTGTGGTTGAGATGTTGTGTTGTTGTGATGTTGTGGTTGTGATGTTGTGTTGTTGAGATGTTGTGGTTGTGATGTTGTGGTTGTGATGTTGTTGAGATTTTGTGGTTGTGTGGTTGTGTTGTGGTTGTGATGTTGTGGTTGAGATGTTGTGGTTGTGGTTGAGATGTTGTGGTTGTGATGTTGTGGTTGTGTTGTGGTTGTGATGTTGTGGTTGTGGTGTTGCGGTTGTGATGTTGCGGTTGAGATGTTGCGGTTGAGATGTTGTGGTTGAGATGTTGTGGTTGTGATGTTGTGGTTGTGATGTTGAGATGTTGTGGTTGAGATGTGGTTGTGATGTTGTGGTTGAGATGTTGTGTTGTTGTGATGTTGTGGTTGAGATGTTGTGGTTGTGATGTTGTGGTTGTGTTGTGGTTGTGATGTTGTGGTTGAGATGTTGTGTTGTTGTGATGTTGTGGTTGTGATGTTGTAGTTGTGTTGTGGTTGTTGTGGTTGTGGTTGAGATGTTGTGGTTGTGTTGTTGTGGTTGAGATGTTGTGGTTGTGATGTTGTGGTTGTGATGTTGTGGTTGTGATGTTGTGGTTGTGATGTTGTGGTTGTGTTGTTGTGGTTGTGATGTTGTGGTTGAGATGTTGTGGTTGAGATGTTGTGTTGTTGTGGTTGTGATGTTGTGGTTGTGATGTTGTGGTTGTGATGTTGTGATGTTGTGTTGTTGTGGTGTTGCGGTTGTGATGTTGTGGTTGAGATGTTGTGATGTGGTTGAGATGTGGTTGTGGTGGAGTGTGGTTGAGATGTTGTGGTTGAGATGTTGTGGTTGAGATGTTGTGGTTGAGATGTTGTGGTTGAGATGTTGTGGTTGTGATGTTGTGGTTGTGATGTTGTGGTTGTGATGTTGAGATGTTGTGGTTGAGATGTGGTTGTGATGTTGTGGTTGAGATGTTGTTGTTGTGATGTTGTGGTTGAGAGGTGGTTGTGGTGTGGTGGATGTTGTGGTTGTGGTTGTGATGTTGTGGTTGTGTTGTGGTTGAGATGTTGTGGTTGAGATGTTGTTGTTGTGATGTTGTGGTTGAGATGTTGTGGTTGAGATGTGGTTGTGATGTTGTGATGTTGTGGTTGTGATGTTGGGGTTGAGATGTTGGGGTTGAGATGTTGTGGTTGTGATGTTGCGGTTGTGATGTTGCGGTTGAGATGTTGCAGGTTGAGATGTTGTGGTTGAGATGTTGTGGTTGTGATGTTGTGGTTGTGATGTTGAGATGTTGTGGTTGAGATGTGGTTGTGATGTTGTGGTTGAGATGTTGTGTTGTTGTGATGTTGTGGTTGTGATGTTGTGGTTGTGTTGTGGTTGAGATGTTGTGTTGTTGTGGTTGTGATGTTGTGGTTGAGATGTTGTGTGGTTGTGGTTGTGATGTTGTTGTTGTGATGTTGTGGTTGAGAGGTGGTTGTGATGTTGTGGTTGAGATGTTGTGATGTTGTGGTTGTGATGTTGTGATGTTGTGGTTGTGTTGTTGTGGTTGTGATGTTGTGGTTGAGATGTTGTGGTTGAGCTGTTGTGTTGTTGTGATGTTGTGGTTGTGATGTTGTGGTTGTGATGTGATGTTGTGGTTGTGTTGTTGTGGTGTTGCGGTTGTGATGTTGTGGTTGAGATGTTGTGATGTGGTTGAGATTTTGTGGTTGTGGTTGAGATGTTGTGGTTGTGATGTTTTGGTTGAGATGTTGTGGTTGTGTTGTTGTGGTTGAGATGTTGTGGTTGAGATGTTGTGGTTGTGATGTTGAGATGTTGTGGTTGAGATGTTGAGATGTTTTGGTTGAGATGTTGTGGTTGTGTTGTTGTGGTTGAGATGTTGTGGTTGTGATGTTGTGGTTGTGATGTTGTGATGTTGTGGTTGTGTTGTTGTGGTGTTGCGGTTGTGATGTTGTGGTTGAGATGTTGTGATGTGGTTGAGATTTTGTGGTTGTGGTTGAGATGTTGTGGTTGTGATGTTTTGGTTGAGATGTTGTGGTTGTGATGTTGTGGTTGAGATGTTGTGGTTGTGGTTGTGATGTTGTGGTTGTGTTGTGGTTGAGATGTTGTGGTTGAGATGTTGTTGTGATGTTGTGGTTGAGATGTTGTGGTTGAGATGTGGTTGTGATGTTGTGATGTTTTGGTTGTGATGTTGTGGTTGAGATGTTGTGGTTGTGATGTTGTGGTTGTGATGTTGTGGTTGAGATGTTGTTGTTGAGATGTTGTGGTTGAGATGTTGTTGTTGTGATGTTGTGGTTGTGATGTTGTGGTTGTGATGTTGTGGTTGAGATGTGGTTGTGATGTTGTGGTTGAGATGTTGTGGTTGAGATGTGGTTGTGATGTTGTGGTTGAGATGTGGTTGTGGTTGAGATGTGGTTGTGGTTGTGATGTTGTGGTTGAGATGTGGTTGTGATGTTGTGGTTGTGATGTTGTGATGTTGTGGTTGAGATGTTGTGGTTGTGATGTTGTGGTTGTGATGTTGTGGTTGTGATGTTGTGGTTGAGATGTTGTGGTTGTTATGTTGTGGTTGTGATGTTGTGGTTGAGATGTTGTGGTTGAGATGTGGTTGTGATGTTGTGGTTGAGATGTTGTGGTTGTGATGTTGTGGTTGAGATGTTGTGGTTGAGATGTTGTGGTTGTAGTAGATGAGTCCTACACCACGTCAGCCCTTTTCCACCTCACACTCTTCCCCAGCCTTTATTCATAAAAGCTCCCCTCTACAGCCGCGTTACAAGTGGCTCTTAGTCTCCAGATGGCCAATAATCAGCACTGCTGACCCCATAAATGAATATGTTTGTTGATACGAGGTGTTCTTTTTTCTACAGCCACAAATCTGCAGGGTTTTAAACGCTGCTAACTCTGTCAAATGTCACCCGGTTGAAGCCAGTTGTCTAATGATTAAGTGCGGTGATCTCAAACCTGCCCCAACCTGGGCGCTGAGGGATCAAATTTCAGCCCCCTCTCAACCTGCGGTGCCAGGCTAATTAAAATGTATTTTCTCCAGGCGACCACTTCAGCCCAGAGGGCAGAAATAGCTGTTGAAAATCTCGCTATTGCATTACATTTATTGTAGAGAGGCATCGGAGAACATTGCAGTTTATATATCTCCTATGTTTTTCATCCTCTCTCTCCACCTTTTTTCATTGTGATCATCACTCCGGATTTCCCACTTTCTTTGCTAAAGACAGCTCTATGAAAGAGAGAGAGAGAGAGAGAGAGAGAGAGAGAGAGAGAGAGAGAGAGAGAGAGAGAGAGAGAGAGGAGAGAGAGAGAGAGAGAGAGAGAGAGAGAGAGAGAGAGAGAGAGAGAGAGAGAGAGAGAGAGGAGAGAGAGAGAGAGGAGAGAGAGAGAGAGAGAGAGAGAGAGAGAGAGAGCAGAGAATCTTTTTCAAACTAGGGAATACATTAGCATATATCAGGGAGAATTTCACAACTTCTAGCTACCAGAAAGCCTAAGCCCACCCATGGGCAAGGCAGCACCAGTTGACAGGACGAGGAAAAGCAAGCCGTTATTAACACGTTGGTGGGCTTGACAAATAATATCAGGCTCTGAAGTACCTCTGCATGTGAAATATTTAAAATACACTTCCTAAATCCATTTGAACTGTGTTTATGACAGTCCATGACTAGAATAACAGCTCTGACTGCCCTAAACATTCCGTTGAAAATCCCATATTTAACCTCCACTGTGTTTCTCCCTCTTTGCTGTGTTTCTCCCCCACCAAAGTTGCTCCTCTCTAGAGATGTGTTATTTGGCTGTCATTCGTTTCTCATGTTGATTTCAGTGGTGTCTGAGACTAACAGAGACGCGGGGCTTCAAAAGTGTGATGCACTGTCAGGATGTGAATCTCAGATAGATCAGGGGGCCGTTTCCTGCTCTGACTGCTTTGATTACGAACGACATCCGTATGTGTCTCCTCCCGATTTGTGCACTCCCCTAACGAAGAAGCCAATCAACAAGATAAATAGCTCAAGCCGCCGTGTGAGAGGGAGCGCTGCACCACCACCACCTCTGCAGGGCCAGGCTGACAAACAGGAGACAGCAGCAACTCTGACGGCAGCAGCAGCATCGGAGAAGAGAGAGAATCTCTGGGCTGAAGAGATGGAGGAGTATAGGTTTTCCGTACAGTAAGTCTCACCACTCATTATGAAATTTCCAGGAAATGTGGGCGACGAAGGCGTTTGCCTCGCAGAAAACGGGGCTGTGATAGCCAGATGTCAATGCACAAAGTCTCGAGAATAACTACTACAGTAAAGATGGAACACACTCACTTTAGTTATGCAGTGTGAAGTAGAAATAATGGGTGTGTTTATATCTTTATTTTTTAACATTTAAAATGTTGTTTGATATCTCTGACCCCATCATGTTTATGTATCTCTCCTAGTGGTAAGATATTTTACAGGGGTACACATGGCAACATTGTCTCAACACATACCTCTGTCACTGTTTGGTTAGTTGTTTTTCAATTCCCTCTCAACGCAAACTGAGTAGGCGTTTGGACAAATGTTTTCTCCTCTTCGTTGTGGCTTACAGCATTTGATTTGAATGAGAAAACGGGGATCTAGCATGAACAGCCCAGGATACAACACATGTTATAAACCACCTTGGCCAAACACCATGTTTAAAAAAATAAATAAACATATTTCAAAGAGTATTAAAATAATATAAAATGGGTATTGCTTATTTTGACAGGAAAATAGTTTTGCAGATATTTGTTTTTATTTGAGCTGAATATAAATGAATACAAGGTGAAACTACACTATTACAATGAGAAGGGAAGCCTCACTCTCTCCTGGGGCCTCCTGGGGCCTCTTTTCTCATTTCTGGATGGTTGGTTGATTTATAGCTTCTGGTGGAATATTAAACAAGATCAGAGACTATACCCTGGCATCTCCCGATGACACAGAAGGAATTAAAATGATTACCACAACAACAAAAATAAAGCCACACACATGATGACACAATGCTAACTGAATGGAGAGAATTAATGCTAACTGAATGGAGAGAATTAATGCTAACTGAATGGAGAGAATTAATGCACACTGAATGGAGAGAATTAATGCATACTGAATGGAGAGAATTAATGCATACTGAATGGGGAGAATTAATGCATACTGAATGGAGAGAATTAATGCATACTGAATGGAGAGAATTAATGCTAACTGAATGGAGAGAATTAATGCATACTGAATGGAGAGAATTAATGCATACTGAATGGGGAGAATTAATGCATACTGAATGGAGAGAATTAATGCATACTGAATGGAGAGAATTAATGCATACTGAATGGGGAGAATTAATGCATACTGAATGGAGAGAATTAATGCATACTGAATGGAGAGAATTAATGCATACTGAATGGAGAGAATTAATGCTAACTGAATGGAGAGAATGAATGCATACTGAATGGGGAGAATTAATGCATACTGAATGGGGAGAATTAATGCATACTGAATGGAGAGAATTAATGCTAACTGAATGGAGAGAATTAATGCATACTGAATGGGGAGAATTAATGCATACTGAATGGAGAGAATTAATGCATACTGAATGGAGAGAATTAATGCTGAATGTAACTTGTATAGGCGGACTACACAGAGGGAAACATTTCATGTGTATTTTATCATATAGTCCTATTTTGACTTTAGAACAGTTCATTGATTATCCAAGATGTATTTCCTTCTATTTAAGCTGTGGAACATAATATGCGTCTGCCTATACGCCCTATAATGCCCCAATGACCTAGAAAACTACTCCCATATTTATGTCGTTTTGTGAGCTCACTCATAACAGAACAATTATATCTGTTCATTACAGCAATCACACCTGAGGACTGTATGGGAAACGAGCATAGGGGGATTCTTGTATTGTTTTATTCACTATTCCACTCGTCTTACTGTAGTGATGTCATCTGTGCTGCTGTGTGCTGGAGACGTGTGTTCTATGCAGCATTTGTAGATACATATTGTGGTGATTGAGGGATATTACTGCCATCTAGAGAACCACGAGACACTGAGCCCATTGATGAGGGAGAGCCTTGTTTTTATAAGGCACTTAAACCAGATATACACACCGTACTCACGCTGTCTACTCTGAATAATGTTCAAAACATATTATAGTATTTTGTAGTTTCAGGTTTCCACTAACCTCAAGTTTCACATCCTCTTGATGCTCCTCTGGTAGGTTTATGAAGGCATCTTGATTAAGCTTAAAACGATGTTACTAGGACATATCAAATTGAAAATCTTATGCTGACATTTCCTTTCCAGTAATTCCACAAGAATGTCAGTTATCCACACAAGAGCAAACATGCCATGCATCACTAACAAGAGAAAGAGAATAAAGTCTTTGTCACGCCCTGACCGTAGAGAGCCTATTTATTTCTCTATTTGGTTAGGTCAGGGTGTGATTTGGGTGGGCAGTCTAGATTATGTATATCTATGTTTTTTTTATTTCTATGTTGGCCTGATATGGTTCCCAATCAGAGGCAGCTGTCTTTCGTTGTCTCTGATTGGGGATCATATTTAGACGAGATCGGGAGTCACGGCAACGAAGGAAGCCCGAGAGGCAGCTCCAAAAAACATTTTTTTTGGGGGGGGGGCACACAGGGAGATTGGCGGAGTCAGGGTTTAGACCTGAGCCAACTCCCCGTGCTTACCGTGGGGAGCGTGTGACCAGTCAGGCACCGTGTTATGCGGTGATGCGCACTGTACCTCCAGTGCGCATTCATAGCCCGGTGCGTACTGTGCCTGCGACCTGCATTTGCCGGGCTTTAAGTGAGCATTCAACCAGGACGGGTTGTGCCGGCTCAGGGCTCCTGGTCTCCAGTACGCCTCCTCAGTCCAGGATATCCTGCGCCAGCTCTACGCACTGTGTCACCAGTGTGCATCCACAGCCCAGTGCGTCCTGTGCCCTGCACTTGCCGGGCTAAAGTGAGCGTTCAGCCAGGACGGGTTATGCCAGCTCTATGCTCCAGACCTCCAGTGCGCCTCCACGGTCCAGTATATCCTGCACCGGTTCTGCGCACCAGGTCTCCAGTGAGCCTCCACAGCCCAGTACGTCCTGTGCCTCCTCCTCGCACTCTCCCTGAAGTGCGTGTCCTCAGTCCAGTACGTCCTGTGCCTGCTCCTCACACTCGCCCTGAAGTGCGTGTCACCAGTCTGGTGGCACCTGTCCCGGCTCCACGCACTAGGCCTCTAGTGCGCCTGCCCAGTCCGGTGCGTCCTGTGCCTGCTCTCCGCACTCACCCTGAGGTGCGTGTTACCAGTCTGGCGCCACCTGTGCCAGCCCCACTCATCAGGCCTCCAGTGCGCCTTCCCGTTCCAGAGCTTCCGGCGACGGTTCCCTGTCCGGAGCTTCCGGCGACGGTTCCCTGTCCGGAGCTTCCGGCGACGGTTCCCTGTCCGGAGCTTCCGGCGACGGTCCACAGTCCGGAACCTCCAACGACGGTCCACAGTCCGGAACCTCCAACGACGGTCCACAGTCCGGATCGAGCCTCCAGTGGGGGTTCCCAATTCCGAGCCTCCGGCGACGATCCACGGTCCGGGTCCTCCTGCGACGATCCACGGTCCGGAGCTTTTGGCGACGACCCCCGAAAGAGAGTCACCACCAAGGAAGGCGGATCCGTGAGCAGAGCGGGGTCTACGTCCCGCACTGGAGCCGCCACCAAGGCTAGATGCCCACGCGGACCCTCCCCTATTGAGTCACCTTTGGGACGGGGGTGGTACTGTCACGCCCTGACCGTAGAGAGCCTTTTTATTTCTCTATTTGGTTAGGTCAGGGTGGGCAGTCTAGATTATGTATATCTATGTTTTTTTTATTTCTATGTTGGCCTGATATGGTTCCCAATTAGAGGCAGCTGTCTTTGATTGGGGATCATATTTAGGCAGCCTTTTCCCACTGGGTTTTTGTGGGATCTTGTTTTCGTATAGCTGTTTTGAAGCCTGCAGAACTTTACGTTCGTTTTTGTATTTCGTTGTTTTGACGGTGTTCATTTTAATAAAGAGAAAATGTTTGCCTGCCACATTGCACCTTGGTCTCATCCTTCAGACGTACGTAACAGTCTTCCCTAAGATGAACTACTCTGCTGTTTCTAACAAGAAGGAGGAAATAGTAACATCCTTCTGGCAGATTATAAAAGACTTTTGAATGTTGTGTACTGTTCATAATATAGCAGTGCCTACATAAACAATGTTTTACCTCGATGAGCCAGTATCTGGTGGGTCACCCCTCTCTTCTTGGAGTTTTGATTATATTAATTATCCTCTCATTTGTATCCCCTCCGATTTGCATATCAAAAAGTAAACTGTTGGTTGCCAACCTCAAATGAGACTCTACCCAAAAACATATTTGGCTGCACGATAATAACCGTAAACCATGAATTACAAATTCAAAGAAAAGCTCAATGCTCCTATAGTAAGTGCAAGTATTGACAGTAGCGTCAATCCATGGAAAATGAAAAGAATGAAAATATGCCAGGAATGAATTTTATGATGTTTTCCAGCTATGTTGATATCTGTTTGAAGAAACATGAAAGACACTCACCAACCTTTCCACCTTATTTGATGTCTGTGAGTGGAGTCTTCTTAAGCACCTTTCTCAAAAGAATGTGAGAGCATTAAATCAAGGTGTTTGATTAGTGTTATAATTTGATAGGGCCAATTTTCTACTGGAAAGCATTGCAACAACTTTTTCTAAAGTAAACATATTTGAACTGACTACCGTACTGACTACTAATCAATGTAATGATCCAACACAACATTTTAAAGTCTAGAGTGTTCTTAGGAGAACCTCAGACTTAGAAGACTTTTATGACTCCCCCCCTTCCCCCCAAAAAATAGGAAGTCAACAGGAACTTGTTGACTGCAATTACTTACAAGTCTCCTTAACAACGTCTTAGAGTGACCAACTTCAGTGGGACACGCAAGCACCTCGTGATTTGAGTTCATTTTTGTGTCATCTGTTGTATGAGGAGTCGCATTACTTTCTCTTAGGCAAGTTTGCATTGCAATGGGGTGAAACAAACTCTCACTTTAAGTTTAAAACTGTGACCTCTACACACGAGGACGTCTAATGATATTATAGTACTAATCAGCATTGATACAAGGGGCCAGTACTCATTAGCCCACTGTATTGGTCAGGAGGACTATTGCGCATGTGTTTTACTTCCTCCCCCCTTGTTTGTGTATGTTTGCTCATTAATTAGACTGCCGAGTGTGTCTCAGCAATGTTATCCAGCAAAATATTTTTTTTCTCTCGTTTTGGGGAAACCTGTTTTAATCAAACTCACACTCACATAACAATTAGATCTAATTAGCCCAATTATTAAGACTCTAATTACACTGAAATGTACCCCCTAAATCTCATATCAATTATGTGAGTGACTTTCCTGTTAGAGAAAGGGATAAGACAACGTGTAGCGACACACTTTGTCTCCAGAGGCCAAATGATGATGCCACCATCTCCACAGTAGATTCACTCCATGCTGAAACTGGTAGTGGAACCCTGGTAGGGGAGCCCTGGTAAGGGAGCACTGGTAGGGGAGCACTGGTAGGGGAGCCCTGGTAGGGGAGCACCGATAGTGGAGCCCTGGTAAGGGAGCACTGGTAGGGGAGCCCTGGTAGTGGAGCCCTGGTAAGGGAGAAATGGTAGGGGAGCCCTGGTAGGGGAGCACTGGTAGGGGAGCACTGGTAGGGGAGCACTGGTAGTGGAGCCCTGGTAGGGGAGCACTGGTAGGGGAGCCCTGGTAAGGGAGCACTGGTAGGGGAGCACTGGTAGGGGAGCCCTGGTAGGGGAGCACCGATAGTGGAGCCCTGGTAAGGGAGCACTGGTAGGGGAGCCCTGGTAGTGGAGCCCTGGTAAGGGAGAAATGGTAGGGGAGCCCTGGTAGGGGAGCACTGGTAGGGGAGCACTGGTAGGGGAGCACTGGTAGTGGAGCCCTGGTAGGGGAGCACTGGTAGGGGAGCACTGGTAGGGGAGCACTGGTAGGGGGGCACTGGTAGGGGAGCACTGGTAGGGGAGCCCTGGTAGGGGAGCACTGGTAGTGGAGCCCTGGTAGGGGAGCACTGGTAAGGGAGAAATGGTAGGGGAGCCCTGGTAGGGGAGCCCTGGTAAGGGAGCCCTGGTAGGGGAGCCCTGGTAGTGGAGCCCTGGTAGGGGAGCCCTGGTAGGGGAACCCTGGTAAGGGAGCACTGGTAGGGGAGCCTTGGTAGGGGAGTCCTGGTAGGGGAGCCCTGATAAGGGAGCAAAGGTAGGGGAGCCCTGGTAGTGGAGCCCTGGTAGTGGAGCCCTGGTAGGGGAGCCCTGGTAAGGGAGCACTGGTAGGGGAGCACTGGTAGGGGAGCCCTGGTAAGGGAGCACTGGTAGGGGAGCACTGGTAGGGGAGCCCTGGTAGGGGAACCCTGGTAAGGGAGCACTGGTAGGGGAGCCCTGGTAGTGGAGCCCTGGTAAGGGAGAAATGGTAGGGGAGCCCTGGTAGGGGAGCACTGGTAGGGGAGCCCTGGTAGGGGAGCACTGGTAGGGGAGCACTGGTAGGGGAGCCCTGGTAGGGGAGCACTGGTAGTGGAGCCCTGGTAGGGGAGCCCTGGTAAGGGAGCACTGGTAGGGGAGCACTGGTAGGGGAGCACTGGTAAGGGAGAAATGGTAGGGGAGCCCTGGTAGGGGAGCCCTGGTAAGGGAGCCCTGGTAAGGGAGCCCTGGTAGTGGAGCCCTGGTAGGGGAACCCTGGTAAGGGAACCCTGGTAAGGGAGCCCTGGTAGGGGAGCCCTGGTAGGGGAGCCATGGTAGGGGAGCCCTGGTAAGGGAGCAAAGGTAGGGGAGCCCTGGTAGTGGAGCCCTGGTAGTGGAGCCCTGGTAGGGGAGCCCTGGTAGTGGAGCCCTGGTAGTGGAGCCCTGGTAGGGGAGCACTGGTAGGGGAGCCCTAGTAGGGGAGTTCTGGTAGGGGAGTTCTGGTAGGGGAGCCCTGGTAGGGGAGCACTGGTAGGGGAGTCCTAATAGGGGAGCACTGGTAGGGGAGCCCTGGTAGGGGAGCACTGGTAGGGGAGCCCTGGTAGGGGAGCCCTGGTAGGGGAGCACTGGTAGGGGAGCACTGGTAGGGGAGCCCTGGTAGGGGAGCACTGGTAGGGGAGCCCTAGTAGGGGAGTTCTGGTAGGGGAGCACTGGTAGGGGAGCCCTGGTAGGGGAGTTCTGGTAGGGGAGCCCTAGTAGGGGAGTTCTGGTAGGGGAGCCCTAGTAGGGGAGTTCTGGTAGGGGAGCCCTAGTAGGGGAGTTCTGGTAGGGGAGCCCTAGTAGGGGAGCACTGGTAGGGGAGCACTGGTAGGGGAGCACTGGTAGGGGAGCCCTAGTAGGGGAGCCCTGGTAGGGGAGCCCTAGTAGGGGAGTTCTGGTAGGGGAGCCCTGGTAGGGGAGTTCTGGTAGGGGAGCCCTGGTAGGGGAGCACTGGTAGGGGAGCCCTAGTAGGGGAGTTCTGGTAGGGGAGCCCTGGTAGGGGAGCCTTAGTAGGGGAGCACTGGATGTTTTGTGTATATCTCCTTATTGCTGGTTGGGATTTCCAAAATACAAACTAAGTGGGAGCAGTAGGCTACATGAGTGACATTCTGACTCACTGTTTCGATTGCTTTCTCTCTTACAAATAACGAGTTCCCACATTTGAAGAAGTACTGTATGGGTAGCTTTAGAAATAAGGTTCGTTTCTGTTGAATTTATTTCAAATATTGGAAATGTAGTGATCATGCATTGAAAGGCATCTGTCTCATGGGTGGTCAGAGGCCCTAATGTTTTTAAGGTCTTTATGATCTATCAGAGCATAGTTGACCCAGTGCAGTGTCTCTCTCTCTCTCTCTGTTCTCTTGCGCTATCTCCCATTCGCTTCCAGTGTTCCATCAATTTAACAGTTGCACTGTGTTGGCTCTCTCTCTGCATTTTTACTAAATTTGATTTGATTGCAGGCGCTTAGTGTTGTGCAGCACCACACCAAGAGCTGCAATCAAATCAAATTTTGTAAAAATGCAGAGAGATAGAGTAAACAACAGGTGTAGACTAACAGTGAAATGCTTAAGGGCCCTTCCCAACAATGCAGAGAGACAAAAAATGAGAAATAGTAGACAAATAATAACAAGAGGAATAAAGACAATGAGTAATGATAACTTGGCTATATACACGGGGTACCAGTACTGAGTCCATGATAACTTGGCTATATACACGGGGTACCAGTACTGAGTCCATGATAACTTGGCTATATACACGGGGTACCAGTACTGAGTCCATGATAACTTGGCTATATACACGGGGTACCAGTACTGAGTCCATGATAACTTGGCTATATACACGGGGTACCAGTACTGAGTCCATGATAACTTGGCTATATACACGGGGTACCAGTACTGAGTCAATGATAACTTGGCTATATACACGGGGTACCAGTACTGAGTCCATGATAACTTGGCTATATACACGGGGTACCAGTACTGAGTCCATGATAACTTGGCTATATACACGGGGTACCAGTACTGAGTCCATGATAACTTGGCTATATACACGGGGTACCAGTACTGAGTCCATGATAACTTGGCTATATACACGGGGTACCAGTACTGAGTCCATGATAACATGACTATATAAACGGGATACAGTACTGAGTCCATGATAACTTGGCTATATACACGGGGTACCAGTACTGAGTCCATGATAACTTGGCTATATACACGGGGTACCAGTACTGAGTCCATGATAACTTGGCTATATACACGGGGTACCAGTACTGAGTCCATGATAACTTGGCTATATACACGGGGTACCAGTACTGAGTCCATGATAACTTGGCTATATACACGGGGTACCAGTACTGAGTCCATGATAACTTGGCTATATACACGGGGTACCAGTACTGAGTCCATGATAACTTGGCTATATACACGGGGTACCAGTACTGAGTCCATGATAACTTGGCTATATACACGGGGTACCAGTACTGAGTCCATGATAACATGGCTATATACATGGGGTGCCAGTACTGAGTCCATGATAACTTGGCTATATACACGGGGTACCAGTACTGAGTCCATGATAACTTGGCTATATACACGGGGTACCAGTACTGAGTCCATGATAACTTGGCTATATACACGGGGTACCAGTACTGAGTCCATGATAACATGACTATATAAACGGGATACAGTACTGAGTCCATGATAACTTGGCTATATACACGGGGTACCAGTACTGAGTCCATGATAACATGACTATATAAACAGGGTACCAGTACTGAGTCCATGATAACATGACTATATAAACGGGGTACCAGTACTGAGTCCAAGATAAGTTTGCTATATACACTGGGTACCAGTACTGAGTCCATGATAACTTGGCTATATACATGGGGTACCAGTACTGAGTCGATGTGCAGGGGGATTTTCCCATAAAGGGGAAATTGTAAAAAACATTTTTTCCCTTTGTGAGACTCGGAACCCAAACTGGTGTTCAGTGGAGTCACCAGGATGTCGGGAGCACGGTGATCTATTTTCCCCTCCAGCCTGGTGGGTTGGCAAGGTGCAGCCTGCCTCTCCTGCTGCGTGTGTGATGACGAGAGGGGTGGGCCAAATAGCGTCGGGTCACGAATCAAAGACACTTGTTGATTGGCGTGGTAGGGGACAGACCCTCTCTCCCTAAGTGGCAACACTGCTCTGCTCTGGAAAGAAAAAATTACAAGTCTGTTTGGAAATAGCAATGAAAACAGATTTCTTATTGGTTGGTTATCTAGATATTACACTGGAGTGAATCACTGACTGACAGCTTAATGAGAAAAAACATTGATGCGAGAGAGAGAGAGATCTGAAACAGCAACCATCCTGAACAATACCACTTAATGCCCTATTCCAATCCAGAACCCAGCAGGGGTCAATCAAATCTGATGCAACGCTCGTTGGAGTTGTGTGTAGAGGTGGCGAGCGGTCACCCACCCAAGGTTCCCAGGGCCCTGCTGCAGCCGAGAGGCAGGATGAAAGCGGGAGGCCCACGCCGTGGCCTGGGCCACATGTTGCCTTCACCTCTCCAGGTCACGCTGGATGTTGCTCCCGCTTCACGGAAATCAGAGCTGTCAGCTTCCTGACAGACAGGCTCCAGCCCTGACGCCATTGGCCAGTCCCCGGCAAAGTGGGCATACGATCAGAGAAAGGCCTTCCTAGGCCTGGCAAGTCTGGTATCATCTGGTCTGGGTCAGTGGGCAGTGTTTCTCCACATCCAATACATGGGGCCTCAGAGAGAGAGAGAGAGAGAGAGAGAGAGAGAGAGACTGAGAAGGACAGTCAGGAGACGTTCACAGAGGGCAGGTGCCGAGGTGAGACTGCTTTGCCACTCTTTTCCAGTTCATTTGTCTTCACATGTGATCTGGATTACATGAACACTGAAAAATATTGCCAAATCAATAAACATCCTGAAAAGGTTTGACTCGTTCAAGTAGTTCCCGCCCCAAAAAATATTTTTGGAACAATAAATTATACTTGGATGGAAGTGACGTTTACAAGACAGAGACTGACTAACGTAGAACAAACATACAGTACACACTATCAATGGCCTCTTATTGTATAAATAAACACGGCACTCTGGATTTTCTATTAGAACAACATCGCTGATAAACGTCTCTTCTAATAAGCTGACAAGCTGTGACCGTTGATTTTATCAGCCGTCTGATAGACATAGTTGTATATCTAAATATGACGTTGGCCGACCATTTTGGCCATTGTCAATTTTAGCCGAAACTCCCTCTCAAAGCTATTGCTCGCCGGTTGGCCTGTTATCCTTCCCTGTTCTCTGATTAGTCATTGGATTCAATTATTTGCATGTGTGACAATGGCTTAATTTGTAGGTTGGACTCTTTCAGCATCCTTCCCCCATACCAGTCTTTTACACAAGTGCATGTGCTTTGCAGGCACGATCCAGGTGGCTATTGATTAATTGCATTTAATTTCAGCAACCCATGACACCCACCATATCAGAAATTGTTCCTGTAGTGAGAAAAAGGTAAGATTGGCATTCCTGAAACTTTATTTTGTTGAAATGTAATTTGATATTGGAGAAATTAAGCTAATTGGTTGCACACAAATTGGCCATTTTAATTGATAGGATTCAGACAAAATTCAATAAATATAGTACCAAACATCCGATTTGGACCAAACTTCTTCCTAACAATCAGTAAGACATGAAGAAAAATACATTTTAAAAAGCCACCCACGGACCCCCCACACCTCACGCCAATCCCACCCCAACAACCAGCATACAGTATCAGTTCTCTATGTTTAAAGATGTGGCTTGGAGTATTGCTTCTTCTTACTATATAATGTATTCCTTGTTAATTTGGCTATGTATTTTTCCCACTGTTCAGAGAAATTTGTAGTTGAAGTCGCTTGCATTATTTACCAACATAGAGAACTTTATAAACATAGAGAACTGATAGCTATGTTATACTGATAATAATACTGTTTCAGGAATTACCACCACCACCAATCACCACCACCACCTCCATCCCTTCCCTACACCCACTTACCCTGAACGTGTGGTGAGATAAGAGAGAGAGAGTAAGTGAGAGAGCAAGAAGAGAACGTGATGGAAATTTGACACGTCTTTTTTCTCTCTCTCACTCTCTCTCCCACTCCCTCCCCAATGTCCTGCAGTTATGAAGACAAGGTCATGAGGAGAACGAAAGTACTGATGCAACACTCATGAGGCTTCCCGGGGGCCTCCCAGTGTGCCTCAACCAAATAGTTCTCCCCAGAGCACTGGTGATTAGTTGCTTCCCCTGCCTTAATCAGAGGGGTTATTAAACTGCAGCGATACCACGCCGCAAAGCATTGGATTGTTTTTTAAAGGTCATAATTATACTGAGGTGATGGAAAGCAACCTGCTTTGGGATGCTAAGTGCTGTGTTTCTAGAGGGGGGTGTAAGGGAAGCCCCTTTTGGTTTGTTGTTCCCAGGTGCATGTGAATTCTAATGTTTCCATCTCTGTGTATGGCTCGTTATGGGAGCTGCTATTTCCATGTTTTCATTGTTCCTGTGCTAAGTCAGTCAAGTCTATAAAAAGGCCACATGTTGCATTTTTGGTTAAAAAACAGTGAAAAACGGCTACCTCACGTACACCTACAGGCCTGTTCTCATGAACAAGGCCAAAACACCTTTCGGGGGGATATTTGGCTTGGGCAGCAACTTCTAGTTACTACCCTTTCTCTCTACCAGCACTGTAGCAACTTTACAGCGCTAGCATTTCATTGGCTCTCCTACACTTGCCTCGCATGTAAGAGCCTCCTCCCAGCTTTAAAAAGGCCCAGGCAGCTATTAGTCAAACAAGGCCTCCTAATTAAGTGGAACATATTTTTCACTACTTTTGATTATGTTAGAGAGCCCAGGCTCCCAATCCCTCTCAGCTGCAAATCATTCTTCTGATTTGGCAGTACGGGCATTATACCATTCTAATTATATGATGTACTCCAATTCTACAGCTGAGTCACAATGCCATAATTCTCTTTACGATACCCAAATACCTACTGCTTTCCCATTTTCTCAATGAAACTCATTTATGTGTATCTCGCTTTGCCAGCGTCCTGTAAATGTGCCAGCATATAAAACTGAAGATGTTAAGGTAATTGTAGGGGTCAGGAGACGGAAAAAAAGGGTGCAAAGTTAAGCCTGGTGAAAGTGTTAAGTACTTTTTAAAAAACAAATAAAGCTTCCTTCTAATAAGGTGATGTCAAAATGACTAAATTATCCGAAAGCTTCGCAGACATTTCTTCTTCGTCTTTTACATGTCATCTTTAAAAGAATACCACCACTGCTGTACCCAATTATTATCATTTAATATATGTTATGGGAGAGAGTGTATTTGTGATTTTAACTTTGATGAAGAGGTTTCATAGCTTCCTGCTTGACTTTAACCCACCTGCCCCTGCTTTTTACATGTCAAAATCATTCCAATCTATTACAGATACTTCTACCCCAGAAGTAGAACACATAGATATGTTCAGTGATGACTATTCACTGTTACAAAGGATCTATAAAAATACAAATGTCTACACAGTTATGTCATGTTGTCCTATGTCTTGCAGAGCTACCTCGACCCAGGGGACACAGCACACAGTGACAGTGATGCCAGCCTGACTACAATATTGTCCCTAGTTAATTGTCAGCAGGATTGGAAAGGTCAGGCTGTTGGAATCACACAGAGACCCTCGCTGCTTTGATTGAAGCATTCGTTCCCAGCTCGTGTTTTACCAAGAAGTGTTTTTCAAAGCTTCCCAGAGTCAGATTAACTAGGTGACTTTCTCTCTCTCTCCTCCTAGACCAGGTTTAGTCTGCTGTCAATGATAGATAATAGTCATAGTTTACTGTCTGAGTAGACAGTAAATCCTACCCTACTGCATGTGTGTGTGTGTATTTCGAGAGAGTGAGTGTGCGCGTGCACGTGTGTTTGTTTTTCAATGAAAAGGAGCCTCAGTGGTTTGAGGAGAGTATGCACCCTTCACTATGTGGCGACCCTTAACTTCAGGAGAAAAGCCCATCAGCTGACGAGGAGGAGACAGTCATGCCTTGTCTCTATCTCTTACTTCAAAGACCGAGACCAGCGCAGTGCAGCCAGTCTGTGAAATCCTCCTTGAAGTTCAGGCACGCTTTGGATGTGTTGAGTAAAACACAGCACTATAAAGAAGGCATACACTGTGATATTGCTAATCCCGCGATTTACCATCAATCACTAAAAAAGCACGGCTTTCTTTCCACTGCTCAGCAGCTTGACACTTGCGTTAAATGAGACTGCTTGAGTCAAAAACATGGAGACTGATCAATGCTTTCCAATGCTTGAAAACTGGGAGTTAGAGAAATACTTTTAAAGGGTACTTTGACAATATTGCCATAAAATCTTGTCAAGTTGACATTTTAGTCATTTAGCATAAGCTCTTATCCAGAGTCCATCCGTTTTCATACTGGTACCAGTTGAGATTCAAACCCACAACCCCTGGCGTTGCAAGTGCCATGCTCTTTCCCAATCCTACCAACTGAGCTACACAGGACATCAGCGTAAACGGAGTTTAGCTGCTGCAACAGTGGAACATTAAAGCTCTGGTGTTAATTCATGCATTCTCTAATACACAGCAGAAGAGCAGCAAACCCCTGTGTACTGTAACTGTGTGTTTGGGCCCTTAAAGCTGCAGTACGCAGAAATCGCTCTGCCATTTCCTGGTTGCTAAAGTTCTAATAGTTTGCTTAATTTCAAGACAAGCAAGTATAGTGTAGAGAAATCAGTCTACCATCTAAACTGCTGTGAAATATATTTTCATAACCAAAATATTGTATTTTCAGCTGTTTGAAGCAGGTTTACAAAACTGAAAGAAAAAAACTAAACCTAAGAATAGTAAGAACGGGAAAATAGAAAAGGCTCACATAGAACAGATCTACCACTTCTTAGTCATGCTTTCAATGAGTGACAGATCTATAACTCACATGTCTATGTGAATTTGGTCGGGTCACCCAAAAAGTTACATACGGTAGCTTTAAGTGGCACAGTACGTAGTTTCCATGATTAAAATAAGTACATTTTTAATCGTTTTTGGCTCAGATAACTTTCTTATATCGTGTTGTTCTTGATCTTAAATGCTATTTTGAGGGGTTGCATGGTTTCAAAAGTGTGGTCCTCGGTTGTAAGATATAGAAACTGTAGTTGATTGGAAATCAGTCTGTATACTGTATGGTTTGCCATTACGTCAGACATACCTTCTGAAACGAAAAGCAAAAACATTTGCCTTGTTCTGGCCTCGTTTACAGAACATAGGAATGTAAACGAAGATGTTATCTCTGTGTCAGTCCTATCTTTACACTTCGCTGAAAATCGACTTTCCAACACCGATATGCATTCAGCGTGTGAAGAAACAATAACATTATGGGGCGTTCGCGAAGCATTTACAAAACAATGCCTGTGGCAAAAAAAAAAAGAAAAAAAAGTGAAGGCAAATAACTTAATCTTCCAAATAAAGGATAAGTCTGGTCTTTAAGTGGGCCCAGATTTAGAGCCTTAACCGGCGGGGGGGGAATATTTCTCAGAGTTACCTTCTTTACTGCTCCCACCCCTGCAGACATTTCCACTCAGCTTTAAACTCCATGCCACGCTATCTCCCTGCAGTACTGCCGTCAGTACCCATGCCAACTTAAAGGCTTAATACGTGTCACTACTCACTGCTTACTTTATGCTATTTAGCTATTTTTAAAGACCAAAGCTTCCATGTCCATGGTATGTAATGTAGAACGAGAGAGATGCTCTCTCGCAGCACTCGACCGGAGAAAAGCATGTTGCACACTATTCAGATTTTAGTTCAAGCTACAGAAAGTATATTATTTCATTTATGGATAGTTGACAACCCTTACAATGTAGGCTTCAAAGAGTTGGCTACCTCCTTGACCAGGTTTACGGTTGTGTCTGATTTTTGGTGAATACAATGCTAATCTTCTTTGACAACTGAGAAATGAACTACAATGAACTCCAATTGAAATTATATGGAACATATACACTACTGTATGTCTACAGTACAGATGTAGGATCTTCGTTTGAGCCAGCTTGCTACATCAGGAAAATAATCCTGCAGAAACAGGAAATGTACATTATTATGTGAATTAATTAATGGACATTTTTGTAGGGGTTGCTACATTTTTTGTTAGGGCATATCAAGTCTGACATTTTTAAGGGAAAATTAAAAACTTTAGAACCCTTCTCAAATACACTACACTTTTGCATTTACTGCTATGCAGGGAAATTCTCAGCAACGAAAGAATGATCAAATTAAGATCCTACATCTGTATGTCTCTTTGAATGTATGGTGAAAATCCTTCTTCTCATCACATACAAGCCCACTCCACCCCCTCTACTTGCTATTTAAATATTGTACTCCTTTCTGGTAATCGGAGGTGCCACAATGAAATCAATTCAGCGGGTGATAACAGATTTCACATCACGTTATCCAATTGGCTTTGAGGAGCCTCCTTGTGCGGAGACAGCAAAAAACCTTCCTATTCATGCATCATCTATACATGAAAGATGGGAGTCAGGTGTTATATGGAGTTCCTCCATAATGCCTCTTGACAGAGTAGCATCTTGCGTCTGTCTGTGACACATTGCTTCTTTGTCTAAAGTGTCATTTCATTTTTGCGCAAAGCCTTTCTACATTTACATTTTAGTCATTTAACAAACACTCTTATCCAGAGAAACTTACAGGAGCAATTAGGGTTAAGTGCTTTGCTCAAGGGCACATTGACAGGTTTTTCACATAGTTTTCTCGGGTTTCGAATCAGCAACCTTTCAATTACTGGCCCAACACTCTTAACCATTAGGCTATCTGCCCCCCTATAACACACCAGGAAGGCATACTCATGACAAGGCCTTGAATGATACAAGTGTTTTTTTTCCAATGACAAAACAGCAAGTAGAGACAATGCATGCACTTAAAACATGATGCTAAAAACTCACAGCATTTTGCATATAATTAGGTTATAACACACTTAATACACACTATCGAAATGATGCATAAGTAAATAGATAGGATGCTGTTCTTTTTCTTGTCTATCAACATTGGATACTGTTGTACTTAACGCAACCACCAGTAATTGACTTGTACGCTGAGTAGTTTCTCCTCACTGTACCAATTTGTTTCAGAGCGCTGCATGAATATTTATCTACAGTCTATAACTGTTGACTGGGCATTTTATGGATGAAAGTGAGCTCTCCCACGTGGAAAGAAGAACTTGAAGCGATCTCTCGTGTTTATCTGCGAGAAAATCTAAGAACTGAACACAAATAATTTAAACACTTCACATAGTGCATTCATTCCCCTGGGGTTTGGTTGATGATGACTTTTAGTTTATTGTGACTTGATGTAGGAAATTACCGGCAACATTCTGAGACTTAATCTTCGGCGAATTACGCTCCACTCTACTCAAATGTAACAGTACAGTTGGATGAGCGGAGGGGAGGGGAGGGGAGGGAGAGACAGAGTGGAAAGAAAAAGAGAGAAACAATTGATTATTTTCGTGTTTCCTCTTTAGGCATTATATGCAAGCCATTTCCCTGGGTACACACTACAAAGTGAATACCAAGCATCTTTGAGAACAGAAAGATGGCTAGACTTGTCCATGGGCCATTGCCTGGAGAAATATTAGGATGCACCTTCTCCCTGTTGTCTGACTCTTTTCACACTGACAAAGAGACACGTTATGTATTTAGTCTTTGTGTGTGTGTGTGTGTGTGTGTGTGTGTGTGTGTGTGTGTGTGTGTGTGCGTGCGTGCGTGCGTGCGTGCGTGTGTGTGTGCGTCCCTGTGTGTGCTGAGGTATGGAGAAGGTCGGGGAGACTAGAGCCCTGTGTGTGCTGAGGTATGGAGAAGGTCGGGGAGACTAGAGCCCTGTGTGTGCTGAGGTATGGAGAAGGTCGGGGAGACTAGAGCCCTGTGTGTGCTGAGGTAAGGAGATGGTAGGGGAGACTAGAGCCCTGTGTGTGCTGAGGTATGGAGATGGTAGGGGAGACTAGAGCCCTGTTGAGAGAGGCTCTTATGTTCTCAGTCTTGTCCTAATGTGGCGTTCCAGCATTCCATGCCAGGTCATTACTGGCCCAGCACCCACTCTCTCCTCCTCTCAATCCAAACTCTCCATCTGTGCCCTTTACATGAGATCAAGAGAGAGAGAGAGAGAGAGAGAGAGAGAGAGAGAGAGAGAGAGAGAGGCCTTCTGTGTGTTTTGTTTCCAGGCCCTGAACTCTCCTGCTGTCGTCTTTCGTTATCTCTCTGTGTGTGTCTCCCTCTCTCCCCGTATATACAAGTATATCCTGTATATATGTATATATACATGTTGTTGTTTCCAGGCCCTGTGCTCTCCTACAGAGGCCCGGGCGGTGGTAGTGGTGTTGGGGCTGCTGAGCGTACACATTTGGCTCTCCCCATGCTCCCGTCAGAGCTGTCACCACAGCGCTGGGGCAGGGGCTAGCACTCCTCCTCATCAGCAGCACAGCTCTGCCTCATTATGCCGCTCCTGGCTTTGATCTGTTTTGCGAGGCTCTACCTGCATTACTGCAGCCAGTGGCTCTTCCTTCAGGCCATCGTAGTTCCTGTCAACAAGTGAGTATGCTTCCTTTGATATCCTCCACTGTCCGAGGAGGTGGTGAAGCAGGAGGAGGAGGAGGTGGAGGAGGAGGAGGGGGTGGAGGAGGAGGAGGAGGAGGGGAGGGGTGCTTGTGTGTGGAAAATGTGCAGGGGAGTGGAGAGAGGAGGTGTGTGTGTGTGGGAGGGGGGAGTTTGGTGGGGTGTAGATGCGTGTGCACACACACACACACACACACACACACACACACACACACACACACACACACACACACACACACACACACACACACAAGCATACACACACTCCCGCTACATACTGTATAACACCGTTATCAGTAAAAAAAATAGAAAGAATCTCTCCATTACCAGTTTAACAAGTCTAAGCATTAATGGAACCATGTGGGAGTATGCATTGATTTCAACATGCAATCTTGTGGTCCCTGAACGTGTGCATTATTTGGAAAGAATGTATTGTTTATTATTTTGCAGACAGCATTCCGTAATAAACAAAGTAGGATGCCATTGAGAGGCTGTTATATCTCAACAGCATATGGTGTTGATTTAATTTATCACATTAAAAGCAAGACTGTAAATATGCTTACAAGTCTACTTTTACAGCGGGGGAACAAACACGAGCATTAAATAATGGAAAAGCCATCTGACAGAACATGGAAAAAATGTGCATGAGTAAAAAAGGGATGGAGGGGGGGATTGAGGGATTGAGGGAGGAAAAAATGTAGAAACAGAGGTGGTCACCAGCCACTAAAGGATGACAACCACATGTCCGGCCGCTTCCTCCTGTGAGCATTTCTCCCTGTAACGGCCAGCTAGCTCTCTGTCTCTATCTCTGACAGACCAGTGTTGCTGACAGCCTCCCCCAGCCCCTCCCCATGTGTTCAACCCCTGTCTCACCCGATGCCACACCGTCTCCTGCCCCCTCCCCATAGTGACATCATCAAAGCGAGCCCTTCAGGGGACTCTCACTCAGGCCCCACGCGGCGCTCCCATAACCCCCAGCACACCACTTACACATTAGACATTACACCACTCTGTGGCCCCCACTCTGCCCATTTTATATGGAAAGTATTTGTCAGCAATCAACAATCTACATTTTCTGCAAAGATTTAATTTGTAACACCTGGTACGAACCACAGCTAAGGTATATCAGAATACTGGGATATGGGTAGAGTGACTGTTTATGATCACAGATACACCTGTCCTGTAAAGTTGTTATGGAATTGGAATTGGACACGATTGTAGACAAACCAAAATACATGAGAGTAGAATATAGACAAATGAGTTGTTGAGGAGACAGAAAGCAGAAGGTTTATCATAGTGTGGTGTTGGATCAGGAGGAGTACAAATGGACCATCAGTGGGAGTAATGGAGAGTGGCTGAGAGTGGGTTCCTTCCCTTAGTGAATCACATGGGAATGAATGGACAAAACAGACACCTCTCCACTTACACAACCGCAACTTGCCAATGGTAGATTAAGAAACTCATGAGCCTTGATGTAAACTGTTGAGCGACAGTACGTCTTATCTTACCTTTGTTATTGAAACCACAGTTTTGCATCTCTTGAATTGCATGCTCAGCTGTTGAGAATGAACTATTCATAGGTTGGTAGATCCATCATATTGTGTTGCAATGTACTTTTTTAATGTAATCCCCACCAAAAACTGAAATGAACATGGAATCACTACTAGTATGTTCTTTATATATGTATTCTGTTAAGTACCAGTCAAAAGTTTGGGTTTTCTTAATTTTCACTATTTTCTACATTGTAGAATAATAGTGAAGACATCAAAACTATGAAATAACACATATGGAATCATGCAGTAACCAAAAAAGTGTTAAACAAAAAATATATTTTAGATTTTAGATTCTTCAAAGTAGCCACCCTTTGCCTTAATGACAGTTTTACACACTCTTGGCATTCTCTCAACCAGTCTTGAAGGAGTTCCCACATATGCTGAGCCTTTGTTGGCTACATTTCCTTCACTCTGCGGTCCAACTCATCCCAAACCATCTCAATTGTGTTGAGGTCGGGTGATTGTGGAGGCCAGGTCATCTGATGCAGCACTCCATCACTATCCTTGGTGTAATAGTCATTATACAGCCTGTAGGTGTGTTTTGGGTCATTGTCTTGTTGAAAAACAAATAAGAGTCCCACTAAGCGCAAACCAGATAGGATGGGGTATCGCTACAGAATGCTGTGGTAGCCATGCTATTTAAATGTGCCTTGAATTCTAAATAAATCACAGACAGTGGAATGAGAAAAGCACCCCCATACCATCGCACCTCCTACTCCATGCTTCATGGTGGGAACCACATATGCGAAGATCATCCATTCACCTAGTCTGCATCTCACAAAGACACGGCGGTTAGAACCAAAAATCAAAAATTTCGACTCATCAGAACGATGGACAGATTTCCCCCGGTCTCATATTTCATTGCTCGTGTTTCTTGGCCCAAGCAAGTCTCTTCTTCTTATTGGTGTCCTTTAGTAGTGGTTTCTTTAGAGCAATTTGACCATGAAGGCCTGATTCACACAGTCTCCTGAACAGCTGATGTTAAGATGTGTCTGTTACTTGAACACTGCAAAGCATATATTTGGGCTGCAATCTGAGGTGCAGTTAACTCTAGTGAACTCCTCTGCAGCAGAGATAACTCTGGGTCTTTCTTTCCTGTGGCAGTCCTCATGAGAGCCAGTTTCATCGTAGCGATTGATGATTTTTGCGACTGCACTTGAAGAAACTTTCAAAGTTCTAGAAATGTTCCGTATTGACTGACATTCATGTCTTAAAGTATGATGGACTGTCATTTATTTTTGCTTATTTTAGCTGTTCTTGTCATTATATTGACATGGTATCATGTTTCAGGTAAGACCCAAATGCAGACTGTGTCGAAGTAACAATGTTTATTACAGCAACAGGGGCAGGCAAATGATACGTCAAGGCAGGCAGGGGTCAATAATCCAGAGTAGTGGGGCAAAGGTACAGGATGGCAGGCAGGCTCAGGGTCAGGTAGAGGTCAGTAATCCAGAGTAGTGGGGCAAAGGTACGGGACGGCAGACAGGCTCAGGGTCAAAACAGGAGACAAAGGGCTGAGAGACATGGGTTTAACTCTGGACACATGAAAGTTGGGATTCATACGAAGGGTGCAGGGCAACAGAAGACGAACAGCAGAGGGGCAAATCATTTTGGAAATGGGAAATGGGCCGATTAACCGGGGTGAGAGTTTGCGGGATTCCACCTGGAGGTGCAGATCCCTGGAGGATAGCCATACCTTCTGCCCAAGATGATACTGGGGAGCCGGGATTCAATGATGATCCGCTTGTCATCGGTACCTGGAGGTGGTCTTGAGGAGGGCCGACCGGGCTCTCCTCCAGGTACGACGACAGCGGCGGACAAACATCTGGGTAGAAAGTATGCCGACCTCTTCCTGCTGCTCGGGGAAGAGTGGGGCTGATACCCCAGGGAACACTCAAAAGGAGATAGGCCCATTCCAGTGCAGGGAAGGGTGTTGCGGGTGTATTCAACCCTGGTTCCAGGTGGTGCGGTTGGCGGAGTGCAGGCAGCGCAGAGTAGTCTCTAGATCTGCTGTTTCCCCAAGCAGAATGGCATGAAAAGGGGTGTGAGCAAGGGAAGCAGAAACGTTTTCCATATGGCCCACCAGAGTGCTCTCTCCTACCGGTGAACCTGGTCTTTTTAAAGGACAAGAGGATACAAAATGACCAAGAGTCCCACAATACAGGCAACTCTTCGTGGCGACAGCCCAGCTCCACTTAGTTGCATAGGCTCTGGAAGCGGTGACTCAGCCGTCTTCGGCGACTCTCGGTAAAGGTCAGGAGGCCTCGGGTTCTCTCGGCACCGGGACCATCAGGGACTTCCGGGATGACTCGAAAGAAAGGTGGAATCTCTGAAAGTGCGAGCAAAATCGAATTTCCTCTCCCTCCATCGTTCCCGTAATAGTCCATCGATATGGATAGTCATCGCGATGAGGGAATCGAAATCCGTAGGTAACACCCGGGCAGCAAGCTCATCCTTGGCTTCCCCCGAGACGCCGTGCAGGAAGATATCGAACAGCGCTTCCTGGTTCCAAGCACTCCCCGCTGCCAACATTGGAAATCCACCGTATAGTCTGCCACACTGCAGGAGTTCTCCTGAAGTTGGATTAGCTTCCGGGCAGCTTATCTCCCGGAGAACAGGGCATCAATAACCTTGTTCACCTGTGCCACGAACCCCTCCAGACTAGCACATATGGCCGGCTGTTGTTTCCTTACAGCAGTAGCCCAGGTGAGAGCCCTCCCGGACATCAGCGTGATGAGGTAGGCTATCTTGGAGCGACCTGAGGGGAAGGAGGAAGGCTGAAGCTTGAAAACAAGGGCACACTGAGCCAGAAACGCCCGACAGGTGCTCGGCTCTCCATTGACGCGGGGGAGGTAAGCGGGGCTCCAGAGAAGTTGGAGTGACCGATGAGATGGCGCTGCTCACAGCTGAGTTATTGAGGGGCTGTAACCACTGTAACCCCACAGCCCCTCTCTCTCCCCACCCCCTCCCTACCCTCTCCCCCTCTCTCCCTCCCTCCCCCCCTCTCTCCCTCCCACACCTCTCTCTCTCCCTCTCTCCCCTCTCTCCCTCCCACACCTCTCTCTCCCTCCCTACACCCTCCCCTCTCCATCCCTACCACCCCCTCTCTCCCTCCCTCCCTACCCTATCCATCCCTCTCTCCCTCCCTCCCTCCCTCCCTCTCCCCCCCTCTCTCCCTCCTCCTCCTAACCCCTCCAGTTTCCAGTCTCACGCTCACACCGTGGAGCTGGTCTATCAGAATTCCTTGTTTCATACCCGCGAGGAGTTTGCCCATGGTCGTGGTGGGACCTCTGACCTTGAACGACATAACGTTGCTGCTGCTCCTGATCAGATGAGGCTGTCAGCTAGTGTTTGGCTCACTGCCCTCCTTCACGTCTAACTTGATCATGGCTCTGGGAGTGTGGACAGTATTGGACCCGCTGGCCGTCTTTGTAGTGGGCGCCATCCTGGGGGTAAGTCACTTAAAATAACACCCGTGCTCACTTTAAATAGGAAGTTCACTTTATCTTGGCAAAGTGACTTTAGAAGTTAGAAAACACACACATAAGGATCTGTATCGTTTTGTGTATCCCCTTGTCTGTCCAAAAGAACACCACCGTCAAATGTCTTTCAGTTGATTATGAGGAATGTGAAAACCACTGCATAGAGGTTGATAAAGGGTTATTTGATAGCCACACTGTGTATTATGGTGTATTATGGTGTTTTATTAGTCATCCTGGGTATTTGCTCTTGAATTTCAATAACCACCATGTACCATAAACAAACATAATTGATCATCCAAAGGGAAATATATCTAACATACACATGTACTGTCCAATCTTATCCTATGGTTAATCACATGGTTATTAATGAAGAGAGGGTAGCACAGTGTTGTATTTCCTCACATGATGAAATACCACAGAGGTCCTTGACAAATGCACGTCCAATCAAACCCTTTTACCAGGTTTCTCTGTTGGAGGCCTCTCATATTGCCTGTAGATTACACTGTAGATGTACTGTCCTTTGCTTCAATGGATTTCATCTCGTATGCACAGTAGTATGCCCTATGTAAAATGTATGCATGCATTACTGTTGCTTAGGATAAAAGTGTCCGCTAAATACCATATATGATATTATATTATATATTACAGTAGATACAGACTCAGTTGATGATGGTGTGTCCAGCGTCTGTCCTACAGTGCAGAGTCTCCCATCAGTTGATGATTGTATTATGGGAATGTGGTTGTATGGTGATGGTTGTCTGTCTGTCCAGCGTTCAGTGCAGATTCTGCTACTGGTACTTCTACCGGACTGACCGGTCGAAGTGGTCATCACCCTCTTCCTCGACACCGTCCTCTTCCTCGACACCGTCCTCTTCCTCTACAACATCCTCTTCGCCGCCACCATCCTCTACCTCTGCTTCCTCAGGTCAGCACACTCAGTTCACTTCAGTTTAATTTATTGAATCTTATCAGATATCTTTAGCGAAACATGTTTGAGGCATAATACTCATTTAAATCAAGATACAGTTCATTTGACACATAAATCATTCTAAGATGTTGCATTTGGCCTTCAGTCATAGATGCGTGACACATATGCCACCATGGAAGTCCGTGTATCTTGCCTCCTGTATTGACAATGTCAAAGATGAAACTAGACATCAGAAACACAGTTAGTTATCCTTTGTTTCTAATGTCTAGTTTAATCTTTCACCTGCTTTTAATGATATTATGCTGTGTTTCTAATGTCTAGTTTAATCTTTCACCTGCTTTTAATGATATTATGCTGTGTTTCTAATGTCTAGTTTAATCTTTCACCTGCTTTTAATGATATTATGCTGTGTTTCTAATGTCTAGTTTAGTCTTTCACCTGTTTTTAATGATATTATGCGGTGTTTCTAATGTCTAGTTTAATCTTTGGCATTGTCAATAGTGGAGGCAAGATGCACAGACATCCATGCTGGCATGTATTAAGGCTCCCGAGTGGCGCAGTGGTCTAAGGCACTGCATATCAGTGCAATCCAGGCTGTATCACATCTGGCTGTGATTTGGAGTCCCATAGGGCAGCGTACAATTGGCTGGGCTAGGCCGTCATTGTAAATAAGATATTGTTCTTCACTGACTTGCCTAGTTAAATAATGGTAAAAAATATTTATGTGTCATGAATCTATGACTGAAGGCCAAATTCAACATCTTAGAATGATTTATATTTCAAATGAACTATATCTTGTCAATTACATATATTTACTACACTACTACGATTGCTATGAGCTTAACATGTTCATATCCACAGGGCTAGGGTTTTCATGTAGCATAACATCCACAGGGCTAGGGTTTTCATGTAGCTTAACATTTTAACATCCACGGGGATAGGGTTTTCATGTAGCTTATCATGTTCACATCCACGGGGATAGGGTTTTTATGTAGCTTAACATTTTAACATCCACAGGGCTAGGGTTTTCGTGTAGCTTAACATCCACAGGGCTAGGGTTTTCATGTAGCTTAACATCCACTGGGCTAGGGTTTTCATGTAGCTTAACATCCACTGGGCTAGGGTTTTCATGTAGCTTAACATTTAACATCCACAGGGCTAGGGTTTTCATGTAGCTTAAGCATTTTAACATCCACAGGGCTAGGGTTTTCATCAAGCTTAGCATCCACAGGGCTAGGGTTTTCATGTAGCTTAACATCCACAGGGCTAGGGTTTTCATGTAGTTTAACATCCACTGGGCTAGGGTTTTCATGTAGTTTAACATCCACTGGGCTAGGGTTTTCATGTAGCTTTAACATCCACAGTGCTATGGTTTTCATGTAGCTTATCATTCACTGGGCTAGGGTTTTCATGTAGCTTAACATCCACTGGGCTAGGGTTTTCATGTAGCTTAACATCCACTGGGCTAGGGTTTTCATGTAGCTTAACATTTTAACATCCACAGGGCTAGGGTTTTTGTCTAGCTTAACATCCACAGGGCTAGGGTTTTCATGTAGCTTAACATTTTAACATCCACAGGGCTAGGGTTTTTGTCTTGCTTAACATTCACAGGGCTAGGGTTTTCATG
Organism: Salmo salar; assembly: GCF_965601325.2. Taxonomy (NCBI): domain Eukaryota; kingdom Metazoa; phylum Chordata; class Actinopteri; order Salmoniformes; family Salmonidae; genus Salmo; species Salmo salar. Next base: position 80,805,515 of record NC_138309.1, read on the forward strand.
TAGCTTAACATCCACAGAGCAAGGGTTTTCGTGTAGTTTAACATCCACTGGGCTACAGTTTTCATGTAGCTTAACATCCACTGGGCTAGGGTTTTCATGTAGCTTAACATCCACAGTGCTATGGTTTTCATGTAGCTTAACATCCACTGGGCTATGGTTTTCATGTCATTTTATAGTATATCGTATTGTAGTTTATAGTGCTCTAACAATATTGGTATATCCCATTACTTCAGAACCCATGTCATAGTTGAATTCAGAATTATCATTGAGATATTTTGGGATGGACCAGCCTATGGGGACACCCTGCCAATGAAGACTAAAACCTCTCTGTAATACTCATACTCCTGTACCCACTCCAAAATAACTCCAACCCCCAGAACCATTCAATCGGTGTGTGTATGTTTGTGCTTGTGTGTGTGTTTTCCCTCAAACAAGTGTTGATCTAAATCAGTTTTGATTTTAGAGTGTTATGCTTAAAGCGAACTGCCACACACGGTTGTCAAATGAAACGCAGCTTCGTAGTCAGTAAGGGAAGATCTGAAGCATGGCTAATTCCGAACTAGGTAGATTTGTTTTTACACACCGTGAATATGTAAAATCCTTCTATTATGCGATTAGTTTATATGGTGTATGGCTATGCATGGTGGATCTTTGTGTGAGATCCATATAGAAGTGCCCTGCTGCTACAGTAGACGAACGGTGAACGTTTGAACAACGTTTGAGCTGCTCATCAGATGATGTCTATCAGATTGAGGTCACCCATGCTGGAACGTTAGCAGAACGTTAGCAGAACGTTAGCAGAACGTTAGCAGAACGTTAGCGCTGGTCTCGTTTGTTGTGATGTGGCGCTTCAAAGACAGCTCACTAATCTGATTTGGCGCAGAACATCAGCCAATGAGAGTGGTGCCTTTCAATGGATGTTTTACTAATGAAGTTAGGGCTAGATGTTCATTAGTGGATGTTACACATGAGGAGGTCAAGGTGAAGATGTTTTATACAACATGTACTGTGGAATTGTTCTATTTTGCTCTCCTTCAGCCACTCATTTGTTCTCTGGAAGTGAGGCAACACTCTTTTACACAATGGAAAGCTTTTCCGTGTGTGTGTGTAATAAAATACTGTTTCATGGCCATCCTCAAAGTTGTGGGTTTTCATACCCTGAAATTAGACCGAAATCCATTAACATCTCAACATGTAAGACATCCTCAATTGAGTGAATCCGTTTGGAATCGGTCTGAGGAAGAAAAAGAGGTTACCATCTCATTTTCCGTAAGCGGCCGCTTATCGGCTCGGTTCTAAATGGACCAGCAGCCCATAATAATGATTTCTGCCACTCAGTCGCCAGGCGGATTGTATTGAATATAGGGCACGAGGCTGAGGAGGGCTGATCATTTTATGGGTTACACGTTATTATTGGCTGTCAGAGGGAGAGCTCTGACACAGCTCGTGACCTATTTAAAAAAAAAAAAGGCCTGGAGCTATATGTATAGATAGAATGAAATTGTATCTTTTTTTAATTACATTTTAGGCAGCCTTGATACGTTAGCTGCAAAAAATATATTATTTCACAGATTTTTTGTATTATTTTACACCAAAACTTCACAAATAGAGGGGATGTGATATGACATTGATAGTGGTGCAATTACATTAGAATGATTACAAGGTAAAGCAGAGGGAAATGGTCTCCCTTTTTGGATGGGTATTGAGAGGGGTTGGTGTCCCTCTTGTCCTTTTTATGACCACTGACTGACTGGCTGTTTGTGTGTGTTCGTGTGTGTGTCTGTGTGTGTGCTAAGGGCTCTGCGGCTGAGACGGACACACACACACACACACACACTGAATGGGCTGAACCATCTCTGGACCTCCTCTCTGGTTTGAAGGCTAACATGGCAGGAGGTATGCTATAATGTATGACTATCTATGTGGGATAGAGATATTATAGAATTTAATGATTTGATCTCTGTACACATAATTGTTTTTAATGTATATCATTTACATGATTGATAAACATTAATTAGCAGCTACCATTTAACAGATAAGGCCCATGTTGGACAGAAGTTCTGCCAAAAATATTGTGCATATCCAAGGCATTTCCACAATGAACCATAGTGAATCCCTCTAAGAAAGAGGCGCAGAAATGAATGAAAAGAGCATGTCTGATGAATGCAAGCTATTCTTATGTCTGGGTTCATAGTACTACAGAAGAGTAGCAAGCTCTCCCCAGAGCTCTGGATAGGACTGATGCTGGGTTCAAAGCTCTATCTATCCAGTATCCTTGTATACAGCTAGCTATCCTTGATGTTAGTTTATTTGAGAACTGATTACCCCTTGACTGCAGAGAATCTCTCTAGTACGGGTAAAGGTTTTGCGCTTTTGATGATTGGCTGGTGTCTTTGTGGGCTGTTGGTTGTTGAAATAGCTTGCCGTGTGATGCTCTGTCACCTAGAGACTCTGATCAATACGCCTTCTGGCGTGGTCATATGACTCAGACCACCTCATCAGACAAATGCTCAATCAGCAGCCAATAGCAACCAATCCTCTGGCCGCCATCCTTGAAGCGCCTTCTGGAGTCCTCTAGAGTCTCCTGTGATCTTGATTGCTCCATACCGCCCACACACCCTACTCACCCCTCAACCCCTTCTAACTAACAGGTAGCCTACCTCCCACTTACCCCCTTTTAACTAACAAGTAGCCTGCCTCCCCCTCACCCCGTCTAACTAACATGTAGCCTGCCTCCCACTTACCTCCCACTCTAACTAACATGTAGCCTGCCTCCCACTTACCTCCCACTCTAACTAACAAGTAGCCTGCCTCCCACTTACCTCCCACTCTAACTAACAAGTAGCCTGCCTCCCACTTACCTCCCACTCTAACTAACAAGTAGCCTGCCTCCCACTTACCTCCCACTCTAACTAACAAGTAGTCTGCCTCCCACTTACCTCCCACTCTAACTAACAAGTAGCCTGCCTCCCGCTCACCCCGTCTAACTAACAAGTAGCCTGCCTCCCACTTACCCCCTTCTAACTAACAAATAGCCTGCCTCCCACTTACCTCCCACTCTAACTAACAAGTAGCCTGCCTCCCACTTACCTCCCACTCTAACTAACAAATAGCCTGCCTCCCACTTACCTCCCACTCTAACTAACAAGTAGTCTGCCTCCCACTTACCTCCCACTCTAACTAACAAGTAGTCTGCCTCCCACTTACCCCCTTCTAACTAACAAATAGCCTGCCTCCCGCTCACCCCGTCTAACTAACAAGTAGCCTGCCTCCCACTTACCTCCCACTCTAACTAACAAGTAGCCTGCCTCCCACTTACCTCCCACTCTAACTAACAAGTAGCCTGCCTCCCACTTACCTCCCACTCTAACTAACAAGTAGCCTGCCTCCCACTTACCCCGTCTAACTAACAAGTAGCCTGCCTCCCACTTACCCCGTCTAACTAACAAGTAGCCTGCCTCCCACTTACCTCCCACTCTAACTAACAAGTAGCCTGCCTCCCACTTACCTCCCACTCTAACTAACAAGTAGCCTGCCTCCCACTTACCTCCCACTCTAACTAACAAGTAGCCTGCCTCCCACTTACCTCCCACTCTAACTAACAAGTAGCCTGCCTCCCACTTACCTCCCGCTCTAACTAACATGTAGCCTGCCTCCCACTTACCTCCCACTCTAACTAACAAGTAGCCTACCTCCCACTTACCTCCCACTCTAACTAACAAGTAGCCTGCCTCCCACTTACCTCCCACTCTAACTAACAAGTAGCCTGCCTCCCACTTACCTCCCACTCTAACTAACAAGTAGCCTGCCTCCCACTTACCTCCCACTCTAACTAACAAGTAGCCTGCCTCCCACTTACCCCCCTCTAACTAACAATAGCCCCCCCCACCCCCACCAAGTAGCCTGCCTCCCACTTACCTCCCACTCTAACTAACAAGTAGCCTGCCTCCCACTTACCTCCCACTCTAACTAACAAGTAGCCTGCCTCCCACTTACCTCCCACTCTAACTAACAAATAGCCTGCCTCCCACTTACCTCCCACTCTAACTAACAAGTAGCCTGCCTCCCACTTACCTCCCACTCTAACTAACAAGTAGCCTGCCTCCCACTTACCCCCGCTCTAACTAACAAGTAGCCTGCCTCCCACTTACCTCCCACTCTAACTAACAAGTAGCCTGCCTCCCACTTACCTCCCACTCTAACTAACAAGTAGCCTGCCTCCCACTTACCTCCCACTCTAACTAACAAGTAGCCTGCCTCCCACTTACCTCCCACTCTAACTAACAAGTAGCCTGCCTCCCACTTACCTCCCACTCTAACTAACAAGATAGCCTGCCTCCCACTTACCTCCCACTCTAACTAACAAGTAGCCTGCCTCCCACTTACCTCCCACTCTAACTAACAAGTAGCCTGCCTCCCGCTCACCAAGGCCAATTTGCCTGCATTCTGATCTTCTCTGTTCTGCATTGGGTTCTACTGACAGATCAATTCATACACTCAGTTTGGAACAGCATACTGAGTGTAGAATGAGATGCTTAATGCAATTAATCAAATGTTTTCTGCTACCCTGGTCACCATGGCTTTAGATGTAAGCACTAGACAACATAGAAACGTAGAAGCTTCATTCAATAGTGCCAAGGCTCGTCACATGAAAAGGAACGTTGTCCTAAAGGTCAGGGAACCGGCTTGTGAAACGTTTGCCGACGTAAACGTTACTATAACCAGGATGTGAGGTTGGTTTGGCATCTGACAAGCCGAGGAAACCATGGTTACAGTCATGAACTTGGACACCGGTAGGCTGAGTAGGGCAATGTTGTTGCTAGTTTTGACAAATGAACCTTGGTGACCTTTTAAGGAAGACAGTCGCAGACAGTGATGGTTCTCCTCCACTCTTCCCCCGCCCATCCTTTCCCCCCAGACTCCACAACGAGGGCCGCTTGCTGGACATCTTCCAACGCCTCAACGGGGCGGAGGGATCCTACTTCGTACTTCGGGAACTTGGAGGTGTCCAACCAGGAACTGGACTACATCGTCCAGAATGCCGAGCAGTGGAGCGGCTTCAACGGAGAGAGACGCACGGTGAGCCATTTAGCCCGCCTGGACCTACTGCACAAAACACACCAACTATTACTCTTGTACCTGTTTCACAATATTGTGCCAACCCCAACCAAGCTGCACTGGTTCAGATATTTTCCTCACACATTCTTATTTTCAGCACGGTTCCAGCAACTATGGTGGCCAGCACAGTACAGCTTGGTTTAGCTCAGTTTGGTTTGGCTCAGTAGTGTAAAAAGGCCTTTCTGTTGGTTACTCCACTCCAGCCCAGGCATCCTGCTCTCTGCGCTCCTCGAGTCCTTAGTGTTTAATTGGATTAATGGTTGTTTTCTTACTGAAAGGATGAGCAGAAAGGCCCTGTTGATTCTATTCCATTAGATTTCTCCATCTAACAGGCAGAGACATTGTGTTTGGTGGTCTGTAACCCGCGAGTCATGCCCACTAGGGTCTAGGACCAAGGGGACATACTCTGTGGGTGAGCTGATTGCCTAGAGAGGGAACTAGAAAGAGTGGCCAAGATGGACGCCGTAACCAAGATATTAAGTCCTATGAAGATACATATAATAAGCTTGTTTTATATATATTTTTCTTTAGTTACATTTCAGAAAGCCATCTCAAAGGTCTTTAGCTCCATTCTAATTAGTACAAGATAATTACCAAAACAGAAACTCGGCTAACCTCGGCTGCCTGATTAGTCTGTGGAAACCAATTTCCAAAGATATTTCATTATAGAAAGACTACTCAATCAACACACACGCACACATAGACAGACACACACACACACACACACACACACACACACACACACACACACACCACACACACACACACACACACACACACACACACACACACACACACACTGGCAACAGGCATTTGGTTAATGTGAACTAAGCGTGGACAAATTGATGTCACAAGGTTGTGTGTGGGAGACATTCCAGTTTGCATAAAAACCAACGTCCCCATGAAATGATTCACATCTGAGGGAAGCTGTCGTCTTCTGACGGGCGCTATGGGTTGACGAGGATGACATGACGACCACACCGTATTAGCATGTAACCACGTCGATGGGGACTCTATGCATAGTGATTGAAAATGTCACTTCTGTAGATAAGAAAATAGAACATGGCAATCCAACTCCATTTCATTTAGTCTGTAGGATTTGTTAGTGGCATACATCTCTTTATGAACTTTCCTGCTCTCTCTCTATCTCTAGTTCATACACACCCAAACTGCTACAGCTTGTAGTCTATTACAGCCTCTAAAACTATTTAGTGGCTTTCTGATGACAGATTTGTTCATTGTCAACCAAGGTAATTCATTCGATTTGCCTGTAAGTGAAAGATCATCGCTGCTTCGTTAGAAAATGATAATATTTTGATCTGATGTGATTAAAACACGTCTTGTATTTACACTCCACTTCTGTAGACCTTGTGCCGAAGCCGAAATATGTTGATGTTACCACGAGTGAATGAAACCACAAAATCTATCTATTTAAAACTCCCAGCCCAGCAATGTGCCTTATAACTTTTGGACAGTAATCTGTGCCATGCCAAGATGACTGACTGATAGGAGTATTTGTGGTTCTCAACAACTTCGGTGGGTTATTGAAAATCATTCAAAGAAAATCTGTCCATACAAGTCAATATACACCGAACAAAAATATAAACGCAACATGCAACAATTTCAAATATGTGACTGAGTTACAGTTCATATAAGGAATTCAGACAAATTAAATAAATTCATAAGGCCTTAATCTATGGACTTCACATGACTGGGAATACAGATATGTATCTGTTGGTCACAGAAACCTTAAAAAAAGGTAGATGTATGGATCAGAAGACCAGTCAGTATCTGGTGTGACCACCACTTGCCTCATGCAGCGCGACACATCCAGGAATGTGTACAGATCCTTGCGACATGGGGCCATACATTACCATGCTGAAACATGAGGTGATGGTGGCGGATGAATTGCACAACAATGGGCCTCACGATCTCGTCACGGTATCTTTGTATATTCAAATTGCCATCGATAAAATACAATTGTGTTTGTTGTCTGTAGCTTATGCCTGCCCATACCATCACCCCACCGCCACCATGGGGCACTCTGTTTACAACATTGACATCTGCAAACCGCACGCCCACACGACACCATACATGCTATTTACCATCTGGCTGGTACAGTTGAACCTGGGATTCATCCGTGAAGAGCACACTTCTCCAGCATGCCAGTGGCCATCGAAGGTAAGCATTTTCCCACTGAAGTCAGTTACGACACCAAATTACAGTCAGGCCAAAACCCTGGTGAGGATGACTAGCACACAGATGAGTTCCCTGAGACGGTTTCTGACAGTTTGTGCAGAATTACTCGGTTGTGCAAACCCACAGTTTCATCAGCTGTCCGGGTGGCTGGTCTCAGATGATCCCACAGGTGAAGAAGCCGGATGTGGAGGTCCTGGGCTGACGTGGTTACACCTGGTCTGCAGTTGTGAGGCCTGTTGGACATACTGCCAAATTCTCTAAAACGACGTTGGAGGCAGCTTATGGTAGAGAAATTAACATTAAATTATCTGGCAACAGCTCTGGTGGACATTCCTGCAGTCAGCACGCCAATTGCCCACTCCCACAAAAATGTTGACATCTGTGGCATTGTGTTGTGTGACATAACTGTTGCATCCTCGACAACCACTGTGATTATTATTATTTGACTCTGCTGGTCATCTATGAACATTTGAACATCTTGGCCATGTTCTGTTATAATCTCCAGTAGGCACAGCCAGAAGAGGACTGGCCACCCCTCAGCCTGGTTCCTCTCTAGGTTCCTTCCTAGGTTCTGGCCTTTCTAGGGAGTTTTTCCTTGCCACCGTGCTTCTACACCTGCATTGCTTGCTGTTTGGGGTTTTAGGCTGGGTTTCTGTACAGCACTTTGTGACATCAGCTGATGTAAGAAGGGCTTTATAAATACATTTGAATGATTGATTGATTGATAACTACACATTTTAGAGTGGCCTTTTATTGTCCCCAGCACAAGGTTCACCTGTGTAATGATCATGCTGTTGATTTGCCACACCGGTCAGGTGGATGGATTATCTTGACCAACGACAAATGCTCACTAACAGGGATGCTAACAAATTTGTGCTCCAAATTTGGGATAAATACGTTTTTTGTGCATGTGTAACATTTATGGGATCTTTTATTTCAGCTCATGAAACATGAGCCCAACACTTTACTTGTTGCGTTTACATTTTGGTTCAGTATAGTTCATCAATCACTGTCATTGTCATGATGGAGCTAATGTGTAGGTGAGACTATACTCACTCCTTGAACCGTCCTGCCCCTCGCTGAACATTACAGGAGATACAACCTCAGTTGGTGCAGTTACTAAAGTAATACTAATTAGATCGGCATGTTGACTGTATAGAAATTAAGCCTCGCTTTCTTCTGAGACTTTGAGAGAAATCATCGCCCCATAGTTTGTGATTAAGAAAATTCTTAAATTTAGCCTGATGACGTCTCACAGTTTTCGTCATACATTTCCCTACATTACATACTGTATATTTTCAAGCTGCACTGCAAAAATTACAGCATACTTCATATTGTCCCTAATTTGGCTTTATTGAACTGATAAAAAGCTAACGCATTAAACATTTTTGCCAGCATGATGCAAATTTAGGGTTATTGCATTTTAAGATTTTTACATTATTCAGGCTGGGGATTTTTCACTGAAATAAGATTGGCTGTGCCATTATTTTATAATTATTGGAGCAATTTTTCCCATGCAAAAAAGGGTCACTTTCCTAACTCAGCAAAGACATATCCCTATTAAACTAATTTGCCTACATGCAAATTTGTAATTTTTCCCTCATTAACTATTTATCAGAGACAAGAAAAAATATATTCATGAAGGAGAGAGGGGAGCAGCCAGACAGAGCTGAAACTAATATTTTGCAACTGTAATGATTTTTTGCATCCTTAATTAGATAGAATAAGGTTGATATGATTAGGTCAGGATGTAGTGTTTTTCATTAAAAATACATTTTAGAAACTGTATTCCAAATGTGCCCTTGCAATTAAATAATGAATCCAACGAGTTTCTTATTACGGACCCAATTAATATGAGAGTGGAGGGCGTAATTTTAATAACAATGAGCCACGAGGCCAAGAGATGAAGGAGGGAAGAAGGGATAAAGAAAGAGAGGGAAACAGTGATTGTGTGACGGGACACAGAATGTTTTGAGGGTCAAGGTGATTGTCTTCACCAGTCCCCGCTCATTTTTTATTTTTACCTTTATTTAACTAACAAGTCAGTTAAGAACAAATTCTTATTTTCAATGACAGCCTAGGAACAGTGGGTTAACTGCCGTGTTCAGGAGCAGAATGACAGATTTGTACCTTGTCAGCTCGAGGATTCGAACTTGCAACCTTTCGGTTATTAGACCAATGCTCTAACCACTAGACTACCCTGTCGCCCCAGTTTAACTATTTCTCTTCATCTGTCCCCAGTCACAGCTCATACGAGTGAGAATTTCAAACTAAACAAAGACAACCTCAAAGGCAGTCATATTTAGTTCTCTCTCTGATAGAATGTAACTACATGGTCCAACACTGACTCTGAACAAGGTTCAATCCAGCACAAGGAAATGGGAGAGGGTAATGGCGACGTTGACTAAATCCAGTTTCCTCTCATGGTGCCTTCTGCCATATTTCGGACACAATCCTTCCTACCGTTTACTGTACATGTGACGTTGATTCCCTCCAGCGCTAAAACAATAAAAGAAAAATCCATGTTCAATAATAAATCTGCAAATTGTCCTATTATTGTTGAACTTGTAATTTTCACGAGCCAATCGTAAAACATAATCTAATTTAACTTTCTTATCAATTAACTTTATGTTACGCCTCGCTGGTCTTCCAGGTCATAATGTGTATGATCTGTTCTATTGCTGGAAGCCTTAGAGATAACTACAGGTGGTGACATCAGATAAAAGCGCCAACTGTTGAGCGGATCCTATGTGGATGAGTAGGCCTAGCTACACTTACTGTACACCTGAGTAGCAATTTGATCTGAACACTTGCGGAGGAAGCATAGTTTCCATCAGTCTCACTATCTAGTTGATGGGGATGGATGCACCCAGCCGCCGATTTCATCTCTTAGATCATCTACATCTATACCAATGTCCAAGTTCCTCTCATTTTGTTGCCTTTAAAATGTCTCTGGTTCCAGGGAAGTTACAACGATGCCAGCCTGACTACATTCTGTGTTAGTTAGCACACGGCTGTGGGAGTCTACAGCAACCAGAAACTCATAGTGGAGCTCAGTTCGGTCGGTAATGAGCACATTAATTATGTAGAGGCACTGATGCAGATGGCCCCTAATTGTCTGCCGTCACCCTCTTTGATTACTGTACCTGGAAGGGAGGTGTTCATTTCGGTAATACTTAAGCAGGTACGCAAGCTGTTTTTTCAGAGTGGGGGCCGTGACAGTGACGGAGGAGAGCCCTACCTCACTGGAGTCGTCCTCGTAGTCGTTATTCACCAGAAGTTTCTGGGTGACATTGCGCTAATGGGAGTCGTCGTCTAGTTGATGGCCCCGGAGATGTTTTTGCAACTGAACGGCAGTCGACAACATCGTGGCGGTGGCGTTTGTCTCCGTACGTCTAGGTAATGGGTTACCGGGAGCGAATTTGGGGGAACACCCAAGGTGCTTTGCAAAACATGCTTGTGGGGGGTAAACCTGTCAAGGTAAGGATGGCACAGATTGGAGCTCTAAAGATAACTGGGACCACGAGGCTCGATGCGATTTCCCTCCTAATCTATACTAGGTTCCTCATGTTACCACTTGACCAGATTTCAGCCTCACTTTCTCACTCAACGTAACTTCTTACCCGTAGGAACTACCATAACACACCTTTTGAATTGACCATTAAAATGGTTATTCTCTTTATCCTGTATCTGTTTCAGCCCTCTCAACAATGTCCTCGGATCTACTTAAAAACAATGCTGCAAACCCTCTGAGTCCAGAGAACTCCTAAGCAGGCGGGTCATTATTGCTATTCACCAGACTATCTGAACCTTGCCATCTGAACCCAACCTCCTGATTCCTGCTCTGCGCTTATGTATAGTACAGTAAAACGAGACTGTATAGGAGCTCCGAGACGACGTCTTCCTCCACCCCCACTAAGGGAACAGGCCCCGTAAACCCAAAACAGGGGAGCGTTAGACCATGACAAGAAGTCCCAGGAACCGTTTGTCACAGGAACAATGGCCCAGAGAGCCCCCTTACAGGAACCCAAATCAGGAACACAGGAAGTGGAAAGGAGCTGACGTGTCGCCGCGGTAATACAGGAGTGGTCATCTGGAATCGATGGGGATAGTGGGGGGGGTCACAAAGGGCAGCTCCCCCATCACCCCTCACACCCCCCATAGAGTGGTGTGTGTGTGTGTGAGTGTGTGCGTGCGTGCCTGTGTGTGTGTCTATGTGTGTTGCATTAGGTCTGAGAGTGGCTTCTTCAATTACAGGGGGCTATTAGTGGACAATGCTGTGAGCCTCCGTGGCCCCGGGCTGCAGCAGCCAGCCAACCAGGCAGCCAGGCAGAGTGAACACGAGCACAACCGCTCCACTGGCCGCTGCATTAGAGTGCTCAATATGAGATGTGACTGCAAAGGGTACATGCCTGTGTTGGTGAAAAGGTCACGGACTTTGGGGGGCAGTAATGTGTGAAAGAGCTGCAGTCGCACAATGGTTAAAGAAAGAAAGAAAACATATATAGAGGCACCCCCCCACTCTCAAAACACTGCAGCTCTGCCTCCATTAGTTACTACCTCCACATTCACCCAGGGCAACCCTGTCGAAAGGGTTAGCAGCTGATTCGCCGAAGATCCCCCACATTTCTGACAAAGCGTCTGTTTGCCTAAAAAGAGATGCAGCCTTTGTGATGCAGCCTTTGTTCTAATTGCAGCTATTGTTGTAATTTCAGCCGTTGTTGTAATTTCAGCTGTTGTTGTAATTTCAGCCGTTGTTATAATTTCAGCCGTTGTTGTAATTTCAACCTTTGTTCTAATGGCAGCCGTTGTTGTAATTTCAGCCGTTGTTCTAATTGCAGCCGTTGTTGTAATTTCAGCCGTTGTTGTAATTGAAGCCGTTGTTGCAATTTCAGCCATTGTTGTAATTTCAGCCATTGTTGTAATTTCAGCCATTGTTGTAATTTCAGCCGTTGTTGTAATTTCAGGCATTGTTGTAATTTCAGCCGTTGTTGTAATAGCAGCCGTTGTTGTAATTTCAGCCATTGTTGTAATTTCAGCCGTTGTTGTAATAGCAGCCGTTGTTGTAATTTCAGCCATTGTTGTAATTTCAGCCATTGTTGTAATTTCAGCTGTTGTTGTAATAGCAGCCGTTGTTGTAATTTCAGCTGTTGTTGTAATAGCAGCCGTTGTTGTAATTTCAGCTGTTGTTGTAATAGCAGCCGTTGTTGTAATTTCAGCTGTTGTTGTAATAGCAGCCGTTGTTGTAATTTCAGCTGTTGTTGTAATAGCAGCCGTTGTTGTAATTTCAGCTGTTGTTGTAATAGCAGCCGTTGTTGTAATTTCAGCTGTTGTTGTAATAGCAGCCGTTGTTGTAATTTCAGCTGTTGTTGTAATAGCAGCCGTTGTTGTAATTTCAGCCGTTGTTGTAATTTCAGCCGTTGTTGTAATTGTGAAACACCTCAAACTGAAGATGAAAGTCAGTTTGTTACGTGCAGTCCATGTATTTACAGATTTGGGCCAACTCATTTTGAATATTTTCCTAATCCTAGACATTCAATTACAAACCATTATTTCAATATTCCTTGTGTATTGTTAATGAGACACTAACATGGCTGCCATACAATGTTGTAGTGTCATGTAAATCCATCATATTGCAGAATTCTCAGTGCCAACTCTCTAAATTCATCTCTGGTTATGTGTCCCTCTCTGACACTGAACCGTCCCTGTTGGCTGCTTGTGTTAGCTCCCCATACCTCCTCCCAGTCCCAGGCCCATAGAAACAGAGGCATCGGTAAAAAGGATCTCGGTGTTTGAACTCGTCTGTGTGAACGTTTAATTACTGGGAGTGTCAGCCTTAATGTGTCCCTCACCATTAATCCAGGAAGAGGATATTATTATCTCTCCTCCCTAAACCCTGGGCTGGCTTTTCTCTGGGAGCCCGAGATGGAGAGAGTCAGAGAGAAAGAAAGAAAGAAGGAGCGAGAGAGGGAGGGACAGAGAGAGAGAGGGAGGGACAGAGAGAGGGACGGACAGAGAGAGGGATGGACAGAGAGAGGGATGGACAGGACAGAGAGAGGGTGGACAGAGAGAGAGAGAGAGAGAGAGAGAGAGAGAGAGAGAGAGAGAGAGAGAGAGAGATCACATAATAATGTGGAAATGGGTCTGTCTGGTTAGCAGCCCCCACCCTGCACCCCCTGTCACATGACAGACAGATACAAACTAACGCAAACACAGATTGCTTTCCAAAGTGGATGTTTTCTGCTTGGTGTTTTTTTTTCACTTGTAAATATTTGGGGTGGGGGGGTATTGTACTTGTCTTTTCATTTCATCCTAATATGTTGTATTCTCTGTCAGCTGTCAAAACAACGTCCAGCTGGAAGCCACAAAATGTAGTCCACATGTTGAAGTCCGGCCTCTCCCTCTGCCTGCCCGGCTCTAATGGATCCCTGGCCCATTCACTTGCAATCCATAATTCAAACCAGAAGGTAGAAATTGGACTGTCGGGAGGAGTGAGCAAGTGTTCTTCAGCGGCACACAGAAGAGCAAATGGGATTTTTAAAGAGAGCTCGTCTCGCACCGTGTTTGAGCGTTTTGCGGCCTCACAGGATGAGTCTAATTTGTCTTGTGGTGGAGGGAAAGGAAATCATTTAATCTGAGGATTAGCAGGGAAGGTTTGCTAGTTCTGAGACCAATGAGATGTGCTCAATAATCTAAATAATTACTGTTTGCTCCATTGACAAGTAGTTAATGAACAAATAATTCCTAGAAAACAGGAATTGATCTGTAGAAAGTGGTGGGGGTGGTGAGACTTGGTGGTGGAGAGTCAGTGGTCGTAGACGTTTGGATTTAATTTTAGCATTAGGATTATTCAAAGCAGTACCATTATTAATAAAATGACCTATCCTTCTTTACAATCCTATGACACTACGAGAACCAGCCTGCGTGTGAACCCATCAACCCTTTCACTTTCTGACCTTCTGTTTGTTATTATTTTCTCTCCTCCTCCTGGGTTCCTTTAAAGAGTTTGACCTTGACTTTGTCCTGTGGCCCAGGGGGGAGCAAGGCTGCTGATTGTGACAGGTGTCTAGTCTTAACAGAACGGATGATGACACCCTCTGGAGAGATAGGTTGGAGGGACTTTAAAATCTCTTATCTCTCTCATAACCACATAGATAGATATACAGCACTGCACTGCCAAGGTGGCCCCACTATAAGCATAGAATCCCAGGTCTAATTTTGTTATCACCAGTTGTCCTCTGAAGCCTTGAAGGGCCGAACGGAATGAAACAGCTCTTAAGTGGCCGGAGAGAAAATCAAGAGAGATGTTTCACTTTAGCGCCTGTTTTATTTTTGGCATCTCAATATCCAGTAGTACAAAGTACAGTAGCATCGCCTATAGGTACGTGGTACATCATGAAGAAAGCTTCATATGGCTGCGGATTTACAGGCTCCTGATGAATTGTGCTATTTTGTGTGTTTTTTTCTGCTGTTTTTAACCCTTTTTTGTACATAATGTTACCTCCATTGTTTCTTATGATCGAAAAGATCTTCTGGGCATAAGAACAGTGATTACTCACCTCGAATTGGACAATAATTCTTTCTTTAATGAGTCGGACGTGAAGGACCAGGACCTCCCAGACCAGGCCCAAATCCCCGTCATTCGTATGAAGACGGCGAGACTGCGTCAGCGAGTGGATATTCTGCCTTTACCCTCCGTTCTGCTGGCGAACATATAATCACTGGAGAATAAACTGGATGAGCTTTGTTCGAGACTATCCTATCAACAGGACATTCAAAACTGTAATATCCTATGTTTCACCGAGTCGTGGCTGAACAAGGACATGGATGATATCTGAGCTAAAGGCTAGAGCTGCCGCTTTCAAGGAGAGGGACACTAATCCGGACACTTATATGAAATCCCGCTACGCCCTCCGACCAACCATCAAACAGGCAAAGCATCAATACAGGACTAAGATCAAATCCTACTACACTGGCTCTGACGCTCATAGGATGTGGTGGGGCTTGCAAACTTTCATGGATTACAAAGGGAAACACAGCTGCGAGCTGCCCAGTGATGCGATCCTACCACACGAGCTAAATGCCTTCTATGCTCGCCTCGAGGCAAGCAACACTGAACCATACTTGAGAGCACCAGCTGTTCCCGACGACAGGGTGATCACACTCTCCGTAGCTGATGTGAGTAAGACTTTTAACCAAGTTAAAATTCACAAGGCTGCAGGGCAAGACGGATTACCAGAATGTGTACTCAGAGCATGCGCTAACCAGCTGGCAAGTGTCTTCACTGACATTTTCAAACTCTCCCTGACCCAGTCTGTAATACCTACATGTTTCATGCAGACCACCATAGTCCCTGTGCCCAAGAACACCAAGGTAACCTGCCTAAATGACTAACGCCCCGTACCATGTTTGTAGCCATGAAATGCTTTGAAAGGTTGGTCATGGTTCACATCAACACCATCATCTCAGAAAACCTGGACCCACTCCAACTTGCATACTGCCCCAACAGATCCACAGATGACACAATTACTATTGGACTCTGCCCTTACCCTTACCCACCCGGACAAAAGGAACAGCTAACAAAGAATGCTGTTCATTGACTACAGCTCAGTGTTCAACACCATAGTGCCCTCAAAGCTCCTCACTAAGCTAAGGACCCTGGGACTGAACACCTCCCTCTGCAACTGGATCCCGACAACACGACGTTGGTTGGTCTGATCACCGATGACGATGAGACAGCTTGTAGGGAGGAGGTCAGAGACCTGGCAGAGATTCTCAGAGACTCAGAGACTCCCTCAGTGTCAGCAAGACAAAGGATGAGTACGCCCCCATTCACATCAACGGGTCTGTAGTGAAGTGGGTCGAGAGCTTCAAGTTATTTGGTGTCCACATTACTAAGGACCGATCATTGTCCAAACACACCAAGACAGTTTTAAAGAGGGCCTCTTCTCCTCAGGAAGCTGAAAAGATTTCTCATGGGACCTTGGGTCTTCAAAAAGTTCTACAGCTGCACCATCGAGAGCATCCTGACTGGTTGCATCTCCGCTTGGTATGGCAACTGCTCGGCATCTGACCTCAAGGCACTACAGAGGGTAGTGCGTATTGCCCAGTACATCACAGCTTCCTGCCATCCAGGACCTCTATACCAGGCGGTGTCAGAAGAAGGCCCTAAAAATTGTCAGACTCCAGCCAACCAAGTCATAGACTTTTCTCTCTGCTACTGCACGACAAGCGGTACCGGAGCGCCAATTCTGGGACCAAAAAACTCATTAACACTTCTACCCGAAGCCATAAGACTGCTGAAAAGTTAATCAAATGCCTACCCAGACTATTTGCATTCACCCCCTTATTTTAATATTATTGATTATAATTTTTTGCACAGGCTCGTTGTACACTCACTGGACTCTAACCACACACTCACACATACTGCACTGACACTCCAACACACACACACACACACACACACACACACACACACACACACGGCACACACACACACACACACACACACACCACACACACACACGGACACACACGGACACAAAACACACACACACACATAAACATTGACACCACACACAAACATATAGGTTCACATTCCTTCACAATCTTCACATATACGCTGCTGTTATTCTCTTTTTATTATCTATGCATAGTCACTTTACGCTACCTACATATACATATTACCTCAATTACCTCGACTAACCCGTGCACCAGCACATTGACTCGGTACTGGTACGCATTTTATACAGCCTCGTTATAGTTATTTTATTGTGTTACTATTTTTCCGTTAGTTTATTGTGCGCATTTCTCATACAGGCTTGTATGTAACCATTTATGTTGTATTCAGCGCATGTGACAAATAACATTTGATTCGATGATTTGATATCAACCATTTTGTTTGTCATCAGTTAAAACTTCTTCAGGCTAGGGTCCTTTTTTCGGAATTTCCGCCTGACTGACATGCCCAAAGTAAACTGCCTGTTACTCAGGCCCAAAAGCCAGGATATGCATATAATTGGTAGCATTGGATAGAAAACACTTTGAAGTTTGTATGTTAAAATAATGTATGAGACTATAACACAGTTGATATGGCAGGCGAAAATCCAAAGAACAATCAACCAGAATTGTGTCTTATATCGGCTGAAAGCTTAAATTCTTGTTGATCTAAATGCACTGTCCGATTTATAGTAGCTATTACAGCGAAAACATGCCATGCGATTGTTTGAGGACGGCGCCCCGCATCAAAATATTTTTCCACCCGCACAGGTTTCATACATTCACATATAACGATTAAATATTCACTTACTTTTTGAAAATCTTCCTCTGATTTGCCGTCCAAAGGGTCCCAGCTATAACATGTAGTGTCGTTTTGTTAGATAAAACCCTTCTTCATATCCCAAAAAGTCGGTTTAGTTGGCGCCATCGAATTGAGTAATCCACTCGTTCAACTTACAGAGAAAGGAATCCGAAAATCTTTGTTTCAACGAGTCAAAATACGTTTCTATTTACTCCTCAGATACCCTAAAATGTAATCAAACTATAATATTTATTTTGCGAAGAAGTATGTTCAATAGGAAACCGATTTTAGCAGGTGTGTAATGTCTTCATGGCGTGCGCAAACAATAATTTCCAAGACCGTGTCCTTCTACTCAAACAGTTTTTTCTTATTCGTTTTTGAAGTTACAAGCCTGAAACCTTGGACATAGACTGCAGACACCCTGTGGAAGCCATAGGAATTGCATCCAGGGAGCTAATTTTCAATATGACCATTCTCTTGCATTTCTAAGAGGATGGTATCTCAAAGAAAATTAATGTTCAGTTGATTTTTCTTTGGCTTTTCTCCTACCATATCTATTGTGTTATATTCTCCTACATTATTTTAACATTTCTACAAACTTCAAAGTGTTTTCTTTCCAATGGTACCAATTATGTGCATATCCTGGCTTCAGGGCCTGAGCTACAGACAGTTTCCTTTGGGCACGTCATTTAAACAAGAAGTGGACAAAAAAGGGGCCTAGCCCTATGAATGAATGTGTTAATGAGTGATCGCCGTGCCGTGTAGCTTTTACGTTGTCATTGTATTGAGATAGTCCCCTATGGAGTATCCATAATTCTACAAACTATGCAGTAGATGGATCACGTCACCTTCATCTCTCTCAGTTAATGCCGTGACATCAAAACACAACACCAACAACACAACAACAACACAACAATACTGGAGAAACTATTTTCCTTCCTCATCAAAGGCATAGTGGTACAGTTTTGGTAAATACTGCTATTGGAGTTGTTTGTGCAATGAGTTGGCATTATTTCCCCCCTATGAGAAAAAAAGGAGATTAGTAACAGTGAATTATGCATATTTTATTTCCTGGATTATCTCAAACTCGAGTTGCTATCTCGCTAAAACCCTCATTACATTTATGCAGACTGTATGCAAAAATAAATTGTTACTTGTTTCTCTTTTTCTAGAAGTGTACAGTACATGCACCTAGGATTATTCAAGTAGTTAAGAATAAATTCCCCCATACGCACAATAATGAGGGTGCATAGACAAAAATAAACATGTAGTATACTGTATCAGCCCTACTGTACATAGTACCAATAGGTTGCCTGTCTTGGCAGTATGTGCATTTAACCAGACACAGCATTGTAGCCGAGCCAAATCAGACGACCACTGGAGATGCGTCCATTTTAAAGCTGTCCCAATTACACAAACAGACTGGCCCCGTATTGAGCACATTGTCGACAATAATAGTGGATCTATTTCCATCCTAATGGCTGGCGTTGGCCTGGGTTATCCATGCGTATGTATGGCCCCTCTCTGATTCCTGATCAGTGACTCTGCATGGGAGCTCCATCTACACAGCAGCAGTAGCAGCAGGCTCGGCGGCCTTGGTCCTCTGCTGCCTGCCTTTTCTCTGAATGCAGCGCTGGGGAAAAGGGCCTTGAACCTCAGCCATCTCTCTGCCGAAGCATGGTGGTGTGGGAGTGACAATTCTCAGCTCAAAGAGCCCCCCTCCCCCAAGACCCACACACCCTCAGATCCTGGTGTGTGTTTGTGTGTGTGTGTCTTTGTGTGTGTGTGTGTGTGTGTGTGTGCGTGTGTGCACGTGTGCGCATGCATGCACAATGCACATATATGTAGCTGGATAAGGATGTGTGTACAAAGGAAACAGGCATGGCTGCCACTTCAATAATTGTCACTGATCCTCTATCTGTAAAGTACATTCAGCACATACGTGACTCGTTTCAGGAAACGCATGTCACTACTTCACAGGTTTAGGCATTTAAATGTAAACAGAATTAAAAAAAAATCTAAATCAGTTTTTTTGGCAGGAATTCCTTTTTAAACATGTGAACTTTCATGTGCCTTAACAACAAAAGTGTGTGCCATCTGAAACATGAATAAAACTGTTCAATTATGAGCCTAGTTGGTTTAGCCATGGAAAAAGTCAGGAACCTTCCCGCTAGCCATTATTGGCTGAGATAATGGATGGGCTTTTTTGAAAGATATCCTGAAGAACTGCAAAAGTGTTGCTACTGCGCTCCACTTTCTGGAGGACAATTGTGCCATGCTGACTTTCTCTGGCTCTGAAAATGAATGAGACGATGAGGAAATCCCTGAGTTAGGTAAAAACATTTTCATTGAACCAGACATTGTAGAGCATTCTGAAACAGCGATCAACAGTGCTGTTGTCATAAAAGAAATTGGCCGAGTTTTGAAATAAATGGAATCCCCGGTGGAAGCAGAGTATGATAACTAAGGAGATGGAGAAAATTCTGGCGTTTGATTGCAATTAATGATGAAAAGAGAACGCAAAAGGCTGTTGTATTAAAAACCTGTCTTTGGATTACATCTTCAAACTAAGGGCAACCATGGCATCCGTGACAGAGAAGGAGAAGCATTCATCCATGTATACAGGTAAGAGAGAGAGTCTAACTATGTATATTTTCAGATTTTATTCGTTTCTAATTTTGTCGTTAACGTTAGCTAGATAATATTGAACTTAGTTGCTTAGCTTTAGCTACCTGCAGATTCATACATGATGGCTAGCAATGACAATCAGTTTGTATTGCTATTAGCATGGGTTGTGATTATTGTTGCGTTCAAAACAACTGGGAACTCGGAACTGGGAACTCGGAAATCTCCGACGTCCGACAAGTGCATTCAAGACAACTGGGAACTGGAAAAAAATTAGCTCCGACTGAGAAAAATTGTTTTGAACGGTCATCCAACTCGGGAATTCCAAACTCGGGAACTCGGGCCTCTTTCTAGAGTCCCGAGTTTCCGAACCGAAGATCACTGATCTCATGATTTGACCTAGTATTTTTCCAAGTTCCCAGTTGTCTTGAAAGCACCATTAGGTTCATTGTTTAGCCTCTTGAGGATACCGTAGGATAGGGGGCGCCACAGCGCATTTTGAAAAAAAATCGTTCCCATTTTCAACGGCCTACTAATCAAACTCAGAAGCTAGGGCATGCATATACTTATTATATATGGCAGGAATTCCTTTTTAAACGTGAACTTTCATGTGCCTTAACAACAAAAGTGTGTGCCATCTGAAACATGAATAAAACTGTTCAATTATGAGCCTAGTTGGTTTAGCCATGGAAAAAGTCAGGAACCTTCCCGCTAGCCATTATTGGCTGAGATAATGGATGGGCTTTTTTGATGGTGGTACAGTAGCCAGGGTGTTGTGCCATGCAGCTCGGTGGATTAAGTGAGCGGTAGGGGGGCAGGAGCTACCAGAGTATCCAGCCACCGCTGCCCATCGCCCCCATGCAGCCAGACTAAGCCTGGGCAGCCGGGGCTTCCATCCTCCATCCATGTGCGATTGACACATAAATAACACAGCCTGTCCACCACCCAGGCAAATTCAAATGCACATGTCAATCTGATGAAGCACTCGCCCGTAGGGGAGCATTGTTTACATTTTCACTCCACTATTCGGAAAAGTGAGATTCTAATTATTTTCCAAGTTTATATTAAAGACAAGTGGGACAGAACTGAGAACCAAAAGGGATCAACCAATGGATGGAAGGAAGTGAGTGCCACTATATAAATTGCATTGAGGGAAAAAAGCAAAGGAAAACAGGTGGGTGGTACTGAATAGGATGGTCAGCAGCTTTTGTCTCAATAAAAAGAAAGACAGGGAAAAGAGGGAGGAGAAGGAGAGAGATATAAAGGGAGGAGGAGAACGATATAGAGGGAAAGAGGGAGGACAAGGAGAGAGATGTAGAGGGAAAGAGGGAGGAGAAGGTGAGAGATATAAAGGGAGGAGGAGAGAGATATAGAGGGAAAGAGGGAGGACAAGGAAAGAGACATAGAGGGAAAGAGGGAGGCAAAGGAGAGAGATAAAGGGAAAGAGGAAGGAGAAGGAGAGAGGGAAAGAAGGAGGAGAAGGAGAGAGGGAAAGAGATGAACTGCTCACACAGGTTGCAGTGCACAGCGTGTTGTTGTGCTCATTACACATGGGTCTTGAGATATTCAGCCCAGTGGAATACATTATAACCCCACATTTTATATAATAATGTGCCAAAATTGCACCGCGATATTTGTTGTCCCAATGACTTGTGTGTGTGAGAGAGAGAGATGGGAGAGAGAGAGATGGGAGAGATTTAATTAGTCCAAAGGGAAATCAAATTAGATTAGAAGAGGGAGAACCTGAGTGTGAATGGTTAAGACGGCTATCTAGTTTGAATCAATCAGCCAGGGATCAGGCAGGTGACAGGCCGTCTCGTGCCCAGGCCCCATGCTCCCGTCCTAGATGACGGCCAGCACAGCTCAGCCTGTCTGTCTGCATGTCCATGGAGGCCTCAACTCTCTCTCCAACCACCAGCTCCATGAGTCATACAGTATACCTTTACCTGGAAAACTGTTTGCTCTTGTGCATCACCTTACCCTGTGTACACACATATCCCTCTGGGGCGTATTAAGTTCTGTTGTTTATTCATCAGTGATGCTTAGCCTATGGCTGCAGTTTTCAAAATGGTGGTTCAGGACACAATGGACGGCTGTACTTCTAACCGATTCCTACAGTCTCAGCTTCTGACCAGACTGTGGGTGAAAAATAATTAAATTATGGAAGGGTCGTATGCAAATCTGGATATGGTAGGTCACGGGAGTAAAATGTTTGGGAATCGCTGTCGTTATCAGTTGCGTCACAGAGTCAGAAAAGCATAAGGTCGCCAAGGAATTCCTCTATTTCAATTATTGTCAACTTTAGAAGGCTGTTGTCTTTATATATGATATTGGCAAGTGTCAAGGTCGAGTTATTTAAATACAAATGCACTCTATTCACAGCCATGCCTATTACTGAAATAGTTTACTAAAATGGTTATTACTGAAATAGTTTACTGAAATGGTTATTACTGAAATAATTTACTGAAATGGCTATTACTGAAATAGTTTACTGAAATGGTTATTACTGAAATAGTTTACTGAAATGGTTATTACTGAAATAGTTTACTAAAATGGTTATTACTGAAATAGTTTACTAAAAGGATTATTACTGAAATAGTTTACTGAAATGGTTATTACTGAAATCATTTACTGAAATGGCTATTACTGAAATAATTTACTGAAATGGCTATTACTGAAATAGTTTACTGAAATGGCTATTACTGAAATAGTTTACTAAAATGGCTATTACTGAAATAATTTACTAAAATGGCTATTACTGAAATAGTTTACTAAAATGGTTATTACTGAAATAGTTTATTGAAATGGATAATACTGAAATAATTTACTGAAATGGCTATTACTGAAATAGTTTACTAAAATAGTTATTACTGAAATAGTTTACTGAAATGGTTATTACAGAAATAGTTTACTAAAATAGTTATTACTGAAATAGTTTCTGCTTCTTAGACTTGCTTCAATGAGAATGAAAGATCTACTGCTTCTTAGACTTGCTTTTAATGAGAATGACAGATCTCACGCAAAAGGTTACATATTGCAAGTCAATGTCCCCCACTGACTTGTTCCACATTTTGTTGACTTACAAAGTGGGATTAAAATGGATTTAGTTGTAATTTTTTGTCAGCGATCTATGCAAAATACTCTTTAATATCAAAGTGGAAGAAAAATTCCAACATTTGTAAAATATATATAATAATAATAACAAAAAAACACGAATAAAGCTGGAATTTGATAAGTATTCAACACCCTGAGTCAATACATGTTAGAAACATATTTAGCAGCAATAACAGCTGTGTCTTACTGGGTAAGCTTTCCACACCTGGATTGTGCAACTTTTGCCCATTATTCTTTAATAAATTCTTCAAGCTATATCAAATTGGTTGTTGATCATTGCTATACAACCATTTTCAGGTCTTTCCATAGATTTTCCAGCAGATTTAAGTCAAAACTGTAATTTAGCCACTCAGGAACATTCACTATCTTCTTGGTAAGCCTTGTGTTTTTTAATGGGTCCATCTGTCACCAGAGGGCGGCAGAGACCGTCCTAGAGACGTTAACGATGCTCAGGTGTGTCCTTTTTACTCATTATATTTATTTTGAATCTGTGTTTGAAATTCACTGCTCGACTGAGGGACCTTACAAATAATTGTATGTGTGGGGTAAAGAGATGAGGTAGTCGTTCAAAAATCATGAAACCTTTTAAGGATCCGCCCCTTTTTTCAATTTTCGCCTAAAATGACATACCCAAATCTAACTGCCTATAGCTCAGGACCTGAAGCAAGGATATGCATATTATTGATACCATTTGAAAGAAAACACTTTGAAGTTTGTGGAAATATGAAATGAATGTAGGAGAATATAACACATTAGATCTGGTAAAAGATAATACAAAGAAAAAAAACGTGTTTTTTGTGTAGTTTTTTTGTACCATCTTTTAAATGCAAGAGAAAGGCCATAATGTATTCAAGCCCAAGCGCATTTTTGATTTTGGCCACTAGAAGGCAACAGTGTATGTGCAACGTTTTAGACTGATCCAATGAACCATTGTATTTCTGTTCAAAATGTTGTATCAAGACTGCCCAAATGTGCCTAATTGGTTTAATAACTTTTCAAGTTCATAACTGCACTCTCCTCAAACAATAGCATGGCATTCTTTCACTGTAAATTGGACAGTGCATTTAGATGAACAAGAATTGAAGATTTCTGCCAATATCAGATATGTCTATGTCCTGGGAAATGTTCTTGTTACTTACAATGTCATGCTAATCACATTAGAGCACATTAGCTCAACCGTCCAGAGGGTGGGACACCGATCTGACACCTTAACACTATTTCACACAGAGTGAGTCCATGCCACTTATGTATTTATGCTTGCCATAACAAATGTGTTGAATACTTATTGACTAAGGACATTACAGCTTATCATTTGTAATTTGTAAAAATAAATTGTTAATAAAATATTTCCAAAATGTAATCAAGTTTAAATTCAGGCTCTAACAACAAAATGTGGAAAAGGTCAAGAGGTGTGAATACTTCCTGAAGGCACTGTATACGGCTCTGTTTCACCCAGTGGGAAGTTTCTATTTCCATCAAATGTGTCTGTCCTCTTTTAAGTTTCTTTATATGGTCCATTGTTTTGCTAAGTTGAAAGACATAATTGTATGTAATGCATTGTAAGTCCTTTTAATTGGGGGTAAAATTATTTTCTGCCTCAAACTGTTGAGTAGAAAAGCTTTATTAAAATGTTTTAACTCCCACTGTTCTTTTCTTCCTTATCTGAGTGCTGACACATTTTCAAGCATGCTCTCTTCTGTAAATATTTACTATTGCATGCAAATAATTGATTGTATTAGTTTTGAACACTAACCTCGCTGACTATAGACATAATAATACTGAAAAACCATTGAGTTATATTCAAATTCAGACTATTTGTGATCATCTTAGGGTTACATGCAGACTAATTTGTGAACAGTGGACCAATGGCAGCTGTTTGATTCTCTTCCCACTTCCTGGATCTGCCGCTCTGTCTGGACATTTGCGGTAATGTGTACAAATCCCTCAATTGATGTCCTTGTTGGGAGACATGGCTTGCCTTTTATAGTCCCTAAAATAAACAATGCTCGTCTCTCTCCATGCGAGTCAAGAGACTGATACAGACTCTATCAAATTTCCTAAATGCAGACGTAAACGATAAATCTAGTCGAGATTGGTCGGAATTAGGTTAGCTCACTTGAATGCTATCTGCTTAACCCACAGCTGGTCGGCCTGCTACACCAAGGCATTGAATGTAAATCAGTCACTTAGTGCTATCAGATGGAACATTGGGGAAGAAGAGAGCACTCACACAGCCTCATATAGAAGCAAGGCAGGCCAGAAACAAAACTAGCCTTCTAATGCTCGCTGTCTCTCTCTCTCTCTCTCTCTCGCTCTTGCTCTCGCTCTCGCTCTCGCTGTCTCCCTCTCTCTCGCTCTCGCTCTCGTTCACGCTCTCGCTCTTGCTCTTGCTCTCACTCACACTCTCTCAATTCAAAGGGATTTATTGGCATGGGAAACATATGTTTACATTGCGAAAGCAAATGCAATAGACAATAAACAAAAGGGAGATAAACAAGGGAAACATTAGTAAACATTAAACTCACAAGTTTTAAAAGAACATATACATTTAACATGTTATATTATTGGCTATGTACAGTGTTGTAACAATGTGCAAGTAGTTGAAGTATGAAAGGGAGAATAAATAAACTTATTCAGTAAATATTGGTTGTATTTACAATGTTGTTTGTGCTCTTATCATGGCCTTTTATCATGGCAACGGGCCACAAATCTTGCCACCTGATTTTGTGGGCAGTGGGCACAGCCTCTCTAAATAACAAGACTATGCTTACTGAGTCTGTACATAGTCAAGGAATTTCTTAATTTATGGTCCGTCACAGTGGTCAGATATTCTGCCAGTGTGTACTCTCTGTTTAGGGCCAGATAGAATTGCAGTTTGCTCTGTTTTTTGGTTGATTCTTTCCAGTATGTCGAATAGTCATATATTTTTCTTTCTCATAATTTGGTTGGGTCTAAATGTGTTTCTGTCCTGGGGTTCTGTGGGGTCTGTTTGTTTGTGAACAGAGTCCCAGAACCAACTGGCTGAGGGGACTCTTCCTTAGGTTCATATCTCAGTAGGTGAGGGCTCTGAGGGGACTCTTCTCCAGGTTAATCTCTCTGTAGGTGAGGGCTCTGAGGGGACTCTTCCTTAGGTTCATTTCTCTGTAGGTGAGGGCTCTGAGGGGACTCTTCTCCAGGTTCATCTCTCTGTAGGTGAGGGCTCTGAGGGGACTCTTCCCTAGATTCATTTCTCTGTAGGTTAGGGGCTTTGTGGTGGAATGTGTGGGCATCGCTTCCTTTTAGGTGGTTGTAGAATGTAACAGCTCTTTTCTGGATTTTGACAACTAGCGGGTCCAATTTTGTTAATTCTTGGTTGGTGAGTGGACCCCAGACCTCATGACCATAGTGTCACGTCCTGACCAGTAAAATGGGTTATTGTTATTGTAGTTTGGTCAGGGCGTGGCAGGGGGTGTTTCTTTTGTGTGTTTCGGGGTTTTTGACTTATGTTCTATATTTTCTATTTCTATGTTTATTCTAGTTTTCTATTTCTATGTTGTGTTTTCAATGACCTCCAATTAGAGGCAGCTGGTTGTCGTTGTCACTAATTGGAGGCCATATTTAAGTGTGTTCGTTTTTCACTTGTGTTTGTGGGTGGTTGTTTCCAGTATCGTCTGTGCACCTTATTGGACTGTTTTCGTCGTTTGTTTTGTTTAAGTGTTTTTTCCTTTAATAAATAAGAAGATGAGCACTTTACCCGCTGCATTTTGGTCCACTCCTTACGACGACCGTTACAGAACCACCCACCAAAGAAGGACCAAGCAGCAGAGGAAGGAGCAGAAGGAGAGCTATTTGGACTGGACATGGGAGGACATCCTGGACGGCAAGGGATCCTACACGTGGGAAGAGATCCTGGCCGGAAGGGATCGCCTCCCCTGGGAACAGGTGGAGGCAATCAGAATCAGCAGGAAAAAAGGACCAACGGTGAAGTTATGAGGGAACACGGTTGGCAAGGAAGCCTGAGAGGCAGCCCCCCCAAAAAAAAAAAATTGGGGTGGCACACGGGGAGTTGGGGTAAGTCAGGCAATAGACCTGAGCCAACTCCTCATGGTTATTATGGGGCGCGTTTGGCGTGGAGAGCACCGTGCTATACGGAAGTGCCCACGGTCTCGCCCATCCGCAAGCACAGTCCGGTGCGGTCGATACCAGCCCCCCGCAAGTGCCGTGCTAGAGTGGTCATCCAGCCAGGAAGGAGTATGCCTGCACAGCATATCTGGCCACCAGTGCGTCTCCTAGGCCCAGGCTACCCTGCTCCTGCTCTACGCATAGCAGCCATCATTCCTCAGCACAGCCCAGTTTGCCCTGTGCCAGCACTCCATCCATGCAGGGCTACAGTGACAACTCAGCCAGGACGGGTTGTGCAGGCTGTGCGCTCCAGACCTCCAGTGCGTCTTCAAGACCCAGTGTATCCTGTTCCTGCTCCTCGCACTAGCCCTGTGGTGCGTGTTAATGTTCTGGCGCCTCCAAAGCCAGCCCGACGCATCAGGTCTCTAGTGCGCCTGCCCAGTCCAGTACGTCCTGTTCCTAATCCTCACACTAGCCCTGAGGTGCGTGTCACTAGTCTGGCGCCCCCAAAGCCAGCCCCACGCATCAGGTCTCTAGCGCACCTGCCCAGTCCAGTACGTCCTGTTCCTGCTCCTCACACTAGCCCTGAGGTGCGTGTCAATAGTCTGGTGCCTCCAAAGCCAGCTCCATGCATCAGGCCTTCAGTGCGCAGTCCCAGTCCAGAGCTTCCGGCGACAGTTCCCCGTCCAGAGCTTCCGGCGACAGTTCCCCGTCCAGAGCTTCCAGCGACAGTTCCCCGTCCAGAGCTTCCGGCGACAGTTCCCCGTCCAGAGCTTCCAGCGACAGTTCCCCCTCCAGAGCTTCCGGCGACAGTTCCCCATCCAGTGCTTCCGGCGATGTCCTACAGTCCGGAACTGTCAGAGACGGCCCACAGTCCAGAGCCTGCAGAGACGGCCCACAGTCCAGAGCCTGCAGAGACGGCCCACAGTCCAGAGCCTGCAGAGACGGCCCACAGTCCAGAGCCTGCAGAGACGGCCCAGAGTCCGGAGCCTGCAGAGACGGCCCAGAGTCCGGAGCCTGCAGAGACGGCCCAGAGTCCGGAGCCTGCAGAGACGGCCCAGAGTCCGGAGCCTGCAGAGACGGCCCAGAGTCCGGAGCCTGCAGAGACGGCCCAGAGTCCGGAGCCTGCAGAGACGGCCCACAGTCCTGAGCCTACAGAGACGGCCCACAGTCCGGAGCCTGCAGAGACGGCCCACAGTCCGGAGCCTGCAGAGACGCACCTCAGCCCGAGGTCGCCAGCGACGCACCTCAGCCCAGAGCCTTCAGCAGTGGTCTACAGCCCTGAGCCTTCAGCGGGGGTGGGCAGGTCAGAATGGGGACTAAGGCCAGAGCCAGAGCCACCTCCGTAGTTGTAGGATTGGGGGGTGTGTAGCACGGGAGCCGTCATTGACGGTGGCCACCCTCCCTTCCCTCCCTTTAAGTTTGGGGATAATTTTTGTGGGGTTTTTGTTTTGAGGTGCATTCGGGGTCTGCACCTTTGGGGGGGGTACTGTCAAGTCCTGACCAGTAAAAGGGGTTATTTGTTATTGTAGCTTGGTCAGGGCGTGGCAGGGGGTGTTTGTTTTGTGTCTTTCGGGGTTTTTGATTTATGTTCTATATTTTCTATTTCTATGTTTATTCTAGTTTTCTATTTCTATGTTGTGTTTTTCAATGACCTCCAATTAGAGGAAGCTGGTTGTCGTTGTCGCTAATTGGAGGCCATATTTAAGTGTGTTCGTTTTTCACTTGTGTTTGTGGGGGGTTGTTTCCAGTATCGTCTGTGCACCTTATTGGACTGTTTTCATCGTTTGTTTTGTTTAAGTGTTTTTTCCTTTAATAAATAATAAGATGAGTACTTTACCCGCTACATTTTGGTCCACTCCTTACAACGACAGTTACACATAGAGGGCAATGGGTTCAATAACTGATTTAAATATTTTTTGCCAGATTCCAATTGGGATGTTGAGTTTTATTTTTGATGGCGTAGAAGGCCCTTCTTGCCTTGTCTCATATCGTTCACAGCCTTGTGGAAGTTACCTGTGGTGTGGATGTTTAGGCCGAGGTAGGTGTAGTTCTTTGTGTGCTCTAAGGCAATAGTGTCTAGATATAATTGGTATTTGCTGTCTTGGCTACTGGACCTCTTTTGGAACACCATTATTTTGTCTTGATTCACTGTCAAGGCCCAAGTCTGACAGAATCTGTGCAGAAGATCTAGGTGCTACTGTATGCCCTCCTTGGTTGGGGACATAAAAACCAGATCATCTGCCAACAGTAGACATTTTAATTCGGAGTCCAGTAGGGTGAAATCGGATACTGCAGACTGTTCTAGTGCCCTCACCAATTCGTTGAACCCCACCCTCTTCAACTGTATATGTTGAAGAGGGTGGGGTTCAAGCTGCATCCCTGTCTCACTCCACGGCCCTGAGGAAGGAAGTCTGTGGGTTTATTGCCAATTTTTACGGCACACTTGTTGTTCGTGTACATTGATTCTAATGTCATATGCTTTCCCCCCAA
Source organism: Salmo salar (assembly GCF_965601325.2). NCBI lineage: Eukaryota > Metazoa > Chordata > Actinopteri > Salmoniformes > Salmonidae > Salmo > Salmo salar. Next base: position 80,835,465 of record NC_138309.1, read on the forward strand.
CTAAGAAAACCCACTGCTGCTCCAGCTTCACCTGCCTTACGTCCAGCTGGGAATTTATCCTTCATTTCATCTCTCTCTTCCGTTTCAATTTCAATTTCATTTCAACTTAAGGAGCTTTATTGGCATGGGAAACATATGTTTACATTGCCAAAGCAAGTGAAATAGATAATAAACAAAAGTGAAATAAACCAAATAAAATGAACAGTAAATAGAATAAAGACATTTCAAATGTCATTATGTCTATCAGGAAGTGTTGTAATAATGTCAAATAGTTAAAGTACAAATGGGAAAATAAATAAACATAGGGTTGTATTTACAATGGTGTTTATTCTTCTCTGGTTGCCCTTTTCTTGTGGCAACAGGTCACTTATCTTACTGCTGTGATAGCACACTGTGGTATTTCACCCCAAAAATATGGGAGTTTATCAAAATTGGATTTCTCTCTCTCTGTCTGTCATTCTCTCTGACGTTCTCTCTCTCTCTCTCTCTCTCACTATCTCTCTCTCGCTCTCTCTCCTTCCATCTCTCTCTTTCCCTCTGTCTATCTCTCTCTTTCCCTCTCTCTATCTCTCTCTTTCTCTCTCTCTTCCTGTAGCTACAGTTCCCTCTGTGAACCACGGTGATCCTGTACGTCATCCCCCTCATCTACCCCACAGGACAGTAGGAGGAAGAAGCTATCAAATAGGCTACTCAATGATCTAAAAATGAATCGTTTCCTGTTATCGTGAATTGATTATTGGTTATTGGGGAAGTATGTCACCAGATACGACGGAGCTAGAGGGTATAGCTAGGTCCTTAGCCGTAATGAATACGGAAGTAGAGTTAAAGATATGCGTCCCACTGAGTTTCCTTCCGTAAGCGTTTACGGCTGGTTTTCTCTCTCTCGAACCAAAGCGACTCTTTGACATTTGTGACAATGAGGTCCTTTTCTCCAGGCTGTCTGCAGTGTGTTTAAAGCAGTTGTCTAATTACGAGTTGGTAATGACTTGGGTGTTTTCGAACGGCCCTGAGTTGTGTTTGGCTAACTGTTTAAGTAGTTAGGAGAAAATCAGGACATCGATATACTTCTCCAAATGAAGTCTCTCCTTCAGCGTGACCCTGCCACTCAGGCCCTGTGAATGAGTTGGCTTTTCAGTGTTTTCTTAGACAAATCATAATTAAGGAGCCAATTAAGGGGTCACCTTGAGTTTATAAACTCTGCTGCTGGAAAAAACTCTGATGATTTCACCCAACCTGAACCTTCAATGCGCGTGTGTGTCTTTACCCTTGTGCGTGTGTGTGTATGTGTGTCTCCACAAAGTGACTCATGCCTTAATTAGGTCCGTGCTCTGAACCTGGCAGGATGTGAGCCTGCCTCAGCTCGCCTGGCTCCTTCACCACCACACAGTCAGTCAGCCTGCCTGGCTCCCCCACCACTAAACAGTCAGTCAGCCTGCCTGGCTCCTCCACCACACAGTCAGTCAGCCTGCCTGGCTCCTTCACCACCACACAGTCAGTCAGCCTGCCTGGCTCCCCCACCACCACACAGTCAGTCAGCCTGCCTGGCTCCTTCACCACCACACACTCAGTCAGCCTGCCTGGCTCCACCACCACCACACAGTCAGTCAGCCTGTCTGGCTCCCCCACCACCACACAGTCAGTCAGCCTGCCTGGCTCCCCCACCACCACACAGTCAGTCAGCCTGCCTGGCTCCCCCACCACCACACAGTCAGTCAGCCTGCCTGGCTCCCCCACCACCACACAGTCAGTCAGCCTGTCTGGCTCCTTCACCACCACACAGTCAGTCAGCCTGTCTGGCTCCCCCACCACCACACAGTCAGTCAGCCTGTCTGGCTCCTCCACCACCACACAGTCAGTCAGCCTGTCTGGCTCCTTCACCACCACACAGTCAGTCAGCCTGTCTGGCTCCTTTACCACCACACAGTCAGTCAGCCTGTCTGGCTCCTCCACCACCACACAGTCAGTCAGCCTGTCTGGCTCCTTCACCACCACACAGTCAGTCAGCCTGTCTGGCTCCTCCACCACCACACAGTCAGTCAGCCTGTCTGGCTCCTTCACCACCACACAGTCAGTCAGCCTGCCTGGCTCCCCCACCACCACACAGTCAGTCAGCCTGCCTGGCTCCCCCACCACCACACAGTCAGTCAGCCTGCCTGGCTCCTTCACCACCACAGTCAGTCAGCCTGTCTGGCTCCTCCACCACCACACAGTCAGTCAGCCTGTCTGGCTCCTTCACCACCACACAGTCAGTCAGCCTGTCTGGCTCCTTTACCACCACACAGTCAGTCAGCCTGTCTGGCTCCTCCACCACCACACAGTCAGTCAGCCTGTCTGGCTCCTTCACCACCACACAGTCAGTCAGCCTGTCTGGCTCCTTTACCACCACACAGTCAGTCAGCCTGTCTGGCTCCTCCACCACCACACAGTCAGTCAGCCTGTCTGGCTCCTCCACCACCACACAGTCAGTCAGCCTGCCTGGCTCCTTCACCACCACACAGTCAGTCAGCCTGTCTGGCTCCTCCACCACCACACAGTCAGTCAGCCTGTCTGGCTCCTTCACCACCACACAGTCAGTCAGCCTGCCTGGCTCCCCCACCACCACACAGTCAGTCAGCCTGTCTGGCTCCTTCACCACCACACAGTCAGTCAGCCTGCCTGGCTCCTTCACCACCACACAGTCAGCCTGCCTGGCTCCCCCACCACCACACAGTCAGTCAGCCTGTCTGGCTCCTTCACCACCACACAGTCAGTCAGCCTGCCTGGCTCCCCCACCACCACACAGTCAGTCAGCCTGTCTGGCTCCTTCACCACCACACAGTCAGTCAGCCTGCCTGGCTCCCCCACCACCACACAGTCAGTCAGCCTGTCTGGCTCCTCCACCACCACACAGTCAGTCAGCCTGTCTGGCTCCTTCACCACCACACAGTCAGTCAGCCTGTCTGGCTCCTTTACCACCACACAGTCAGTCAGCCTGTCTGGCTCCTCCACCACCACACAGTCAGTCAGCCTGTCTGGCTCCTTCACCACCACACAGTCAGTCAGCCTGTCTGGCTCCTTTACCACCACACAGTCAGTCAGCCTGCCTGGCTCCTCCACCACCACACAGTCAGTCAGCCTGCCTGGCTCCTTCACCACCACACAGTCAGTCAGCCTGCCTGGCTCCTTCACCACCACACAGTCAGTCAGCCTGTCTGGCTCCTTCACCACACAGTCAGTCAGCCTGTCTGGCTCCCCCACCACCACACAGTCAGTCAGCCTGCCTGGCTCCTTCACCACCACACAGTCAGTCAGCCTGTCTGGCTCCTTCACCACCACACAGTCAGTCAGCCTGCCTGGCTCCTTCACCACCACACAGTCAGCCTGCCTGGCTCCCCCACCACCACACAGTCAGTCAGCCTGTCTGGCTCCTTCACCACCACACAGTCAGTCAGCCTGCCTGGCTCCCCCACCACCACACAGTCAGTCAGCCTGTCTGGCTCCTTCACCACCACACAGTCAGTCAGCCTGTCTGGCTCCTTCACCACCACACAGTCAGTCAGTCAGTCTGGCTCCTTCACCACCACACAGTCAGTCAGCCTGCCTGGCTCCTCCACCACCATAGAGTCAGTCAGTCTGGCTCCTTCACCACCACACAGTCAGTCAGCCTGCCTGGCTCCTTCACCACCACACAGTCAGTCAGCCTGCCTGGCTCCCCCACCACCACACAGTCAGTCAGCCTGTCTGGCTCCTTCACCACCACACAGTCAGTCAGCCTGTCTGGCTCCTTCACCACCACACAGTCAGTCAGCCTGTCTGGCTCCTTCACCACCACATAGTCAGTCAGTCTGGCTCCTTCACCACCACACAGTCAGTCAGCCTGCCTGGCTCCTCCACCACCATAGAGTCAGTCAGTCTGGCTCCTTCACCACCACACAGTCAGTCAGCCTGCCTGGCTCCTCCACCACCATACAGTCAGTCAGTCAGTCTGGCTCCTTCACCACCACCACACAGTCAGTCAGTCTGGCTCCTCCACCACCACACAGTCAGTCAGTCTGGCTCCTCCACCACCACACAGTCAGTCAGTCTGGCTCCTCCGCCACCACAACACAGTCAGTCAGCCTGGCTCCTCCTCCACCACCACACAGTCAGCTTGCCTCGCTCCTCCTCCACCACCATACAGTCAGTCAGTCTGGCTCCTCCTCCACCACCATACAGTCAGTCAGTCTGGCTCCTCCTCCACCACCATACAGTCAGTCAGTCTGGCTCCTCCTCCACCACCATACAGTCAGTCAGCCTGGCTCCTCCTCCACCACCACACAGTCAGTCAGTCAGCCTGGCTCCTCCTCCACCACCACAATGTCAGTCAGCCTGCCTGGCTCATCCCACACCACATCTCAGAGGATGAGTCCTTTTACTCAGGCTGCCTGGTGCTCTGTCCCTCCGTTCCTTTACCTCTCTGACTCTGTTTGCTGTCTGTCTGTCTGTCTGTCTGTCTGTCTGTCTGTCTGTCTGTCTGTCTGTCTGTCTGTCTGTCTGTCTGTCTGTCTGTCTGTCTGTCTGTCTGTCTGTCTGTCTGTCTGTCTGTCTGTCTGTCTGTCTGTCTGTCTGTCTGTCTGTCTGTCTGTCTGTCTTTCTCTGTCTTAGACTGTCCCTCTGTTCCTTTACCTCTCTGTCTCTCTCTCTTTGTCTCTCTCTTTGTTTCTCTCCCTGTCTCTCTCTCTGTCTCTCTGTCTCTCTGTCTGTCCCTGTCTCCCTGTATCTGTCTCTCTGTCTCTGTCTCTCTTGGTCTCTGTCTCTGTCTTTCTGTCTTTCTGGGTGTTTCTCAAAATGCATACTACCGTGCGCCGAGCATGTAAATTGGAGCACGGGAGGGTTGGAGTATGAGTCCAAATAAATGGATGCGAAACAGAGCATGGAGGGAACTTCTCGATCACATCGATGCAAGCTTCAACGAAAAGTATGCAAAGGAATATGACGCAAACGTAAAAAGTTCAGTACATTTTCTTGCAATTAATGTCGGCCATTATTTGAGCTGAAGCGAGGGAAAATACCCTCTGACTTTGGCATGGGGGCTGTGGGTGGCAAAGTGGGTGGGGTTATATACTTCCTGTTTGGCCCTGTCCGGGGGTATCATCGGATGGGGCCACAGTGTCTCCTGACCCCTCCTGTCTCAGCCTCCAGTATTTATGCTGCAGTAGTTTATGTGTCGGGGGGCTAAGGTCAGTCTGTTATATCTGGAGTATTTCTCCTGTCTTATCCGGTGTCCTGTGTGAATTTAAGTATGCTCTCTCTAATTCTCCCTTCTGTCTTTCTTTCTTTCTCTCTCTCGGAGGACCTGAGCCCTAGGACCAGGCCTCAGGACTACCTGGCATGATGACTCCTTGCTGTCCCCAGTCCACCTGGCCATGCTGCTGCTCCAGTTTCAACTGTTCTGCCTGCGGCTATGGAACCCTGACCTGTTCACCGGACGTGCTACCTGTCCCATACCTGCTGTTTCCAACTCTCTAGAGACAGCAGGAGCAGTAGAGATACTCTCAATGATCGGCTATGAAAAGCCAACTGACATTTACTCGAGGTGCTGACTTGTTGCACCCTCGACAACTACTGTGATTATTATTATTTGACCATGCTGGTTATTTATGAACATTTGAACATCTTGGCCATGTTCTGTTATAATCTCCACCCGGCACAGCCAGAAGAGGACTGGCCACCCCTCATAGCCTGGTTCCTCTCTAGGTTTCTTCCTAGGTTTTGGCCTTTCTAGGGAGTTTTTCCTAGCCACCGTGCTTCTACACCTGCATTGCTTGCTGTTTGGGGTTTTAGGCTGGGTTTCTGTACAGCACTTTGAGATATCAGCTGATGTAAGAAGGGCTATATAAATACATTTGATTTGATTTGAATGAAATGCTGCCTATTCAAATCACTTATGTTGCCTGACTGCAGTATTTTAACTTTATATGTTAATAAATACATGCTGCGTTAATTTTGGCATGTTACCTGCCTACAATGCCCACTGTAGTGTGCGTAGGTCGCAAGCTGCAAGTCAACAGAGCTAACTGGCTAGCTACTACTGTTAGCTAGCCAGATAGCCACAAAGAATTGTTTTTGGGCAGCTGACCTCTATGTCCAGGATGTGACATGTCTCTATGTCCAGGCTGTGACATGTCTCTATGTCCAGGATGTGACATGTCTCTATGTCCAGGCTGTGACATGTCTCTATGTCCAGGATGTGACATGTCTCTATGTCCAGGATGTGACATGTCTCTATGTCCAGGATGTGACATGTCTCTATGTCCAGGCTGTGACATGTCTCTATGTCCAGGCTGTGACATGTCTCTATGTCCAGGCTGTGACATGTCTCTATGTCCAGGCTGTGACATGTCTCTATGTCCAGGCTGTGACATGTCTCTATGTCCAGGATGTGACATGTCTCTATGTCCAGGCTGTGACATGTCTCTATGTCCAGGCTGTGACATATCTCTATGTCCAGGATGTGACATGTCTCTATGTCCAGGATGTGACATGTCTCTATGTCCAGGCTGTGACATGTCTCTATGTCCAGGCTGTGACATGTCTCTATGTCCAGGCTGTGACATGTCTCTATGTCCAGGCTGTGACATGTCTCTATGTCCAGGATGTGACATGACTCTATGTCCAGGCTGTGACATGTCTCTATGTCCAGGCTGTGACATGTCTCTATGTCCAGGCTGTGACATGTCTCTATGTCCAGGCTGTGACATGTCTCTATGTCCAGGCTGTGACATGTCTCTATGTCCAGGCTGTGACATGTCTCTATGTCCAGGATGTTACATGTCTCTATGTCCAGGATGTGACATGTCTCTATGTCCAGGCTGTGACATGTCTCTATGTCCAGGATGTGACATGTCTCTATGTCCAGGATGTGACATGTCTCTATGTCCAGGATGTGACATGTCTCTATGGCCAGGCTGTGACATGTCTCTATGGCCAGGCTGTGACATGTCTCTATGTCCAGGCAGGATGTGACATGTCTCTATGTCCAGGCAGGATGTGACATGTCTCTATGTCCAGGCAGGATGTGACATGTCTCTATGTCCAGGCAGGATGTGACATGTCTCTATGTCCAGGCAGGATGTGACATGTCTCTATGTCCAGGCTGTGACATGTCTCTATGTCCAGGCTGTGACATGTCTCTATGTCCAGGCTGTGACATGTCTCTATGTCCAGGCTGTGACATGTCTCTATGTCCAGGATGTGACATGTCTCTATGTCCAGGCTGTGACATGTCTCTATGTCCAGGCTGTGACATGTCTCTATGTCCAGGCTGTGACATGTCTCTATGTCCAGGCTGTGACATGTCTCTATGTCCAGGATGTGACATGTCTCTATGTCCAGGCTGTGACATGTCTCTATGTCCAGGATGTGACATGTCTCTATGTCCAGGATGTGACATGTCTCTATGTCCAGGCTGTGACATGTCTCTATGTCCAGGATGTGACATGTCTCTATGTCCAGGATGTGACATGTCTCTATGTCCAGGCTGTGACATGTCTCTATGTCCAGGATGTGCTCATTGAGCCTGTACATAGTGTTTTCCTCAGTCTTCTATCAGCCACAGTGGTCAGATAGTCTGCCACCGTGTGCTGTCTGTTTAGAACCAATTAGCATTGACGTTTCTTTCCAGTAGGTGATATATGTTTATTTTTGCATCGTGATAATTTGGTTGGGACAGATTTTCTGAGTGCTGTCCTGAAGCTTTGTTGGGTTGGTAGTGATTAGTGAATTGAGCTGACTGACCAGCTGACTGAGGGGACTCTTCTTCTCTCTCTCTCTCTCTCTCTCTCTCTCTCTCTCTCTCTCTCTCTCTCTCTCTCTCTCTCTCTCTCTCTCTCTCTTTTACTCTCTCTCTCACTTTTACTCTCTCCTTGGTAAGAAAAGCCCGGAGGACCCTTGAAGCCTTGAATTATAAGAGAGGATAGATGATAAGCTTGTTTTTGTGTATGTGTGTTTATGTCTGATTTTGGATGGCTTTTCAGTGTGTGTATGTGCCTGTGTATGTATGTTTGTGTGTGTGTGTGCGCTCAAGTCTGTGTGTCGACCTGTAAGTCTTTCCTCAACGTTCCCCCACCTTGAACTTTTGTGTGTGTGTCTGTCAGAGACTGTGTGTGTGATGCAGCGGGTAGACTTACACATGCTTCAAATAACAGGTGCCATCAGCCAGAGAGGCACCATGATCTATCAGCCAGAGAGGCACCATGATCTATCAGCCAGATAGGCTTTATGATCTATCAGCCAGAGAGGCTCCATGATCTATCAGCCAGAGAGGCTCCATGATCTATCAGCCAGAGAGCCACCATGATCTATCAGCCAGAGAGGCTCTATGATCTATCAGCCAGAGAGGCTCGATGATCTATCAGCCAGAGAGGCACCATGATCTATCAGCCAGAGAGGCTCCATGATCTATCAGCCAGAGTTGAATAATGATCTATCAGCCAGAGAGGCTCCATGATCTATCAGCCAGAGTTGAATAATGATCTTTCAGCCAGAGAGGCTCCATGATCTACCAGCCAGAGTGGAATAATGATTTATCAGCCAGAGAGGCACCATGATCTATCAGCCAGAGTGGAATAATGATCTACCAGCCAGAGAGGCTCCATGATCTATCAGCCAGAGAGGCTCCATGATCTATTCGCCAGAGAGGCACCATGATCTATCAGCCAGAGAGGCTCCATGATCTATCAGCCAGAGAGGCACCATGATCTATCAGCCAGAAAGGCACCATGATCTATCAGCCAGAGAGGAGTTATGATCTGTCAGCCAGAGAGGCTCTATGATCTATCAGCCAGAGAGGCACCATGATCAATCAGCCAGAGAGGCTCCATGATCTACCAGCCAGAGAGGCTCCATGATCTATCAGCCAGAGAGGCTCCATGATCTATCAGCCAGAGTGGCTCCATGATCAATCAGCCAGAGAGGCTCCATGATCTACCAGCCAGAGAGGCTCCATGATCTACCAGCCAGAGAGGCTCCATGATCTATCAGCCAGAGAGGCTCCATGATCAATCAGCCAGAGAGGCACCACGATCTATCAGCCAGAGAGGCTCCATGATCAATCAGTCAGAGAGGCTCCATGATCTATCAGCCAGAAAGGCACCACAATCTATCAGCCAGAGAGGCACCTTGATCTATCAGCCAGAGAGGCTTTATGATCTATCTGCCAGAGAGGCGTCATGATCTTTCAGCCAGAGTAGCACCATGATCTGTCAGCCAGAGAGGCTCCATGATCTTCACACATGGATGCATTCGAGTTACATGACCTACTTAACATGTTACGCTCTACTGGCTCCCTGTGTTGCCATAATAGAGGAGAGCGGTGCATTACAGGTGCAGCTGCAGAACCCGGCACGTACAAACAACGACGTCACCAGGGGATGTGTGTATGCCTGTGCCCTTCTCCCATACCTGCTGCACCATCAGTCCCCACAGGACTAGTGAAAGAGAAAGGGTAATGTTATCCATTATAAACTGGGTGGTTCGATTCCTGAATGCTGATTGGCTGACTGAAGTGATATATCAGGCCATGTACCATGGGTATGACAAAACATGTCCTTTTACTGCTCTAGTTATGTTGGTAACCAGTTTATAATAGCTTGGGGGTTCTTGGTATATGGCCAAGAACCCCCAAGCAATTATCCTGCCTGAGTACAGCCCTAGCCAAGGTATATTGGCCATATACCACACCCCCTTGTGCCTTATTGCTTAATTGTAGCATTGAAACATTTCCAATAGCCTTGTAACTTAGAATGCTAAGCATACAAATGATCTCTCCTTTTCTTGTGTCCATATGTCTCAACAACAAAAAATGACACGAGCGTAGCCACATGTTATAAGTCAATGGTTATGTTGGTTTGGTGAGTTTTGTTTGTGTCCTGCAACTTGATCCTCAGCATTCTTACCTGCTTACCCTTTTCGGGTGATGCTCATCTTTGGATGTGAGGCAGGGGATTGCTGTTGACTGTTAATTCTTTAAGAGAACTGAGCTGTGGTCACAAGAAAGGGAAGTTATAATTCAATTGAAGTGAGCATTTGTGCAGCTATGTGTCACTAAACCCTGTGTACTCTTTCTCTCTATTTCTTTCTCTCTATTTCTTTCTTTCTTTCTTTCTTTTTGTTTGTCACTTTCTCTCTCTCTCTCTCTCTTTTGCTCTCTGTGTTGGTATAGAGAGGGAGTGAACCTTGACTGCTTTGACAAGCTCCTGACAGTGTCTAATTAGTGTGTGTCCATGCGTGTGTGTGTATGCCTACATCCATCTGTGTGTGTGTGTATTGGGGGGTCTGTGCTGAGTCTGACAGGGGGTCCCTGTGAGTGTCTCCCTAGGTGGCAGTGACTACATCTGGACAGAGGAGGACTCCTTGACGGCGGGCTCTCACACACCATACACTCAATCACACACTCACACACACACCCTGTATTCACTCACGCAGGGGAGAGAGAGATAGCAGGAAGAGACAGAATACGGTAGAGGTTAGCACGGTACTCTTCTCCATTGTTACTCAGAGTGAGAGGAAAGGAACCGCCTCACTACACTTCCTTAGCAATGCTACACAGAGACACAACAACAAGGTGCTACAGCCAATAGGTAAGCACTCCATTCTCCTTTCAAAGTAGCACCAAATGAGCATCGGCCATGACTATTATGATTATCCCAGATAGCACCAATGCTAAATTCCCCACAGTATTTTTCTCTAAATGAGCATCCGCCCCAACTGCTATTCCCTCATTTAATTTTAGCACCGATGCTAACTCCCCTCTTTATTTGGTATCTAGGAACAGTGGATGCTGTGTGTGTTCTCCTACCGCCTGTCTTCCTCTGCCCTCGGCCTCACACACTCCAACCCCCAGTCAGTCAGGACTGAGCAGACGGCCGCACAGATTGGCTGTCTAATTAAATGAACCACTGATTTGGCTTTGTAACAACTGCAGCTCTCCCAATCCCCCCCCCCCCCCCCCCTTGAGAGCAACCTGGATCATCACCATTCTGACAAAATTAATATTTTAAGGTTGGGCGTCAAAAGAGAGGGGAAAAAAATGGATTGATGCCGGAGCTGCGTCAACAGTTAGCTCTCGGCGTTGTGGAGTCGTCCTAATGGGTCCCGTCATATTTTGACGGATGAGAATGTGTGTAAACACACAGCGTGGCATATCTATTAGGTTGTGTTTTTTGGTGTGTGTGTGTGCATGTGTATGAGTGTGTGTGTGTGTGTGTGTATGCGTATTAGTGTGTGTGTGGCCTCAAACCTGTGTGTCACAAACGAGACATCTGGGTACAGTTGTTTACTGAGGGACTTACGTGAAAAGTCTGCTATATTGTGAAATATTCATTTTTCACTATCTCCCAGAAGGAAATACTGTCACTGTAATTCACTCTTGGCATTTCTGCTGGAGAAAATCATTTGGCCCCCCCAACCCACCTTTAAACATGTTAACTGTAAGAGCTGAGGAACCAGTGACCTTACTTCTGTTGTTTACCTTAGAGGGGGAGAGTGGTGTTCATGCCTGGAGAAACAGAGGAGAATGTCCTGCAGTGTCACCCTGTGTCCCTCTACCCCCACAGTGGCATGACAGCCACGCTGCTGCATGGGGTGGCACGTGAGAGAGTAGCCTGTGGCAGCCGTGTCCCCTCACTCCCGGCTGTGGTGTGTATACAAGGCTGAGGGGGGGGGGGGGGGGGGGGGGGCGATAATGCCAGCTCACTAGCCCCGCCGAGCGTTCCGCTTTCCACCCTCCTTTCCCCTCTCCTCACAGCGGGCGCCCTCTTTACATATTCAAACTAATCCTCCCTGAATATATAGAGAGACATCCAGGAACCCCAAAGGGCATCCCCAGCCCTCGGAAGAACACTTGTGCAGATTTTATTAGTGCTCTATGTAATTCTGACAGAAATATTCAGTAAGTGTATGCGACGGGGGGGACGGGGGGGGGGGGCCTCTCATTGCAAACTGGCCTGCAGATTTAAGGTGACAGCTTCTCTGAGACAAGTAACATTGAGGCAATCCTGCCTGAGCAAAAATAAAATATCTCTGACTGCACAACAAAATAGAGTAGAATGCATTGTGCACATGGTTCCATTCTAAAGCCCTCTGTGTAGAAGTCTCATATGAATTTGTCTTTTATATCTATACCATATTACATTTCTTATTTTTACAGGAGAGAACAAAATTTCCCCAAGCATTAGGACGGAATAATGTAGGATACTGTAGGTTACATTTAGCATGTAGTCATTCCTAAGGGTTGTTAATGGGCAATAATTGATGACACACAAATCACTTGTTCCTAGATCACAATATGTCTATAATATAACATTCTACTATATATTGCTTTTTCATCTTACATCTTATTGTCCATTAACCCTTAGGAATGACTACATGCTAAATGTGACCTAGTATCAAAAGTATTCAGTCCTGATGCTTAGTGAATGAAATGCCTGCAATGGCAGTATTTGACTTCTTTGAACGCTGAAAAACCGTCAGTTTCTTATCTGTCGCTGCCGGATAAGGGATTTGAATGACTACTTAGGGAGAATTCCTTTGTTTATTTAAGCAATATTGACAGATGGTTAATTTTCACCTGAAGAGGTTGGTTTAATTCTGTCAGTGTCCTGGAAAGCCATGCCCTCGAGGACCAGCCCAAGCCTTAGACTAACATGACCACTGCCCCAGGCTCCTTATCTTTGCATGTTAACCCCAATTTATACTCAAAATTAATATAAACGAACACCTAAGAGAAAAGCAAGCCCTCCGAGAGGTGCCCTGAGCTATAGACACTTTCCATGTTAATACAGCAGTTTAGTGTGTATATTTGTATTGTTATTGGGGGGGGGGGGGGTAGCGTGCCATGAATAAGCAAAGAACCGCTTGTATTGAACATACTAAATATTCATTTGCCTTAACCGTGTGGTTCCTGCACCTGTATCCTTCTAGTTTTGGTGTTAATGTACCCATCACTCTTCAGTCATGGCCCATCATGCATTGCAATTAAGGAATTTGTTCGAACCATGTCTATCTGTAATATTTAACTGGAAGGCATTCTACTATTGTACCTTCCATATTAACCATGGCATGCTGGGAAATGGCACTAAATGTAGCACAGCAAGAATAGTTGGCATACTTTGTCAAAAGGATTTAAAAGCTGGTGAAATGTTTTTTTTTCTTCTTTTTTTTAAACAGTCATTATATATAAACAGATGTTTGCCAGCTGCCAACCCACAATGCAGCGCTCGCAACAACATGAGATTCCTGTAGGACCCTCATAACAAAACAACTTCAGAGATAGGCCTATAACAGCTCTGTCTGAAGGAAACAAGATGGCTGACGAAATTCATGTGGGCAAAGTCATTCTGTTCCATACTAAAACCACAGTAGGTTTATGTCTCACTGTTTATTTTTCCTCCCAGGCTAACATTTAAGTGTCTATGGCCTGCAAAAAAAGAAAAAAGATTGTAGAAACCAGCTGTGCGGTTGTACCATGCTGGCTAGGCTTCTGTAAAAGTCAAATTAAAGATGCACAACTAAAGCTCTAACAGCTTGAATATTACCTCTCCGCAAATTATTTATGACTTGGAAAAATGCTGATAAGCATCTAAACCACGTTCTAAATAAAAACATTATTTGTTTTTCTTTCACTTTTGAATAATTTTTCACTTGTGCACTTTAACCATTGTTGACATGAGTGTTCCTCACTCACAATCAATTTAATTAACTTAAAATAGCAAGGTATAACTGTGCTGTTCTTGAGATATAACTAGGAGGGGTGATTCCCATATAATTACAATTTGCCGCAAGTCCATGTGATGAGCAAAGAGAAGCAGAAAGATAGAGATGCCATTTCAATATTGGGCCTTCTCATTGGTGTAATATGCCATCAGACCCCCATTACCCAGAACCCTTTTTCTTGGCTCAGCACCCCTCGTCCACAAATGACTCCTCGCTCGCCAATATTGACCTAACTCCAAATTCAGAATATGAAGAAGTTAACCTTTAAAAAACACCTTGCAGAAGCATTAATTGACAAACCTCCCCCTCGTATTTTATAAGTACTCGATGACTGCATGTTTGATTGCCGCGGAGAACGCATCATAGACTATGAGGTCATCGTAAGCTTTCAGAAATATGAGTATGATTTATCTTCTCTTTGCTGTTCGGTGCCGGGGTAGGATACGTCCTTGGTCTTTGTATGTTGCATGAAGAGATGAATGCTTTCCCTGCCAGCCATTTCGGCTTTGTGAGAAGACCATTTCCAAAGTATAACCGTGTTTAATTATCCAAACGGATTATCACTAGTTTGATGAGATTTGTGGCATATGAAGTTTAAGTCACACCCTGATCAGTTTCACCTGTCGTCATTATTGTCTCCACCCCCTCCAGGTGTAGCTTGTTTTCCCCAGTGTATTTATCCCTGTGTTTCCTGTCTCTCTGTGCCAGTTTGTCTTTTATGTTTCCAAGTCAACCAGCGGTTTTCCCGTTCTCCTGCTTTTTGCATTCTCCTTTTTCTAGTCCTCCGGGTTTTGAACCTTGCCTGTTTCTGGACTTTGTTCCCGCCTGCCTGACCATTCTGCCTGCCTTCCACTCTGTACCTCCTGGACTCTGATCTGGTTTTGACCTTTTTGCCTGTCCATAACCATTCTCTTGCCTACCCCTTTGGATTAATAAACATTGTAAGACTCCAACCATCTGCTTCCTGTGTCTGCATTTGGGTCTCGACTTGTGCCTTGATAGTTTACTTGATACTGTGTTTACTCTTTCTGCACAATCTTTTTTGCAGTTCCCATGCTTAAATATTTTATAACTGCAAATTACTGCAAAAACATTACAAAAATTGTAGTGAACTTGTCTACACCAACATGTAGTTGTTGAAATAACTTCAACAGTTGAATTTGACAGTTTGTTTCTTCCCTGCAGTTTGTCCCTGAAGGTGATTGGCAACATGAATGGGGCAGAGCCTCCTCTCAACACAAGACCTCGCCCAGGTCACAGGTTACCAGAGGAGAACCAGGAAGACGAAGCCACAAGCTCTACCCTCTAACTCAGGGAGAGGAAGAGGAGGAAGCCTCTTTGGTGTGAGTCCAACACTCTTCATCTGTGCACAACTAAAAAGACAATTATCACCTGAACTGGCCACACCAACTGAAGGGACAGGGATTATAGACATACCTCAGTGATGGACAGTGACTGATACATGTGTGGGATGTGTTTATGAATACACTCAAGCATACTCGCAGAACAGTTGAAATTCTGCCTGACGATTCACAAACTGAGGATACAGACAGGATGCTTGTCCCTTTTGTTATGCATAGTTTAGTAACATGGTCACATCATAGTAACATGGTTCCATTGGGCGGTGTGATTCACATGATCACCCGTACAGCACAGCCAGAATCAGGAGGCCTAAACAGGCTGCCTATGCAGATAGAGCTATTCATTATCCAATAAAGAAATATACTTAATGATTCTGTGGGGCAAATGAATGAGGCTCATCAGGTCTTCATTGCTGCCCTAAAACAATGAACATTGACGATTCTTAAAGTTACTAATCAGGGCCCAAGTGATAAAATATCAGTATTGGCCCCACATTAAGCTGGATGATATTCAGTCCCTGGTTGATTTGTCTGGTGGCCGGTGCTTGACGTGCTGAAGTTGGCCACAAATCAGCCAGTAATGGCCGTCTACTCATACACAATGATTCATTAAAGGTTGTGAGCTTATGTGTCGGTGGCGCGTGGAGTGCGAGATGAAATCGGTTGGCATGTGACTGGGCGGTAAAGGTTTTATAGATTACCTATTATACTAAACCACACAGGCCCCAATATCAGATCTTAATAACGTGTCATTTTCATTTATGATAATTCCTCTTTATGGTCGACTATTATCACACCCTCAACGTGTTGGTGAACCGGCTGGGTCCTTTTGGGACAGTGAACCGGCCGGGGCCTTTTGGGACAGTGAACCGGCCGGGTCCTTTTGGGACAGTGAACCGGCCGGGGCCTTTTGGGACAGTGAACCGGCCGGGTCCTTTTGGGACAGTGAACCGGCCGGGGCCTTTTGGGACAGTGAACCGGCCGGGGCCTTTTGGGACAGTGAACCGGCCGGGTCCTTTTGGGACAGTGAACCGGCCGGGGCCTTTTGGGACAGTGAACCGTCCCAGGCCTTTTGGGACAGTGAACCGGCCGGGTCCTTTTGGGACAGTGAACCGGCCGGGTCCTTTTGGGACACTGAACCCAGCCGGGGCCTTTTGGGACAGTGAACCCGGCCGGGTCCTTTTGGGACAGTGAACCGGCCGGGGCCTTTTGGGACAGTGAACCCGGCCGGGTCCTTTTGGGACAGTGAACCCGGCCGGGGCCTTTTGGGACAGTGAACCGGCCGGGGCCTTTTGGGACAGTGAACCGGCCGGGTCCTTTTGGGACAGTGAACCGGCCGGGGCCTTTTGGGACAGTGAACCGGCCGGGTCCTTTTGGGACAGTGAACCGGCCGGGGCCTTTTGGGACAGTGAACCGGCCGGGGCCTTTTGGGACAGTGAACCGTCCCAGGCCTTTTGGGACAGTGAACCGGCCGGGTCCTTTTGGGACAGTGAACCGGCCGGGTCCTTTTGGGACACTGAACCCAGCCGGGGCCTTTTGGGACAGTGAACCCAGCCGGGGCCTTTTGGGACAGTGAACCCAGCCGGGGCCTTTTGGGACAGTGAACCCAGCCGGGGCCTTTTGGGACACTGAACCCAGCCGGGGCTTTTTGGGACAGAGAAACCGGCCTGGGTGCTCATTATACATTATATTATCATTATATGGGGCGGCAGGGTAGCCTAGTGGTTAGAGCGTTGGGCTAGTAACCGAAAAGTTGCAAGTTCAAATCCCCGAGCTGACAAGGTACAAATCTGTCGTTCTGCTCCTGAACAAGGCAGTTAACCCACTATTCCTAGGCCGTCATTGAAAATATGAATTTGTTCTTAACTGACTTGCCTAGTTAAATAAAGATAAAATACCTTTGTTTTGGCCTTGAAGTTGCTCCAAACCTCTATAAACCATCATAGCCATGGCATGAGGCCGCTGTACGCACCATGCAGTAGACAGACAGACAAGCAGCCAGCTAGTGTTATCTCTTCTGTGATCCACCCCAGAAGCTGTTAGACCACTGCCTTAGCTTATCAAACCTCTCTTCTCAGAAAGAAAGATATCTGGGC
Organism: Salmo salar; assembly: GCF_965601325.2. NCBI lineage: Eukaryota > Metazoa > Chordata > Actinopteri > Salmoniformes > Salmonidae > Salmo > Salmo salar. The sequence continues at coordinate 80,852,653 of NC_138309.1, forward strand.
CAGGTTAACGGTACATAGAGAATCATTTGCAGTGTTCAGTTAAAACAGTGTGAACAGCTAGAAAAGTCTGTATGAATGAAGGTGTTGTGTTTGGAGTGCACCACTCCAAACTGTATGGTGTTGACAGACAGATGGATACCCCACACTGTTTTCTTGTGCAATGTTTTGACCCTGAGGTCTTCATCAGTCTTTGCTGTATAGTGTTCTAGTCTACAGTACAGCAGGCTACAGAAGAGGCTAGAGTTAATGTACAATCTAATCCTCGCTGTGTGATCCGTCCACTGTCCTCCTATAGCCTCTGTTTCCTCGTTTCCTGCCCCTGACATTACCCAGAAGCCTGTGGAGCTAATCTGCTCCAATTAGAGATCACTCCATTAAGAGTGACAGCGTCACACCCACCAATTCAATCAACTCCTCTAATAAACGCTGAGCAGAGCTCCCCGTCACTATCTGTCACTCAGGGACCATGAAGACCCATTCTCACAAACACACATGCACACATGAACGCACACACTTGAGCACACCGGCACACAGGTGGGAGGGGGGTGGGGGGTTGCAGTGTTGTATGTAAAATACGATCAGTGTTGTATGTTAAAGTATTGCTTCCATTCCTCTCCTCTCCCCAACCTGGGCTTGAACCAAAGACACCCTACACGACTTGACAACAGTCACCTACGAAGCATCTTTACCTATCGCTCTACAAAAGCAACAGCTTTTTATCTGTCTGGTCTGGCTTGGTCCCCATCGGTCTGGTCTGGCTTGGTCCCTATCGGTCTGGTCTAGCCTGGTTCCTATCGGTCTGGTCTGCTTGGTTCCCATCTGTCTGGTCTGGCTTGGTCCCTATCGGTCTGGTCTGGCCTGGTCCCTATCGGTCTGGTCTGGCCTGGTCCCTATCGGTCTGGTCTGGCTTGGTCCCCATCTGTCTGGTCTAGCTTGGTCCCTATCGGTCTGGTCTGGCTTGGTCCCCATCGGTCTGGTCTGGCTTGGTCCCCATCGGTCTGGTCTGGCCTGGTCCCCATCTGGTCTGGTCTGGCCTGGTCCCCTATCGGTCTGGTCTGGCCTGGTCCCCATCTGGTCTGGTCTGGCTTGGTCCCCATCTGTCTGGTCTAGCTTGGTCCCCATCGGTCTGGTCTGGCTTGGTCCCTATCGGTCTGGTCTGGCCTGGTCCCTATCGGTCTGGTCTGGCCTGGTCCCTATCTGTCTGGTCTGGCTTGGTCCCTATCGGTCTGGTCTGGCTTGATCCCTATCGGTCTGGTCTGGCCTGGTCCCTATCGGTCTGGTCTGGCCTGGTCCCTATCGGTCTGGTCTGGCTTGGTCCCCATCTGTCTGGTCTGGCTTGGTCCCCTATCTCTCTGGTCTGGCTTGGTCCCCATCGGTCTGGTCTGGCTTGGTCCCCATCGGTCTGGTCTGGCTTGGTCCCTATCGGTCTGGTCTGGCCTGGTCCCTATCGGTCTGGTCTGGCCTGGTCCCCTATCGCTCTGGTCTGGCCTGGTCCCCATCGGTCTGGTCTGGCCTGGTCCCCATCGGTCTGGTCTGGCCTGGTCCCTATCGGTCTGGTCTGGCCTGGTCCCTATCGGTCTGGTCTGGCCTGGTCCCTATCGGTCTGGTCTGGCTTGGTCCCTATCTGTCTGGTCTGGCTTGGTCCCTATCGGTCTGGTCTGGCCTGGTCCCCATCTGTCTGGTCTGGCTTGGTCCCTATCGGTCTGGTCTGGCTTGGTCCCTATCGGTCTGGTCTGGCCTGGTCCCTATCGGTCTGGTCTGGCCTGGTCCCTATCGGTCTGGTCTGGCTTGGTCCCTATCGGTCTGGTCTGGCTTGGTCCCTATCGGTCTGGTCTGGCTTGGTCCCTATCGGTCTGGTCTGGCTTGGTCCCTATCGGTCTGGTCTGGCCTGGTCCCCATCTGTCTGGTCTGGCTTGGTCCCCATCTGTCTGGTCTGGCTTGGTCCCTATCGGTCTGGTCTGGCCTGGTCCCTATCGGTCTGGTCTAGCTTGGTCCCTATCGGTCTGGTCTGGCCTGGTCCCTATCGGTCTGGTCTGGCTTGGTCCCTATCGGTCTGGTCTGGCTTGGTCCCTATCTGTCTGGTCTGGCTTGGTCCCTATCTGTCTGGTCTGGCCTGGTCCCTATCGGTCTGGTCTGGCCTGGTCCCTATCTGTCTGGTCTGGCTTGGTCCCTATCTGTCTGGTCTGGCTTGGTCCCTATCGGTCTGGTCTGGCCTGGTCCCTATCGGTCTGGTCTGGCCTGGTCCCTATCGGTCTGGTCTGGCTTGGTCCCTATCGGTCTGGTCTGGCCTGGTCCCTATCGGTCTGGTCTGGCTTGGTCCCCATCTGTCTGGTCTAGCTTGGTCCCTATCGGTCTGGTCTGGCCTGGTCCCTATCTGTCTTGTCTGGCTTGGTTCCTATCGGTCTGGTCTGGCTTGGTTCCTATCGGTCTGGTCTGGCTTGGTCCCTATCGGTCTGGTCTGGCCTGGTTCCTATCTGTCTGACAGTCATTTTGGGTCTCAGATATACCTAAGTGGTAAAGGTGAATATTGATTTTTACTGTGAATTTAAACAACATATCTGGACGGCATGTCAATTCAGATGAAATTATATATTAATTTGAACAGTATCTAAAGAAGTGTTTCTGGTATCATGTCAATATTTTATTCATTTTATTGTTCTGTAATGCTGGACAGCACTTAATAGAGTGCATACTGTACGATTGGTTTGAATATTATGAATTGCAATTGTACTGTTCATGAACATTAAACCATGCACATCCATACATCAAATAATGATATTGTATTTGTCTATCTATATGTTTTAGTTCATACATAGTATTTTCTATGTACTCTTTTCTCTCCCATCAGGTCTGTTTTTGTCTTCTCTTCCATTTGTTGATGGTTGTTAGTTCGGGATGCTGAGCAGTATCCACACATACGCAATTCATCAACAAAGTCGTATGCCCTGTGCAATATTCCTCACCAGAGGACAAAGGTATTCCGACGGTTCAAATATTTGATTGCTAATGACAAACACTATTTCACCACAATTTACATTTCAAATCGATCCCTAGGAGCAATTATGTTTTGAGGGGGGGGGGGGGGGAAGAGAAAAAGATACCCTCAGGTCTGTGCTGCTTCACATTTGCTGATTTAAGTTAAAAGAAAGCCTTTCTGCAGAGCTATCACAAAGGAACTGTAACTTTCTGAAGTAGGCTCGTACATCTGCATATTCCTAAAACCTGGGGATGTTGCTCGTGAAGGGTGGAGGGGGGAGAAGAAAAAACATAAAAAGAAATAACACTTTGTCTAATTCTATATTTATGTACCCCTCAGCTTGTGTTATTCGCATAAAACAGTTTGTGTTCAGAAGTGCTGTGGTGATCGTTACTGCGCGCGGTAGACAGGGCGACTCTGCAGGCTGTGTTGCTGGGCTGCCGTGCGCTCCAATCATTTGAAAGTGGTCCAACTAAATAAAAGGAATTCAAATGTATACTTGACTGTCAAAGAGGTGTTTCAGATGAGTTCTTGCTCGGTCTCTCTCTCTCTCTCTCTCTCTCTCTCTCTCTCTCTCTCTCTCTCTCTGGTAAACAAAAAACTCCTTTTGATGAAAAACTTTGCATTTAATCATATATGCCTATTTGAGTGTTTTAGGGATATTTAACCAACTTCATCTGCACCATTCAGTTTCATTTGATGTTAAATATAATTGTAACGTAGGAAGTAGAAAGGATCTGTCTTTGTTGTGGCGAGCCCTTAGATCAAAGAGAACCGGTGGCTTCCAGCAGACATCTTACAAGGCATATTCAATTCATATAAATATGTACATGGGTATCTCAGCCCACTGTGAAGATACTGTAAGAATCGTAAACATTATGTGAAGAAAACTGAATTATAACTGGAGACCTGTGTTTCTCCTTACACATACTATGACATTCTAGCACCATGTTAGTTTGTCCATTTACTTCAAATTCACAATAGTATTAAATGCTGAGGTCCGAGGAGTAACTGAGGTCATTAGAGCAGTTTATTCATATAAGTCTCATGTAAAATGTTACATTTATATACAGCTAGGTCATTCTAAAATCCACTAACACAAATGCATATCCAGTGGAGGCTGGTGAGGGGAGGACGGCTCAAAATAATGGCTGGAACGGTGCACATGGAATGGAATCAAACACATAGAAACCATGTGTTTTATACCGTTCCACTAACTCCGCTCCAGGTATTACCACGAACCCATCCTCCCCAATTAAGGTGCCACCAACCTCCTGTGCTTTTGGCACCGGAGGTTATTTTCTGTTGAATAAAATGGCCAACTCAAAAGGTTAGTTCACAATCTTACTCATTAAAGACAGAGCATTTCTACTGTGGAAATGTACAGTTAGGCCCTCTCTAAGATCTGCCTTAACACAAAAGCATATCAGACACCATTCTGGGGATTACAGTTCCTCACCACATGACTACTGTTATACAGACCATTCTGGGGATTACAGTTCCTCACCACATGACTACTGTTATACAGACCATTCTGGGGATTACAGTTCCTCACCACATGACTACTGTTATACAGACCATTCTGGGGATTACAGTTCCTCACCACATGACTACTGTTATACAGACCATTCTGGGGATTACAGTTCCTCACCACATGACTACTGTTATACAGACCATTCTGGGGATTACAGTTCCTCACCACATGACTACTGTTATACAGACCAATCTGGTTGATTATGGTTCCACACTATATGAAAACTATTATGCAGACCATTCGAGTGATTACGATTCCTCACCATATGAAAACTATTATGCAGACCACTTTCATGTCATGTGCTGTTGCCCACTTAGCATTATTTTATTTAAAACAGAAATATGATGCTGATGTCTGTCATATAGTGTAACAACAGAACATAGAGCATAGAAAAAGAGTGAGTAGAATGTGCTGTCGATCCCTGCAAGCTCTTTGTAATCATACACTCTACTCCACTTGCACTGACCCTTGAAACAACTCTCTGGTGCTTTAGTAAGCCATGCAAAATACAGGATGCAACGAGGTCAACATCATGCCATATTTCTGAAGAGTACCCAACATCTGGATGAATCATGTGTTTTTTCTAAATGTGGCAGAGGCAGATGTCCTGCTCCCAGGAAAATCATTTGCAAAAAATATGAATATGCAAATCGTGGAACCTTGTAATGACTAGGAAATGTTCTCTCCATCTTTCATTATGCAGAGGTCATTGCTTAATGCAGACAGCTGGGATCGACCAGCTCTCTCTCCTTTTCTCCCCATGTCCCCCCTGTCATCTCACAGCAACTTGAACAAAACTGCAGCCTGGCACGAAACACACGGCCAGGGATAGGCTTGCCCCACACACACAGCTCGCATGCGCCCCCCCCCCCCCCCCACACACACACACAGCTCGCATGCGCCCCCCCCCCCCCCCACACACACACAATTGCACGCCACACGTGAGAGGAGAGGGGGGTTCACGTGACTCAACATACTTGGCTGGTAGGAGATGCATCTCTCCTGTCTTTCTGTGTGTGAATTCTAGGATGTGTGCACATAAACCACACCCCATCCCTTTTTGTTTGTCTTCCTTTTGATCAACTCTCCTCCATCCCTGCTCCTCTCTCTCACTCTGCTGAGGAAGCTGTTGAGCTCTCCGTCTAGTGTACTAACATCTGTACTGAAGGCTAGCTGGCAGCCACCCTGCATTACTCAGACTAGCGTTAATCATTATGTATAACATCGTCTCCTCTACAGATAATCCCATGGTTTGAATGCTAAAAATGTAATGAACTTCACGGTTCATCGTATCTGACATTTGCTTAATTAATGGGTGCATTTAAAATACATAGGCCCCGGTCATTGATTTATATGCATGATTTGCACATACAGCTGTTAGTTCCTAACAGGAAAGTCATCACTCAAAATGGACATGTTTTTACTGATACTGCAGGGTAATGAGAGACTGTTCACCGCAGTAGCAGCCTGTGGGGAGGAGAAACAACCCAATTTGGTATAATCTTTTCTTCTTGGGAAACAGCGAGATAACACCAGTATCTTTATTGTCACGTTATTCAACTGGACGGTGGAGTTATAATGAATCCGGTGTATCCCAGCCACAGTTTTTTACGTAAAGTATTTTCTTTCCCCTTTTTCTCGACAATGATGTTAAATGACCGACTTGTAAGGAGGCTGTATTTTCATTAGATGGTGCAGTGGAATGTCGAAACTTGGACCGAATGCCCATTAGTCGAGCAATTGAAAACACTCACGCTAGCTAATGCTACCTCCACGGTGTGGCTGTCACCCCGTATTTATCAGCCCCCGCTCTGCAAAGGCAGCTTACATTTTTCACCTGCCAGGCCTGAGTGAACGAGAGACAAGGATCAAGAAAGAAAGGGAAGAAGCTGGCATGAATAAAAGTGACACCACAGCTCGACGTGATAGATAACAGTAGTCTTGATGACGTCCCCCTCACACATTCTCCATTACTGTGCCTTCAGAAAGTATTCACACCCCTTGACTGTTTCCACATTTTGTTGCGTTACAGCTTGAATTTAAATGGCTTACAGTGAGTCACTGGCCCACGCACAATGCCCCAAAATGTCAAAGTGTAATTATATTTTCCCCAATTTTTCCAAATTAATAAAAAATAAAAAGTTGAAATGTCTTGAGCCAGTAATTATTCAACCCCTTTGTTATGGCAAGCCTAAATAAGTTCAGGAGTATAAATGTGCTTATTAACATGTCACATAATAAGTTGCATGGACTCACTCTGTGTGCAATAATAGTGTTTAAAATAATTGTTTAATGACTACCTCATCTCTGTACCCCACACATACAATTAGCTGTAAGGTCCCTTAGTCGAGCAGAGAATTTCAAACACAGATTCAACCACAAAGACCAAGGAGATTTTCCAATGCCTCGCAAAGAAGGGCACCTATTGTTAGATGGGTAAAAAAATATAGGGGGACATTGAATATCCCTTTGAGCATGGTGAAGTTATTAATTACACTTTGGATGGTGTATCAATACACTCAGTCACTGCAAAGATACAGACATCCTTCCTAACTCATTTTCCAGAGAGGAAGGAAACTGCTCAGGGATTTTAGAACAGTTAGAGTTTAATGGCTGTAGGAGAAAACTGAGGATGGATCAACAACATTGTAGTTACTCCACAATACTAACTTAATTGACAGAGTGAAAAGAAGGAAGCCTGTACAGAATACAAATATTCCTAAACATGCATCCTGATTGCAACAAGGCACTAAATCAGGGCCACGGACCAATTTCACAAAAAACATTAAAACAATAAACACTAAAAAGCAAACAAACAAAACAAAACAAAACAAAAAATATATATACAGTGCATTCGAAAGTTTTCAGACCCCTTGACTTTTTCCACATTTTGTTACGTTTCAGCCTAAAATTGAATAAATAAAATACATTGCTCAGCAATCTACACACAATACCCATAATGACAAAGAAAAACCAGGTTTTCAGGAATGTTTACAAATGTAGTAAAACTTAAAAACAGATTTACATACACTACCTTTCAAAAGTTTGGGCTCACTTGAAAAAAAAAGCACATTTTTTTGCCCATTAAAATAACATCAAATTGATCTGAAATACAGTGTAGACATTATTAATGTTGTAAATGACTATTGTAGCTGGAAATGGCAGATTTCTTTATGGAATATCTACATAGGTGTACAGAGGCCCATTATCAGCAACCATGACTCCTGTGTTCCAATGGCAAATTGTGTTAGCTAATCCAAGTTTATCATTTTTAAAGGCTAATTGATCATTAGAAAACCCTTTTGCAATTATGTTAGCACAGCTGAAAACTTGTGCTGATTAAAGAAGCAAAAGAACTGGCCTTCTTTAGACTAGTTGTTATCTGGAGCATCTGCATTTGTGGGTTCGATTACAGGCTCAAAATGGCCAGAAACAAAGGACTTTCTTCTGAAACTCGTCAGTCTGTTATTGATCTGAGAAATGAATGCTAGTCCATGCGAGAAATTGCCAAGAAACTGAAGATCTCGTACAACGCTGTGCACTACTCCCTTCACAGAACAGGAGTGGGAAGCCCCAGTGCACAACTGAGCAAGAGGACAAGTACATTAGCGTGTCTAGTTTGAGAAACAGCATCCCGGAGTCCCACCTCTTCACTGTTGATGTTGAGACTGGTGTTTTGCGGGTACTATTTAATGAAGCTGCCAGTTGAGGACTTGTGAGGTGTCTGTTTCTCAAACTAGTCTCTGAATGTCCTTAACTGGCTTAGTCAATAGAGACTAAATGTATAGAATTGCAGGAAATTGTTTCTATTCACTGTCACGAGGAGGGATGAGGAGGGACACTAAATTGTTTTGCTCTCAAGGTGGAGGTGGAGGGGACCCACGAACCACTGCAGCCCTTCATGATGACTTCCGTTTTTTTTTTGCGGCCCCCACCCCCATCAAAGTTGTCAATTCCTGCACTAAAGTAATACTGCAAAAAAATGTGGCAAAGCAATAACTTTTTGTCTTGAATACAAAGTGTTATGTTTAGGGAAAATCCAATACAACACATTACTGAGTATCACTCTCCTTTTCAGGCATTGTAGTGCCAGCATCATGTTATGGGTATGCTTGTAATTGTTAAGGACTGAGGAGTTTTTCAGAATACAAAATAAACCTAATGGCGTAAAGCACAGGCAAAATCCTAGAGTAAACCTGGTTCAGTCGGCTTTCCACCAGACACTGGGAGATGACTTCACCTTTCAGCAGGACAATAACCTACAACTCAATGCCAAAACTGCAATGGATTTGCTAACCAAGAAGACAGGTTATGTTCCAGAGTGACCAAGTTACAGTTTAGACTTAAATCTACTTGAAAATCTATGGCAGGACCTGAAGATGGTTGTCTAGCAATGAAAGAGCTTGAAGAATTTTTAAAAGAATAATGGGCAAATATTGCACATTCCAGGTGTGTAAAGCTTAGAGACTTTCCCAGAAAGACTCACAGCTGAAATCGCTGCCAAAGGTGCTTCTACAAAGTATTGACTCAGGAGTGTGAATACTTAAGTAAATAAGATATTTCTGTATTTCATTTTCAAAAAATTAGCAAAAATGTATAATAATATGTTTGAACTTTTTCATTATGGGGTGTTGTGTGTAGATGGGTGAGTATTTTTAAAAATATTTAATCCATTTTGAATTCAGGCTGTAACACAACAAAATGTTGAATAATTCTTGGGATATGACTACTGTCTAAAGGCTCTGTAGAGATAGCAATATATTACTGTAATGCTTGGTCCAGTGGTGTAAGGCCATCATTATCAGTAGATGTTGTGGCAAGGTTTTTCGGGCCGCTGGCCTCTAAGCATTATTTGGAGTTGGGACGGAGAAAACCTTGGTAGAGCTCGGATCAGTCTCTCACCTGGGGAATGACTGCAGCATATTCTTATCACCAACCTATTGATTTTTCCATGCACAAGCCCCTTATGTGCGAGAGGTGTTTTTATGTGCACGGCGCAAAGGGGAACGCTGCCTGCAGCACGCACACACACCACACACACACACACACACACACACACACACACACACACACACACACACACACACACACACACACACACACACACACACACACACACACACACACACACACACACACACACATATTAATTTCTGTAGACACTCATAGGCATATACACACAAAATGCACACATCAGCATATTTAGTGGCTTTCCCATATACATACACACACACACACACACACACACACACACACACACACACACACACACACACACACACACACACACACACACATACGTACATACATACAGTTCAATTCGGAAGTTAACATACACCTTAGCCAAATACATTTAAACTCAGTTTTTCACAATTCCTGACATTTAATCCTAGTAGAAATTCCCTGTTTTAGGTCAGTTAGGATCACCACTTTATTGTAAGCATGTCAAATGTCAGAATAATAGTAGAGAGAATGATTTATTTCAGCTTTTATTTCTTTCATCACATTCCATGTTGCACCCTCGACAACCACTGTGATTATTATTATTTGACCCTGCTGGTCATCTATGAACATTTGAACATCTTGGCCCGGCACAGCCAGAAGAGGACTGGCCACCCCTCATAGCCTAGTTCCTCTCTAGGTTTCATCCTAGGTTCTGGCCTTTCTAGAGAGTTTTCCCTAGCCACTGTGCTTCTACACCTGCATTGCTTGCTTGTTTGGGGTTTTATGCTGGGTTTCTGTACAGCACTTTGTGACATCAGCTAATGTAAGAAGGGCAATATAAATACATTTGACTTGAAATAAAATTTGAAATTGCTTTTACATTTTTTAATTTGGGTCAAACGTATCGGATAGCCTTCCACAAACTTCACACAATAAGTTGGGTGAATTTTGGCCCATTCCTCCTGACAGAGCTGGTGTAACGGAGTCAGGTTTGTAGGCATTCTTGCTCGCACACTCTTTTTCAGTTCTGCCCACAAATTTCCCCATGATGCCAAGCAAAGAGGTGATGAGTTTGAAGGTAGGCTTTAAAAAACATCCACAGGTACACCTCCAATTGACTCAATTGATGTCAATTAATCTATCAGGACTTTGGAAGTATGCTTGGGGTCATTGTCCATTTGGAAGACCCATTTGTGACCAAGCTTTAACTTCCTTACTGATGTCTTGAGATGTTGCTTCAATATATCCACACAATTGTCCTGCCTCATGATGCCATCTATTTTGTGAAGTACACCAGTCCCTCCTGCAGCAAAGCACCCCCACAACATGATGCTGCCCCCCCCGTGCTTCACGGTTGGGATGGTATTCTTCGGCTTGCAAGCCTCCCCCTTTTTCCTCCAAACATAACGATGGTCATTATGGCCAAACAGTTCTATTTTTGTTTTATCAGACCAGAGGACAGTTCTCCAAAAAGTATGATATATGTCCCCATGTGCAGTTGCAAACCGTTGTCTGGCTTTTTTATGGCGGTTTTGGAGCAGTGGCTTCTTCCTTGCTGAGCGGCCTTTCAGGTTATGTTGATATAGGAATCGTTTTACTGTGGATATAGATACTTTTGTACCTGTTTTCTCCAGCACTTTCACAAGGTCCTTTGCTGTTGTTCTGGGATTGATTTGCACTTTTCGCACCAAAGTACGCTCATCTCTAGGAGACAGAACGTGTCTCCTTCCTGAGCGGTATGATGGCTGCGTGGTCCCATGGTGTTTATACTTGCGTATTATTGTTAGTACAGGCATTTGGAAATTGCTCCCAAGGATGAACCAGACTTGTGGAGGTCTTGGCTGATTTCTTTTGATTTTCCCATGATGTCAAGCAAAGAGGCACTGAGTTTGAAGGTAGGCCTTGAAATACATCCACAGGTACACCTCCAATTGACTCAAATTATGTCAATTAGCCTATCAGAAGCTTCTAAAGCCATGACATCATTTTCTGGAATTTTCCAAGCTGTTTAAAGGCACAGTCAACTTAGTATATGTAAACTTCTGACCCACTGGAATTGTGATACAGTGAATTATATGTGAAATAATCTGTCTGTAAACAATTGTTGGAAAAATTACTTGTGTCATGCACAAAGTAGATGTCCTAACCGACTTTCCAAAACTATAGTTTGTTAACAAGAAATCTGTGGAGTGGTTGAAAAACTAGTTTTAATGACTCCAACCTAAGTGTATGTAAACCTCCGACTTCAACTGTACACACACGTTCTCTCCTTAGACCTTCCTAGCTAACCTTGTTAAAGCAGTGGGGCCAACTGTTTCGCTCTCTTTATTACATACACTAATCATTAAGGACTGAGGTTCTACCCTAATCATTAAGGACTGAGGTTCTACCCTAATCATTAAGGACTAAGGTTCTACCCTAATCAATTAGGGACTGAGGTTCTACCCTAATCAATTAGGGACTGAGGTGCTACCCTAATAAATTAGGGACTGAGGTGGTACACTAATAAATAGGGACTGAGGTGGTACACTAATCAATAAGGACTGAGGTGCTACCCTAATCAATTAGGGACTGAGGTGGTACACTAATAAATAGGGACTGAAGTGCTACCATAATCAATAGGGACTGGGGTGGTACACTAATAAATAGGGACTGAGGTGGTACACTAATCAATAAGGACTGAGGTGCTACCCAAACCAATAGGAACTGAGGTGATCCGGGGCCCCTCCCCGGTCCCTGCACCGTACCTCCATGCATCATCATGGGGGACACATTAAGACCAGTGGATATGATTGCTTTGGTCCGTGTCACTTTGATTCAGAACTGGGACTGTTTTATTGTCATCCATAACCAGCATAGACAGGAGAGGGTGATATGGATTTAAATAATGTATTAGTTCTGCAGCGCAACGTCCACAATGCCTCGCAACATATGAAATGTAATAACTTATCATTGCGTCTGTGTGTTCCATGGAGATGCCTGTCTGGAATTGAGTGTATTTGAATGCAAATCTTGCTGTGTAACTTTTGATGTAGTCAGATGTTGAATAGTAGGAAGCTATCATGTATAGATAAGAAGAGAGGTAATATAATCATAGATGTAAGCCTTTGTTATCAAAACACTGGAAAACACATTCAGTTCAGCTTGATTCAGCTGTGGCACTGGCGCGGGGAAACAAAAGGAAAAAATAAACGATTGCGCTGGAATTTGTCAAAAACCAATAATTATTCTCACATCAGAGGGACCCAATCAATATCACATTACTTTGAGTAGAGTATATACAAGACTCATCAAATTGATTATTTTTGATGCTACAATGACAGTTTCATTTGCTCGCCAACAAAAACATTGACAACAACCGTTGTTTAATTACCTGACCTGCGTGGCACGAAGGGAAAAAAACACAACAAACAAGATAAATGGATACTTGACTAAAAATAACGCCTTGGACGTAAAGAGAAATGAGGAATGATATGTCATATTTGTACTTACATTTCATAAATATATTTCCAAAGGCCTGGAAAAAGAGAATTCATCATTAAGTTTGTGTGGGCCATAACATTACGTTAGGGATTATTCCATTTCCTAATGCATTGTGCATGTCACTATGGCTTGTGACGCATACCTTCACGACCCCTTGAGAGGGAATGTGTGGGGAGTACATAACTGGGTGGAAAAATATGGATAGCAGAGTTTGGGGCCTCAAATCATGAAACTAGTTAAGACATAAAACTACTCTTAATCCTAACCATGCCACAACATTTCTTAAACAAAGACTGTCTCCCCAATTATGACTGTTCTTAACCACTACTTTTCCTTCTAGGACTTTTCCGTTTGTGAAGGACGGCTCCTGGTTCCTAATGGCTGATAGTCTTCAACACAGAGTCATCTGGAGAGACGAGGCATAGGGCCTCCTTAGATGATTAAAAAGTAATTTTCAGAACTGTCCTCCTAGGATTTTTTTAATATTAAATTGCTCCAATCAATCCTGCTCGTGGTGCAGTTTGTACTGCTGTTCGCATGGTGTGTAGATATTTGTCACTGTTTTCCTTTGGCGCTTTTCCCAACTGCCCTGATCAACAATTAATGGTTGAGATTTCTTCTCTGTTACCTATGGCGGATTAGGCAGATGCAGGTTTGCAAAAACTAGGGAATGGAACTGAACAGAAAAAAAGGTCTCAATGTTGAATATTCTCTAGGTGCTGTATATGTCACAAATAATATTAACACGTCTCTATTGACTTATTGTTGTGTGTTTTCTTGTTTTTCAAAGATTGTAAAATAATTACTAATAGTAGCAAAATCAGTGTTGAAAATAGAGAAGCGGAAATAAAGAAGTAAACATTAATGCCATCCTCCTAAACTAATTATGTATTTGATATTTTGCAGGATGAGATCTCATTTTCAAAAGTTTCCAAATGATTTTTTTTTAACAACTAATACAAACCACTGCTAAAACTACTAATACAACTAATACAAACTACTGATACAACTACTAATACAACTAATACAAACTACTGCTACAACTACTAATACAACTAATACAAACTACTGATACAACTACTAATACAACTAATACAAACTACTGATACAACTACTAATACAATGAATACAAACTACTGATTCAACTACTAATACAACTAATACAAACTACTGATACTACAACTAATACAAACTACTGATACAACTACTAATAGAACTAATACAAACTACTGATACAACTACTAATAGAACTAATATAAACTACTGATACAACTACTAATAGAACTAATACAAATTACTGATACAACTACTAATACAACTAATACAAACTACTGATACAACTACTAATACAACTAATACAAACTACTGATACAACTACTAATACAACTAATACAAACCACTGCTACAACTACTAATAGAACTAATACAAACTACTGATACAACTACTAATACAACTAATACAAACTACTGATACAACTACTAATACAACTAATACAAACCACTGATACAACTACTAATACAATGAATACAAACTACTGATTCAACTACTAATAGAACTAATACAAACTACTGATACAACTACTAATACAACTAATACAAACTACTGATACAACTACTAATACAACTAATACAAACCACTGCTATAACTACTAATACAACGAATACAAACTACTGATACAACTACTAATACAATGAATACAAACTACTGATTCAACTACTAATACAACTAATACAAACCACTGATACAACTACTAATACAACTAATACAAACCACTGCTACAACTACTAATACAACTAATACAAATTACTGCTACAACTACTAACACGACAAAGTAGCAGGTTGCCTACCGGTTAAGACCAGTATTTATGTGTATATATCCTCTGCAGCAGAGGTAACTCTGGATCTTCCTTTCCTGTGGCGGTCCTCATGAGAGCCAGTTTCATCATAGAGCTTGATGGTTTTTGCGACTGCACTTACTTTTTTTTTTTAAGTTCTTGAAATGTTCCTTAAAGTAATGTCTCATAGTAATGATGGACTGTCGTTTATCTTTGCTTATTTGAGCTGTTCTTGACATAATATGGACTTGGCCGTTTACCAAATAGGGCTATCTTCTGCATACCACAACTGATTGGGTCAAACGCATTAAGAAGGAAAGAAATTCCACAAACTAACTTTTAACAAGGCACACCTGTTAATTGAAATGCTTTCCAGGTGACTACCTCATAGTTTTGATGTCTTCACTATTATTCCACAATGTAGAAAATAATAACAAAGAAGAACCCTTGAATGAGTAGGTGTCCAAACTTTTGACTGGTACTGTATATGTATGTATGTGTATATATATATTTACAATCTATCTGCAATATTAAAGCAGGTCACTGATTCGAATCCCGAGTCAGCTAGGTGGGCCCTTGAGCAAGGCACTTAACCCTAATTTCTCTTGTAAGTCGCTACATGACAAAAATGTAAATATATACTTACAGACATATTTACAAATATATTCACATGGTGATATTTCTATTGGTAAAAACACATCTAAGTAATCTAACTTTCATGTTAGTACCTTCAGTACAAAACATACAGTACTGCAGTGTACAGCCTATTTCTACCACACAGTAACACACCACTCCCCAGTGCTCTGCAACATCTCCCACCAAATGACCTTTAGTGTTCACCCCATCTGAGGACAGAGGGCCCTGGATTCGGATAGAATCAATATTCTATTATGATAGTGCGTTGAGCTGTGGAGGTTTACTACTTGCCCGTAATAGTCTCGCTATTTCATCCTATGGCAGGCAGACCAGGCCACTGCAGGCTGTTGGCTCCCAGCATTAGGCCTAACACT
The DNA here is from genome assembly GCF_965601325.2 of Salmo salar. NCBI lineage: Eukaryota > Metazoa > Chordata > Actinopteri > Salmoniformes > Salmonidae > Salmo > Salmo salar. The sequence goes on from NC_138309.1 coordinate 80,868,437, forward strand.
AACGCTGCCCACTAACACCAACCTCCAGTCCTATAACATGGGCTATGGCCTCAGCTCTGCAGTCCAAGTGCACGTTCACTAGGCTAATGTTTTTTAGAGATAGAAATGTCATAAATAGATCTGATGTGATTCCTGATTCAGTCAGGAAAGGCAGGTTTGTTCCATGTAGTATATTTCTGTCTGAACGTTCCACAACATTGTGTCCTGCTGTAATGGTTGTTTATGAGTGGAGGGGCTTGGGGAATATGGAGGGGGCACTCCTGTCAGAAGGGAGGGCTAAATGTCAATGTTAAGTCATTAAACGGCAGGCTAGTCCCCATAAAAGATTAATTCCATTATGGCCGTCGTCTCAAATAATTAACTAATGTGAGTATTTTACGCAGCCAAACGTTGTTACTTTCTAGAAATCCTGGCGTTTAAATATCCTCGAGGCCCTGAGTTTATTGTTTGTGATAAACATTATGAAGTTAACAGGACGCTACATAGTAGAGGAGGGTTGTAACTTAATATTACCTTTTCATTTCTTTCAGGAACTTCATTTTCATTCCAAATACGATTTGAAAGAACTTTGCTATAAAATATCCTCTCTCTATATACACTGAGTATACCAAGCATTGAGAATAACTTCCTAATATTGAATACTAAACTTTTGACAGCTTTAATACACGTATAAGTGAATTTGTCCCAATACATTTGGTCCCCTTAAATGGGGGGAGTATGTAAAAAAAGGGCTGTAATTTCTAAACGGTTCACTAGATATGATTGAAGATACCCTCACATTAAAGCTGACAGTCTTCACTTTAACCTCACAGCGATTGTATCATTTCAAATCCAAGTGCTGGAGTACAGAGCCAAAACAATGAAAAATATGCCACTCTCCCAATACTTTTGGAGCTCACTGTATACCTATCTGTCACAGACGGCTGGTGAGGGGATGATGGCTTATAATAATAGCTGGAATTAAGTTAATAGAGTGGTATCAAACAGATGGAAACCCTTTCGTTCCAGCCATTACTATGAGCCCTTCCTCCCCAATTAAGGTTCCAACAGCCACCTGTGCTATCTGTCGTGAAACTAATAGTGAAGATGGCCAAGTGGTATTTTTTATGCATACTTATGTGGGAAAGAATATCAAGCAGTCCCTCCTTGTGAGGCATGCAGCAGTGCCCTCTTCAGTCTTCTTCTAAACTCGTAACACTCTTCACTACTTCCACATTGTCTTTTACAGCAGATGTAACGCCACGCGTTCTCTGTTTGTTTGAACAAGTTTTTTTTACCTGTGATTGGTGTTTTTTTAGGGGGATTGTCCCTCTCAGCATTTGTCTATCTCATCACCTCTCTCCGTACTCATTGATGGAGGACTGGCTGACTGCAGGTGCACGATGTCTCTGTACCCAGCGTCATCCATCATGATGTAACCGTGAGCAACTGGGATCTAAATTACCTTTGCCTGGCATCATTCCAGCTATAAATTAGGTATCGTCCTTGACTATAAAATTTGAATTACCAACACTTAATTGCTACCATTACATTTTTTCCATAATTCTATTCATTTAACAGAATGGGGTATTGGGATTTATGGTATAGAATTGTCATTAAAACAATGCATTCCTAAATAGAAAGGGAGAAACATTTGATATAGGAAAAGGGAACCAGTAATTTTCCTTTCCGGTCTCTCGTTACGACCTCAGCTTGATACGGTGTACGATAAACAAGCAGGAAAGATGGACACCAACATGGTTTTCCATACAGGCACACATAGCACTCTGGGTAAAAGGGGGGGGGGGGGGGGGAATCAGGGCAAGGCAATAAAACCCCAAAAACGATTCACATTGTGTGTAATAAGTGAAGCTTGTGTCTTAATGGAATGACAGGACAAGACAGTCCTCTTTTTAACTCTCCTCTCAGCCTTTGTGCATATACGTCAGCTGTGCTTAATCCTGTTGTCCCCGGTATGGTGGAGGAACACGTAACATAACACTTATCAACAGAGCTATCAGCTCCCATTTGTCCCTCTGATGTCGACGTGGGACTAGACGTCTGTGAGGTTTAGAAGTGTGTGGCCAAGTAAGTGCTGACAACATTCTGCAACCTGCTGCACTTCCTGCACTTTGCCGACCTTAAAGTGTAGCCTCAATTCAGAGCGCTTAAAACAGTAACTAACCCAGCGTGCTACAGTACTGTACAGTGGCAATGACCTAGTTTACTGTGCTCTAATCTGCACTGTTTTCTATTGTATCTGTGTCCTGTTTACTCTTTTTTCTTTTTTATATCTTTGCTCCTAATCATAGTTTCTATGGTGATCATTTTCTTCAAAAAACAGCTTTGTTCACTTCCACCAATAATTAGTTTAGCCTTCTGCTTCACAGATATTAGCCCTACTGTAGGCCTACCCAGAATACTTTATGGAGTGCAGTGGAGTGGGAGTAATCGTCGATATCCACCGCGGAGTAACATGACCAGCGCTGACACAGACCAGGTTGCTTGGTCATCGTGGGGTTTGATGTGGAGAGATCCGCACGTCGGTGCAGGTAGGGTCTGACGTGTTTGCGCGATGTGCGGCGTAGCGGGAAGCTGTGTTTTGACTGTGTCAGCCAGCATCAGCTCAGGCAGAAACTTGGACGACCATCTCTCCCTTTAGTCTCCATTACGGTCATGTCAGCCAGACGCATTCTTGGGGTCCTTCAGAGTGCTAGTGACAGCGGAAACCTGCCAAGGAGGTACATGAGATGGCACAGGGATAGACAGACACTTATGGCCTTTACCTAGGGGGCTGTAGCTAGGACATTTACCTAGGGGGCTGTAGCTAGGACTTTTACCTAGGGGGCTGTAGCTAGGGCCTTTACCTAGGGGGCTGTAGCTAGGACATTTACCTAGGGGGCTGTAGCTAGGACCTTTACCTAGGGGGCTGTAGCTAGGGCCTTTTCCTAGGGGGTTGTAGCTAGGGCCTTTTCCTAGGGGGCTGTAGCTAGGGCCTTTTCCTAGGGGGCTGTAGCTAGGGCCTTTACCTAGGGGGCTGTAGCTAGGGCCCTTTCCTAGGGGGCTGTAGCTAGGGCCTTTACCTAGGGGGCTGTAGCTAGGGACTATAAAGGGAGGCTTAGATTAAAGAGTTCAGGGGAGCGTGCTCTAAACACACTGAGTTGAAGAGTGAGAGGAAACCAATGTTAAACTGTGAGATGATGTCACTATATCACACTAAGCGCCATCCTGCCATCACCCAGTCTAGGTTTGTATTCCTAATGATGAGTGGTAGACCTGACATCATTAATAATCTCCTTCCTTCAACACGCTAAGCTTCCAACAACGGAGATGCTCGTCTCCACAGCGGACAGGTACTTATGGGATCGTATGACTCAAGGCTTCTCAGTGGTCTAACGAAGTTCACCCGACCTCTCAAAAACTTCACCTTCCTGACTGTACCGCAATATCAGAATAACGCTCTTATTCTGTTTAAAATGGCATCATTTACTAGATTATTTTTCAAGATTTGTGGTTTAAAGGGATAGGTCCTTAACCCTAAATGCCATAACTCATTAAGATAATTGTTTTAACAACTTTGTTTGAAGTCTTACTTTGAGTTGTTTCACACATGGTATTCAGACTATGCTAAATTAGGCACAATTGAAATGTTTGTTTTGAGCCAAGCAATGTTAACACTAGCCTGTAGTGGCTGTAGCTAGACAAAGTAAGCCTGATCATAGATGGCAGATACTGCCCACTCGTAGACTACTTCCAATGAGTCAATTAGCAAGTTTAAACATTTGCGTGAATTATCCCTTTAAGATGTGCCAGTTATGGTCTCCCTCCAATACCACGCGTGTGATGAATCCAAATTGTAAACCCGCTCCTGGAACGAGTTCCTTGTTCCTACACTCTCCAGAACACAGACAGTAGTGATGCGCTTCATTTCCCCTTGTCCCACGACTCCAGCGCCACTGCTCCACAGACGCTCCACCGCTCTGCAGACGCTCCACCGCTGTCGTCCGTATGTCGAGTGCTGTGAGATGGTCATCCAGCAAATGAGGCCCCCTATGATGTAGACCAGAGCCCATCTGCCTGGAAGATAACTCACTCGTTTTCTCCCAGCACTCCATCATCGTTCGTAAACGGATTGAGGAAGTTAGGGTGGAGGACGCCATTGTGATAGGTCATTAGGAGAGGAACACAAAGAAACGGAACACTGTTAGGTGCACTGTTATTGGACGAACAAAGTTTTGACCTGTAATGGGGTCTTTATCTGGACACTTGGGATATGCTATTTATTACAGCTATATTATAATTGTAATGGAGCTCTTGTATTATCAGGCTCTGATGTTAACATGTTTGAGTGAAAGGGATAATTTTTCTTTTTTAAATGATACAGCAGTACTGACTTAGATGTGCTTCACTCGATTCTAAACAGAGGCCTATTTCAGCCATAGCCCTCACACTGAAATACAGGACTTTTCTTTGACGAAGCACCACTCTTTACCTTCATCTGTTGTGTAAATTAACATTTAATAGTTGTAAACATTGAATATGTTCATTCCTGACATGGTTAGAAACAACTGTGTCAAGAATGAGCCGGTTTTGGCTGCGAGCACTTTTGGTCATAAGGAGCGGCATTAATTGTTTACCAAAAAACGAAAGCACCATCCATTTCTCAATATCGTACTCACTCTGTAAACAACAAAGCCTGCAATTTGTTTATCACAACAACTCCGCGGTGAATGGCAGCAACATTTTGCAAGCCCCCGGGGATACAACATCTCTAAGAGGCTGACGACCAAACGAGGGACGATGAAAGACGGTGGGGATCATCCATTTGTCACACTCCCCACAACAAACAGACATGTTTGGTGTTATGGAGGCACAACTGACCGGCATGTTTCGCCAATACGTGTCATATAAAGGAAAAGCTGACTGCATAGCTCCAGTCAAGTCAATGAAACGGGCAGCATGGAAACAGAGTGGGGTGTTTTTACCATAACTGGCATCCAAACGTTTTGGCTGTGTTTCCTGTTCCTGATTTCAGTCCGACACCATCTGTTGTACAGCCTCTGTTTGTTTGGAGCTGCTTGAGTTGGGTTAAAGAGGAAGTCACTCGGCAGTGGGAGAAACAATGACCCTGGGCGACTGTGGACGAGGGTTTCAGAGAAACCGACATGAAGCATGCAAAGGCCGGCGACACGGTCAACATGGACATCAGCAGGACTTTTAATTTTGTCATCTCGCCCTGAAAATAGAGCTTTGGCAACAGTGGCGTGGAGAGGAGAGTAGAAGAGAAGAGGGTGGGAACCATTCTGGGTGGAGGCCGGAGGTTGTGTTTGTACTGGCGTTGATAATCTGCCGTCCCTCAGGTGTGACAGAGATGACACCACCATCAGACCCACCGCTTAGCACGTGGAGGTCAAGCAGGGGATAGGGCCATCCATCCCCTCTCTTCCCCTCGCTCTGCCCAAGATCAGGTGCCCACCGTGGGGTGACAATGCTCAGTACTGGGGGTAGGATGGACAGTGGTAGGTCTATAGATTGGGTGTTGGGGAGTATCCCATCACGTCCCTCTCTGATTGAGTCTGATGCATGCTGATTTGCGGCGAGGCTGTGCTTGTCAGCGGTGAGGCGGTGTCTGGTGAAATTAGCCAGCACCGATGGAGTGCCTATAGAGGAGTTCTTTAAGTCATCCCGGCACAGAAGCAGAATGACAGACCGTTCACACTTGACACACACATCACCCCCTCCAACCCCTTTATCCCTCCGTCCCTGTCAGAACCCGCAACTCAAATTAACCACCCATCCATCCCTTTATCCCTCCGTCCGTCAGCCATGAACCCCCTCCCCCATCCCTCTATCCCTCCGTCCATCAGCCATGAACCCCCTCCCCCATCCCTCTATCCCTCCGTCCATCAGACATGAACCCCCTCCCCCATCCCTCTATACCTCCGTACCTCCGTCCGTCAGGCATGAACCCCCTCCCCCCATCCCTCATCTCCTTCTCTAGATGTGTGATGCTCCGGGGACACGTTCACAAACAGCACGCTTCCTAAGTGATGTGTTTTGGGTAATACACTGGAACGACTGGCGGGATCAACCGACAGGTCGGGAAGCCATGAGGCCCTGGTTGGTTTCCCAGGCGTTCCCCAGCGGGGCTATATCAAACAACAGGAGTGTGGAATGAACCGCCTCCACTCCGAGGGGGGGTGTGTGTGTGTGTGTGTGTGTGTGTGTGTGTGTGTGTGTGTGTGTGTGTGTGTGTGTGTGTGTGTGTGTGTGTGTGTGTGTGTGTGTGTGTGTGTGTGTGTGTGTGTGTGTGTGTGTGTGTGTGTGTGTGTGTGTATATATATATGCATATTCGCGCGTGCGTACCTGTGTGTATGTATATGCACACTCATCAATCAATCAAATGTATTTATAAAGCCCTTTTTACATTAGCAGATGTCACAAAGTGCTATACAGAAACCCAGCCTAGAACCCCAAACAGCAAGCAATGCAGGTGTAGGAGCACGGTGACTAGGAAAAACTCTTTAGAAAGGCAGGAACCTAGGAAGAAACCTAGAGAGGAACCAGGCTCTGAGGGGTGGCCAGTCCTCTTCTGGCTGTGCCGGGTGGAGATTATAAGAGTACATCGCCATTAAGGCCAGATATTTCTTCAAGATGTTCAAACGTTCATAGATGACCAGCAGGGTCAAATAATAATCACAGTGGTTGTAGAGGGTGCAACAGGTCAGCACCTGAGGAGTAAATGTCAGTTGGCTTTTCATAGCCGAGCATTCAGAGGTCGAGACAGCAGGTGTGTGTGGTTTCTCGCCCCTCTAATTCCAGTCCAGGTAGTGTAGTTAGCAGGTATCACTGGTCAGCACAGAATGTGCATTAACTCTATTTACATCAAGAGAGCCTATTGTTCCCAGCTGGGTGCAGCAATCCGCTCACATTACCTGTGAGTTTGGCATAAGTCCAGATTTACTCTGGCAGGTGAGAAACTGTTTTCAACGGTCCGTGGTTTTACCCTTACCACCACCACCCCTCCCCCATCCACTCAGTGTGTGTGTGTGTGTGTGTGTGTGAATTCCCTCTTGCTCACCTCTCCCTTAGCAACACAAACCAAAAGCATTGTGTCCTTCACATCAGTGACACATTGTCTGATGACGTCAGCCCTGACTTTTGAAATCCCAAACTATTATGAGTAGAATAAAACTGTTGAAACACACAAGTTCAGTAAATGGCTGACTGTACTTCATGAACCATCAATAATAATGGGGGGGGGGGGGGGGGGGGTGTTTGTGTACTAAACACAATCATGGTCGAGTGAAGGGTGAAGGCTTCGACTCGCTTGAGTACATTCACTCCCCTGAGATCTTCCCTAATCCACTGTGTCCCGTTTTAGGACCATAACATTACATATCTAGATACACTGTAGTGGATGATTAGCGACATTACTTACGAGCAAAGGAACAGTATTTCACGCACATCTCCGCCCGGCTAAATGAGGCCTTTCAAATCCAACCTCAGCTTTTAATAGCTGTTACTAATATCACAGGTCATAGATGAAGACTCTTTAGACTCTGGTTGATCACACATGGATTATCTCTGTTATTTACGGTTGTATATCACTTTGGCATAAACACATACTTATGGAAATGCACCCACTATTCTCTACGGTAATGCACTTTATAATGATGTATGCTGCAATGAATCAACAACAAAAATCCAGCAATGTGTTTCTTCCAGTTTTTCCCCCTCTATAGCAGTGCTTTTTTTTTATCTTGACGGGAGAATTTTACTAAATTGGTGTTATTCAGTTAACTCACATACATCGTTTGGAGACACTGTTTGAAATGCAATTGATGCTTGTCACATGATGGCTCCACATGTACCAATCAATTAAATTCTGCAGTAAACAATCTGACGTATGTCTAATTACTCGCAATCCAAAGGGAAACGTGCACACACACACACACACACACACACACACACACACACACACACACACACACACACACACACACACACCCACACACACACACACACACACACACACACACACACACACACACACACACACACCATGCAGGCATTGTCTAAGGTATTCAACATATTGGCCAATTAAAACAAGTGATTACCAGGTTGACTATGTATGTGCGTGCGTGCACATGTGTGTGTGGGTACTGCTACACCACAGCCTTCACGTTGTCCTCAGCAACACAGTAAGGACCCACACAGCCTTCACATTGTCCTCAGCAACCCAGTAAGGACCCACACAGCCTTCACATTGTCCTCAGCAACACAGTAAGGACCCACACAGCCTTCACATTGTCCTCAGCAACACAGTAAGGACCCACACAGCCTTCACGTTGTCCTCAGCAACACAGTAAGGACTCACACAGCCTTCACATTGTCCTCAGCAACACAGTAAGGACCCACACAGCCTTCACATTGTCCTCAGCAACACAGTAAGGACCCACACAGCCTTCACATTGTCCTCAGCAACACAGTAAGGACCCACACAGCCTTCACGTTGTCCTCAGCAACACAGTAAGGACCCACACAGCCTTCACATTGTCCTCAGCAACACAGTAAGGACCCACACAGCCTTCACGTTGTCCTCAGCAACACAGTAAGGACCCACACAGCCTTCACATTGTCCTCAGCAACACAGTAAGGACCCACACAGCCTTCACGTTGTCCTCAGCAACCCAGTAAGGACCCACACAGCCTTCACATTGTCCTCAGCAACACAGTAAGGACCCACACAGCCTTCACATTGTCCTCAGCAACACAGTAAGGACCCACACAGCCTTCACATTGTCCTCAGCAACCCAGTAAGGACCCACACAGCCTTCACATTGTCCTCAGCAACACAGTAAGGACCCACACAGCCTTCACGTTGTCCTCAGCAACCCAGTAAGGACCCACACAGCCTTCACGTTGTCCTCAGCAACACAGTAAGGACCCACACAGCCTTCACATTGTCCTCAGCAACACAGTAAGGACCCACACAGCCTTCACGTTGTCCTCAGCAACACAGTAAGGACCCACACAGCCTTCACGTTGTCCTCAGCAACACAGTAAGGACTCACACAGCCTTCACATTGTCCTCAGCAACACAGTAAGGACCCACACAGCCTTCACATTGTCCTCAGCAACACAGTAAGGACCCACACAGCCTTCACATTGTCCTCAGCAACACAGTAAGGACTCACACAGCCTTCACGTTGTCCTCAGCAACACAGTAAGGACCCACACAGCCTTCACATTGTCCTCAGCAACACAGTAAGGACCCACACAGCCTTCACATTGTCCTCAGCAACACAGTAAGGACCCACACAGCCTTCACATTGTCCTCAGCAACACAGTAAGGACCCACACAGCCTTCACATTGTCCTCAGCAACACAGTAAGGACCCACACAGCCTTCACATTGTCCTCAGCAACACAGTAAGGACCCACACAGCCTTCACGTTGTCCTCAGCAACACAGTAAGGACCCACACAGCCTTCACGTTGTCCTCAGCAACACAGTAAGGACCCACACAGCCTTCACATTGTCCTCAGAAACACAGTAAGGACCCACACAGCCTTCACATTGTCCTCAGCAACACAGTAAGGACCCACACAGCCTTCACGTTGTCCTCAGCAACACAGTAAGGACCCACACAGCCTTCACGTTGTCCTCAGCAACACAGTAAGGACCCACACAGCCTTCACGTTGTCCTCAGCAACACAGTAAGGACCCACACAGCCTTCACATTGTCCTCAGCAACACAGTAAGGACCCACACAGCCTTCACGTTGTCCTCAGCAACACAGTAAGGACCCACACAGCCTTCACATTGTCCTCAGAAACACAGTAAGGACCCACACAGCCTTCACGTTGTCCTCAGCAACACAGTAAGGACCCACACAGCCTTCACATTGTCCTCAGCAACACAGTAAGGACTCCCGATAAGGACAATTAGTAAAAACTTGGGAGCTGCCAATCAGTGACAATTAAACTTTAATCTAGGTCTGAAACAGGCACAAATAAATTAAACCCTTTTGAGAGGCAATGTGCGCTCCCCTGATAATGTGGGATTGAAGTCGTTTCTGGAGCTGTGGAACAGCCTCTACCATGGCATTGGTGCAGAGGGAACAGACTGGGGACAGGGGGGGGACTGAAACTCACTAAGTTGGGTGCCTGACTTACACACACGCACACACACACACACACACACACACACACAGAGGTTTAGCTAATACCCAGTGCTCTGGGTGTATTTAATAATGCCAGCCAGGAGCAAAGCGCATGCAGCACCTGGAGCTTGGCTGTCTCGCTGCTTGCTCTTAGATGATGTGTATAAGGAGAGGTTTCTGATTGTAAATGCATTTGGACAATTGTGGGGATGTATCATCATATTGGACCTTAGAGCGTGGGGGCATTTGATAACCAAACCGAGCATGACGCTCCCAGTACAAATATAAATTATATTTGGAATTATGCTCCAGCCAACTACAATCGAGAGAAAATGGCCCAATGAAGAAAATCATAATGTCCCTTTAACATCAACCTTTAAATGTTGTGATATTCCAACGTGTGGTTGTCCATGACCTACGCTGAGGAGAAGGGATATTTCATTAATATATTTAATGAATGAATACTCTTATCTCCTTCCCCATGCCCGACCTGTAGACTGGTGTTTAATTCTAAAGTCATTTTCTGTATATATGAGCATGGATTTTTATGTATTAATGTCATGGCCCACGTCTGTGAATGACATGATTTATTCCAGAATGGCGGCAGCCACTTGCATTCAATCTCACCACAAAAAGCCCCAGAGAAACAGAGAAGCGAAACAATAATATGAACAATATTAACAGTAATAATGGAAAAAATTTGGAGGAAAACAACGATGACAATAGTAATCACACGTAGGGAAATACCTTAGCGTTTGATCGAATCGTACACAATTATCATGCATGTGTATATAATATAATTCATTATATGTCTGTGTCTCCTAGCCTGCGGCAATCAGCATAGAATCAGTTGTGTATGTATAATACATCTGAGAGAAAACCATGAATAATCCAGGGGCCAGGGAGTGTACCAGTGATTGAGAGAAATCCATGAATAATCCAGGGGCCAGGGAGTGTACCAGTGATTGAGAGAAAACCATGAATAATCCAGGGGCCAGGGAGTGTACCAGTGATTGAGAGAAATCCATGAATAATCCAGGGGCCAGGGAGTGTACCAGTGATTGAGAGAAATCCATGAATAATCCAGGGGCCAGGGAGTGTACCAGTGATTGAGAGAAACCCATGAATAATCCAGGGGCCAGGGAGTGTACCAGTGATTGAGAGAAATTAATGAATAATCCAGGGGCCAGGGAGTGTACCAGTGATTGAGAGAAATTCATGAATAATCCAGGGGCCAGGGAGTGTACCAGTGACTGTAGATGTTTGTCTTGGGACTGAATCAAAGTGAAGATGTAATATTGTGATAATCCATATTTGATGAATTCAAGGCCGACTTGTTTTAGCTAAATTCTGCTGTTTTCCAGACATGGGCTTGCCTCTGTAATTGAGTTTCCAATAACACTGTGATTATCCACCCCGCATGATAATTGAATCTAAGCAATTTTTTTCTTATCATTCCAACATTGTAGATGTGTGATTATTATGCATTTGCATGTAGATTTCAGTGGCTCTCTGGAACTCATCACTTTCCTCTTAACTTAACTTAATTTACTATATTATTATTGTCATTATTATTATAGCATGCATTTGGCTCATAACAAATGACGGAAAGCTCTTTAGTTATGAGAACAGAGTAAATTTTTGTTAATGTTTTTTATACCAATTTCACCAGTCTCTGTCTTCAGGTATTAAAGAGCCTCCCAAAAATGCTCAAAATTCTATCCAACCTTAACCTGTTTACCATTCTCATTATACGTTCAAATGTGAATATCTCTTCTGTTGAACTCATCAAATTCAGATCAGCGCCGACATGTTCACATTTTCAGTTTGATCCTTGCTTAAGAAATGCTATCACACTTAGATATCCTGGTCCCAATTCTCAGCTGTTGCATAATGTAGACCGCAGTGGTGCAAGTGTGAATGTAATTTCCATTCAACTGATAGGCTCCCTACAGAGTACTTCCTGTACAGAGAAACATAGTGGAGTTACAACGTTGGGCTGGCTCTTGAATATGGGAGTATTGCTGCTCTCTTCATACACAGAAAGCATCCAGAATTCATGAAACTCCCTTCTCTCTCTCGCCCATGCTTTAGGTATGAACCAAGACTTGGCTTCTCTCTTTCTCTGGTGGATTATATATTTTTTTACGATAGCAGAAGTGAAGAGACGTAACAACGCAACAGATCCTGGACGAGCCCCCAGAAGTGGGGAATTATTTATCACCGCCTGCATACATCTGACTGCTGCCATCGCATCACTCTGCAAACCAAGAAGCCATAGCCCTTTGTCTGTTCTTCAGCTCAACGCTGCTAGAATAGTGATCAGTGGGTGGTGTTTAGTGCCTGGGTAGCGTTAGCTCTGACGCTCTGAGCTGTCCTCGCTGTCAGATTGAGGATGACTGGTCGACTAGTCGCTTTGAGCCACCGGGCACAGGGGGCTATGAATGGAGCGAGGGGGGGGGGGGGTCCCTTTACTTCTCGTCACTGCTGTAGCCACAGGGCCCAGTGTGGATGGCACCAGCCAAAACATTATACTGGGAGTTTAGATTTGTTGTTTTGCATAAATGTTTGATCACGCTAGCATGCTGTTGTTATAGCCCACCTTCACTGCTGGTAATATTGATTTAATTATCTTCTTATGTTAAAATAGTCTCTCAGGACATTATTTGATGAGCATATTACGAATATGAATACAACTCTGCTAAATGAAACTATAGTGATTGATTTCGCATAGCATCTTGGGATGGTGGATGTAAAGTATATTCCTCTGTATGGGGAAAGAAAGCAAGGCAGAAAGGCTGGAACACCTTTTAACAAAGCATGACGTGAACGGGGTCCTCGGCCTCATTTGCATACGCTGACATTTGGCTGAAAATATTTCAACGTTAGACCGAGGTGTAATGAAACGCTGCCACCAGCGTTAGACCGAGGTGTAATGAAACGCTGCCACCAGCGTTAGACCGAGGTGTAATGAAACGCTGCCACCAGCGTTAGACCGAGGTGTAATGAAACGCTGCCACCAGCGTTAGACCGAGGTGTAATGAAACGCTGCCACCAGCGTTAGACCGAGGTGTAATGAAACGCTGCCACCAGCGTTAGACCGAGGTGTAATGAAACGCTGCCACCAGCGTTAGACCGAGGTGTAATGAAACGCTGCCACCAGCGTTAGACCGAGGTGTAATGAAACGCTGCCACCAGCGTTAGACCGAGGTGTAATGAAACGCTGCCACCAGCGTTAGACCGAGGTGTAATGAAACGCTGCCACCAGCGTTAGACCGAGGTGTAATGAAACGCTGCCACCAGCGTTAGACCGAGGTGTAATGAAACGCTGCCACCAGCGTTAGACCGAGGTGTAATGAAACGCTGCCACCAGCGTTAGACCGAGGTGTAATGAAACGCTGCCACCAGCGTTAGACCGAGGTGTAATGAAACGCTGCCACCAGCGTTAGACCGAGGTGTAATGAAACGCTGCCACCAGCGTTAGACCGAGGTGTAATGAAACGCTGCCACCAGCGTTAGACCGAGGTGTAATGAAACGCTGCCACCAGCGTTAGACCGAGGTGTAATGAAACGCTGCCACCAGCGTTAGACCGAGGTGTAATGAAACGCTGCCACCAGCGTTAGACCGAGGTGTAATGAAACGCTGCCACCAGCGTTAGACCGAGGTGTAATGAAACGCTGCCACCAGCGTTAGACCGAGGTGTAATGAAACGCTGCCACCAGCGTTAGACCGAGGTGTAATGAAACGCTGCCACCAGCGTTAGACCGAGGTGTAATGAAACGCTGCCACCAGCGTTAGACCGAGGTGTAATGAAACGCTGCCACCAGCGTTAGACCGAGGTGTAATGAAACGCTGCCACCAGCGTTAGACCGAGGTGTAATGAAACGCTGCCACCAGCGTTAGACCGAGGTGTAATGAAACGCTGCCACCAGCGTTAGACCGAGGTGTAATGAAACGCTGCCACCAGCGTTAGACCGAGGTGTAATGAAACGCTGCCACCAGCGTTAGACCGAGGTGTAATGAAACGCTGCCACCAGCGTTAGACCGAGGTGTAATGAAACGCTGCCACCAGCGTTAGACCGAGGTGTAATGAAACGCTGCCACCAGCGTTAGACCGAGGTGTAATGAAACGCTGCCACCAGCGTTAGACCGAGGTGTAATGAAACGCTGCCACCAGCGTTAGACCGAGGTGTAATGAAACGCTGCCACCAGCGTTAGACCGAGGTGTAATGAAACGCTGCCACCAGCGTTAGACCGAGGTGTAATGAAACGCTGCCACCAGCGTTAGACCGAGGTGTAATGAAACGCTGCCACCAGCGTTAGACCGAGGTGTAATGAAACGCTGCCACCAGCGTTAGACCGAGGTGTAATGAAACGCTGCCACCAGCGTTAGACCGAGGTGTAATGAAACGCTGCCACCAGCGTTAGACCGAGGTGTAATGAAACGCTGCCACCAGCGTTAGACCGAGGTGTAATGAAACGCTGCCACCAGCGTTAGACCGAGGTGTAATGAAACGCTGCCACCAGCGTTAGACCGAGGTGTAATGAAACGCTGCCACCAGCGTTAGACCGAGGTGTAATGAAACGCTGCCACCAGCGTTAGACCGAGGTGTAATGAAACGCTGCCACCAGCGTTAGACCGAGGTGTAATGAAACGCTGCCACCAGCGTTAGACCGAGGTGTAATGAAACGCTGCCACCAGCGTTAGACCGAGGTGTAATGAAACGCTGCCACCAGCGTTAGACCGAGGTGTAATGAAACGCTGCCACCAGCGTTAGACCGAGGTGTAATGAAACGCTGCCACCAGCGTTAGACCGAGGTGTAATGAAACGCTGCCACCAGCGTTAGACCGAGGTGTAATGAAACGCTGCCACCAGCGTTAGACCGAGGTGTAATGAAACGCTGCCACCAGCGTTAGACCGAGGTGTAATGAAACGCTGCCACCAGCGTTAGACCGAGGTGTAATGAAACGCTGCCACCAGCGTTAGACCGAGGTGTAATGAAACGCTGCCACCAGCGTTAGACCGAGGTGTAATGAAACGCTGCCACCAGCGTTAGACCGAGGTGTAATGAAACGCTGCCACCAGCGTTAGACCGAGGTGTAATGAAACGCTGCCACCAGCGTTAGACCGAGGTGTAATGAAACGCTGCCACCAGCGTTAGACCGAGGTGTAATGAAACGCTGCCACCAGCGTTAGACCGAGGTGTAATGAAACGCTGCCACCAGCGTTAGACCGAGGTGTAATGAAACGCTGCCACCAGCGTTAGACCGAGGTGTAATGAAACGCTGCCACCAGCGTTAGACCGAGGTGTAATGAAACGCTGCCACCAGCGTTAGACCGAGGTGTAATGAAACGCTGCCACCAGCGTTAGACCGAGGTGTAATGAAACGCTGCCACCAGCGTTAGACCGAGGTGTAATGAAACGCTGCCACCAGCGTTAGACCGAGGTGTAATGAAACGCTGCCACCAGCGTTAGACCGAGGTGTAATGAAACGCTGCCACCAGCGTTAGACCGAGGTGTAATGAAACGCTGCCACCAGCGTTAGACCGAGGTGTAATGAAACGCTGCCACCAGCGTTAGACCGAGGTGTAATGAAACGCTGCCACCAGCGTTAGACCGAGGTGTAATGAAACGCTGCCACCAGCGTTAGACCGAGGTGTAATGAAACGCTGCCACCAGCGTTAGACCGAGGTGTAATGAAACGCTGCCACCAGCGTTAGACCGAGGTGTAATGAAACGCTGCCACCAGCGTTAGACCGAGGTGTAATGAAACGCTGCCACCAGCGTTAGACCGAGGTGTAATGAAACGCTGCCACCAGCGTTAGACCGAGGTGTAATGAAACGCTGCCACCAGCGTTAGACCGAGGTGTAATGAAACGCTGCCACCAGCGTTAGACCGAGGTGTAATGAAACGCTGCCACCAGCGTTAGACCGAGGTGTAATGAAACGCTGCCACCAGCGTTAGACCGAGGTGTAATGAAACGCTGCCACCAGCGTTAGACCGAGGTGTAATGAAACGCTGCCACCAGCGTTAGACCGAGGTGTAATGAAACGCTGCCACCAGCGTTAGACCGAGGTGTAATGAAACGCTGCCACCAGCGTTAGACCGAGGTGTAATGAAACGCTGCCACCAGCGTTAGACCGAGGTGTAATGAAACGCTGCCACCAGCGTTAGACCGAGGTGTAATGAAACGCTGCCACCAGCGTTAGACCGAGGTGTAATGAAACGCTGCCACCAGCGTTAGACCGAGGTGTAATGAAACGCTGCCACCAGCGTTAGACCGAGGTGTAATGAAACGCTGCCACCAGCGTTAGACCGAGGTGTAATGAAACGCTGCCACCAGCGTTAGACCGAGGTGTAATGAAACGCTGCCACCAGCGTTAGACCGAGGTGTAATGAAACGCTGCCACCAGCGTTAGACCGAGGTGTAATGAAACGCTGCCACCAGCGTTAGACCGAGGTGTAATGAAACGCTGCCACCAGCGTTAGACCGAGGTGTAATGAAACGCTGCCACCAGCGTTAGACCGAGGTGTAATGAAACGCTGCCACCAGCCAGTCAAGGAATAATGTTACCATAAAGGTAACCTGTCCAGATTCCCTCCCGGAGAGAGGGATGTTGGAGGGGAGAAACGTCCCATTTTAATCCCCTTCCTCCTCCACATTACGACAGTACAAAAGGATATTTTTCTTTCCTTTTGCTCCATCTGTCCGCCCAATACTGATTTAGTATATTTCCCAACTCCCTTTTACAGGCTAATGCAGCACTGGTGAATTTGTTAGTGGTGACACTTCAGCAACCCATCGGGAATGCTTTTCATTACGGGGCCAATGTCCAGGAACATCAGATATAATTAGCTGTCATTAATCTGCCTTATATAGAGGAAGAGAAAAGGAGGGGGAGAAGTGGAAAAGAGGACACAAAGAGCCTAGTATGATACATTGAGGTCAGAGGTCACTGGAACTGTAAAAAGGCAAAGCGGGAGCCAGGTGGACTCTAAGACACGATAATATCAAAGATGATGTCATTTTGGATTTTCGTTACGAATCGGTACAAGTTTCTATTGTAACATACTGGTATCTTGTTGTACACATTTTAATTGGGTTGTGAAGGGTTGTGTGTTATGTGGGCTCATATTTTGGTAATAAAAATGTTGAATAAAACATTATGAAAGGCAAAGATACACCATTTAAATGTATGCTTGATGTAATTAAACCTTTTTACATAGATATTTGAAATAGCAAGATGGTGTATTGTTTATTTGCTCTCTTCACTGAGCACAACAATGCATTTACTTTTGACGAAGGGTCCTAAGCTGGTGTATTTTGTAAATAAACCAATTCTAAGATGTTTTTGTCATATTGCTGTTGCTGGCTTTATGTTCCCAAATCCGGTTTAAATAAAATCATTATGACAGCCTTTAAACTCGATTCCCAGTCACAATTCATTTTCTTTTGCTGTGGTCCAAAACACTTATTTTTTTCTACACGTATATTTAAAATTTGATACAGTATCTTTGGCTGTTTTTCCCGCGCGACTACGCCTGAAGACGGCTATATGCATACTAGATAGGATTACACCTTCTAAGCAGATTTTTGTTAGGGAAGGGGCTAAAACCGATCCCCTTGCCTTGACGAACAAACATGGCCGTCATTTGAAGGAGGAAGAGCCAACCCAGTCCGCATCAGGGATGTGCATGGAAGCAACACCCGACCTCCTGCCGCTACACCCTGCTCTTTGAGCAATGCGTAGTACATGTCCCTAATGAGTAAAAGCTCCTCTATAAAATGTATACAGTGCAGCTCCCTGCAAATTGAGTTTCCTCTTTGTGCCAATTCAGTGTGGTTTATATAAGCTGCGGGGAGTTCCTTTGAACCTCTCATTCCAAAAGCCTCCGAAATCCGGGGTCACCCCCAGCCCCCTCTTCGCCGGTAAAGATGGAGGAAGAGGAGGCTGCATGTCGCAGACGCCCAAATTCATGCCACATTGTGCAAAACAGCTCCGTCGCACCAGGGGGGACATCTCAAAATGAGTTTAAGAAGCAGGTGTTTCTCCTCCCTTTATTGGTAATAAATTCTTTTGTAAATGGGATTTTATTAGATTAAACTTTCAAACTCTGTTTACATTAGGCCAAGTTAAAGCCATTAGGCAGGCAGGACTTCCGCTATTTAAAGTGGCATCTTTATAGGACTCAGATCAGGTTTCCTTCATTTCTTAACTGGAGTATTTGATAAGCCCTTAAACATTACTAGCTTACCCAAATGAAAGTTAGGTAAATTATGCTTGTGTGTCTCGAAGTACACGTGGCTATATTCAGTAAACTATGTCTGTCCTTCACGGAATTAGTTACCAATGATTTATCTGGACAAATAACGGTCAAATTAACATGATTGAAAAACAACCTCACAAGATGTATTAAGTAGAAACAAATAACGTTCAATATCAATTGCTTGCAGAACGTCTGCAGTTGAGGTGAAATCTTTTGTCCTCCATCCCTTCCTTAGCCTATGTCCATGCCAACAGAGAGAGCATGTTGGCGAGGCTCCCATCCCATTGCAATAGTGCCTGGATGCCCAACTCCTCCAGCCTAAGTGAATAGGATTGTTTTCAATGTCAGAGGCATGAAAGCAGGGCTCATTCTGCAGTAATCAAAGCCCCCAAAAAGGTCTCTCTATAAATCCCAAGTCTTCTCCCCCACCCCACCCCTCCAACCCCTCTCTACACTGCCATAAATCTAATGCGCTTTCATGATCTGTGCAAGCTGAGTACATAAAACGTGTTTCCCGGATTTGCATACAAACATACTTATTCTAAATCCCCCTCAGAAGTTGTAAATGATTGTCTTTTCCTGAAATACATCTCAACAAATTGTATTTGGGCATGTTTAAGAATCCTATTATGGCGTGGGTTTTATCATATTTTGTGGACAGCGATGGCTTCCACATCATAGCTGTTAAGATGCACAGGGCCCAGGGCGATAGATTTGTCATTTGTTTCAAGATGGGCTTCGGATTTCTCAATGGCAGGTCCATACTGGCAAGATGGAGCCTCATAAGTCTCCAAAAGAGCAGTCATTCTATAACCACTGTCATGGGCAAAGAGGGCCCCACTGAGGCTCCTTGTAGCACTGTTTCATTCTGCGCATTTGCATGCATTAATTAAAACAGTGCTTATTAAGTTCCCACAAAATACTTATTGGAAGTAACAAAAGAAGGAATTCCGCTTTGTTGGTGTCTTGAAATTACCTTTTAAGTGATAATGCCCGAGAAGGCGATGTTTGGAGGATATATTGGCACGATTTGCCTCCAAACAGCGGCTTCGAGGTCATTTTTACTTTTATACAACAGGTTACCAACAGGTTACTGGTTCGATTCCAGGCTGTATCAACCGGCCGTGATTGGGAGTCCCATAAGCGGGCAAAATTGGCCAAGTGTCGTCCGGGCAAGGGTTTGGCCGGGGTAGGCCGTCATTGTAAGTAAGAATTTGTTCTTAACTAACTTGCCTAGTTAAATAAAGGTTAAATAAAAAATGTTAAAATTAAAAAAATATCAGGAGCTGCAGGGAGGAAAGAGGAGAAATGCCTTGACAGCCTATTGGCCACAACCGACTGCCTTACAGTGTAGTGAGGTGAAAGTGCTCATGGGTACAAGGAAGTAGGAAGTGGTCCTGACTGAAGTTACCACCCTTCACCTGGCACCAAGCCAGCTGTGGCCCCAGGTGCCGCCTCAGACTCCACTCCGACAATTTGGTGAGTGCGGGGGGGTCATAAACATTTCAAGAGTTATAAAACTTCCTTTAAGATCTCACCATATTGCTCCAGTCGATGACCTTCCCTGATCTCTGCTCTCTTTTTATTGTGTTTTGGTAGAGGAGCTGAAGTGGGGAGCTGACTCAGACCCACAGCCCAGCATCCAGGAGGAGGCTTTTTCAAAACTGTCTCAGCCTATTGACACGTCCTAAGCCAGAGATCAGTGCTAAGAGAGTGGCAAAACAAAGGAACCGCTTTAATGAGATTGTAAAACAGAGAAAAGATGAGGGAGGAGGACAGGGAGGACGGGGGTTTGGGGTTGGAGTGGACGGACTGCAAATTGCCAGGCTAGACTGGTCCATTTCAAAAGGTATTTTCAGGATTTGCTCTAAGCCTCGTCTATATGAGCATAAAGAAATCAAAGGAATGCCATTGCGCCAATAGATTTGGGACATAAGGAGGAAAGATGTGAAGTGGGTTGGGTCTACTATTGAAGTGGGTTGGGTCTACTATTGAAGTGGGTTGGGTCTACTATTGAAGTGGGTTAGGTCTACTATTGAAGTGGGTTGGGTCTACTGTTGAAGTGGGTTGGGTCTACTGTTGAAGTGGCTTGGGTCTACTATTGAAGTGGCTTGGGTCTACTATTGAAGTGGGTTGGTTCTACTATTGAAGTGGGTTGGGTCTACTATTGAAGTGGGTTGGTTCTACTATTGAAGTGGGTTGGGTCTACTATTGAAGTGGGTTGGGTCTACTATTGAAGTGGGTTAGGTCTACTATTGAAGTGGGTTGGGTCTACTATTGAAGTGGGTTGGGTCTACTATTGAAGTGGGTTGGGTCTACTATTGAAGTGGGTTGGGTCTACTATTGAAGTGGGTTGGTTCTACTATTGAAGTGGGTTGGTTCTACTATTGAAGTGGGTTGGGTCTACTATTGAAGTGGGTTGGGTCTACTATTGAAGTGGGTTAGGTCTACTATTGAAGTGGGTTGGGTCTACTATTGAAGTGGGTTGGGTCTACTATTGAAGTGGGTTGGGTCTACTATTGAAGTGGGTTGGGTCTACTATTGAAGTGGGTTAGGTCTACTATTGAAGTGGGTTGGGTCTACTGTTGAAGTGGGTTGGGTCTACTGTTGAAGTGGCTTGGGTCTACTATTGAAGTGGCTTGGGTCTACTATTGAAGTGGGTTGGTTCTACTATTGAAGTGGGTTGGTTCTACTATTGAAGTGGGTTGGGTCTACTATTGAAGTGGGTTGGGTCTACTATTGAAGTGGGTTGGTTCTACTATTGAAGTGGGTTGGGTCTACTATTGAAGTGGGTTGGTTCTACTATTGAAGTGGGTTGGGTCTACTATTGAAGTGGGTTGGGTCTACTATTGAAGTGGGTTGGTTCTACTATTGAAGTGGGTTGGGTCTACTATTGAAGTGGGTTGGTTCTACTATTGAAGTGGGTTGGTTCTACTATTGAAGTGGGTTGGTTATACTATTGAAGTGGTTTGGTTCTACTATTGAAGTGGCTTGGGTCTACTATTGAAGTGGCTTGGGTCTACTATTGAAGTGGGTTGGGTCTACTATTGAAGTGGGTTGGGTCTACTATTGAAGTGGGTTGGTTCTACTATTGAAGTGGGTTGGTTCTACTATTGAAGTGGGTTGGTTCTACTATTGAAGTGGGTTGGTTCTACTATTGAAGTGTGTTGGTTCTACTATTGAAGTGGCTTGGGTCTACTATTGAAGTGGGTTGGTGCTACTATTGAAGTGGCTTGGGTCTACTATTGAAGTGGGTTGGGTCTACTATTGAAGTGTGTTGGTTCTACTATTGAAGTGGCTTGAGTCTACTGTTGTCCACACACAAAGACCATAGAAGCACAACGTATTCCACATAGTTGACATTTCTTGAAGGCTTCGCTATTTATTGTCAAATTGTCAAAAGTTTGAAGTTTCCGTTATGAAGGTTGAATTTAAAATGATTGGCATTACAATTGTAATTGTTACAACTTACTTGGTTTTGATGGGTTACTTTTGAATGAACCACCCTGATCATTGTACTTGATTGAAAACAAATAAATCGATGGGAAAAAAATCATTAATTTGACATTTAATAGACCAACTTCAAGTCTCTGATAATGTCATCTCAACATAGAAAGGGCTAGGGAAATAGGCCTATATAGTGATCTTGAAAAAATAAACCACCCAATTATGATATTCGTTAGGCATGATTGCTTGATATTTACTCTAGACCTCCATAAATAAAATTGTCAAACTGCACAAAAAGGAACAACATTCCTCTTAGGGATAGGGGGCAGTATTTTCACATCCGGATGAAAAACATGCCCAAATTAAACTGCCTGATACTCAGACTTAGAAGGTAGGATATGCATAATATTAGTAGATTTGGATAGAAGACACTCTGAAGTTTCTAAAACTGTTTGAATGATGTCTGTGAGTATAACAGAACTCATATGGCAGGCACAAACCTGAGAAAAATCCAACCAGGAAGTGGGAAATCTGAGGCTTGTAGTTTTTTAAGTGAAGCTCTATTCAATTTGTAGTGTTAACGGGGTCATGTTGCACTTCCTAAGGCTTCCACTAGATGTCAACGGTCTTTAGAACGCTGTTTCAGGCTTTTACTGTGAATAGACAGCCAACAAGAGCTGTTCCAACCAGGTGTCCCAGGATAAGGCACGAGTTCAGTCACGCGCGCAGGCTTGGGAGCGAGCCTACTCCATCTTCATTTCTAAAGAGAAGGGAATCGTCCGGTTGGAATTTTATTGAAGATTTATGTTAAAAACAACCTAAAGATTGATTCTATACATCGTTTGACATGATTCTACAAACTGTAGTATAACTTTTTTTACTTTTCGTATGGAGTTAGCAAGCGCACGCCTGGAATAGTGAACCTAACACGTGAACAAAATGGAGGTATTTGCATTTACATTTACATTTACATTTTAGTCATTTAGCAGACGCTCTTATCCAGAGCGACTTACAAATTGGTGCATTCACCTATAATATCCAGTGGAACAACCACTTTACAATAGTGCATCTAAATCGGACATTTGGACATAAAGATGAAGTTTATCGAACAAAACAAACATTTATTGTTGAACTGGGATCCCTGGGAGTGCATTCTGATGAAGGTCATCAAAGGTAAGTGAATATTTTTATACTATTTCTGAGTTTTCTTGACTCCAAGATGGCGGGTTTCTGTTTGGCTTGCTGCTGTTGTTTGAGCGCCGTACTCAGATTATTGCAAACGTGTGCTTTCGCCGTGAAGCTTTTTTGAAATCTGACACAGCGGTTGCATTAAGGAGATGTTTATCTAAAGTTCCATGCATAACACTTGTATTTTCATCAACATTTATGATGAGTATTTCTGTAAATTGATGTGGCTCTCTGCAAAATCACCGGGGGTTTTGGTGGCAAAACATTTTCTGAACATCACGCCCCGATGTAAACTGAGATCTTTGGATATAAATATGAACTTTATCGAACAAAACATACATGTATTGTGTAACATGAAGTCCTGTGAGTGCCATCTGATGAAGATCATCAAAGGTTAGTGATTAATTTTAGCTGAATTTCTGGTTTTTGTGACGCCTCTCCTTGCTTGGAAAATGGCTGTTTGGCTTTTCTTGTTTAGGTGGTGTCCTAACATAATCTAATGTTTTGCTTTCGCCGTAAAGCCTTTTGGAAATCGGACACTGTGGTTGGATTAATGAGAATCTTATCTTTAAAATGGTGTATCATACTTATATGTGTGAGAAATTTTAATTATGAGATTTTTGTTGTTTTGAATTTGGCGCTCTGCTATTTCACTGGCTGTTGTCAAATCGATCCCGCTAACGGGATTCGCGTGTTAAGGGGTCACTAAGAGGTTAATTCATGTCCTAGGCTTTGGAGTCCTTTTGGACTACCAACCCTGCTGGTTTTATTGTGATACAGCAGTCACGTATCTCCTCTCGGTGTAATTGCTTGTGTTTGACCGCTCCCCAATCACCATTAAAGGAGGAAGGAATGAAAACAACTCAAAGTTTTGGCTGATAACCATCAGGGCCCTGACCCCCATTAATAGCTGCCCCTGTCCTCTAGCAAGTGTGTCAGGAGTCACACCCTGGTCCCCCAGTAGCCCTGAGCTGTTGACCTGATGGAACTACATTCTAATTCAGATGAATTACTCTCCTTACCGCTAGGAAGTGTCCAGCTTGACCTCTCCCTGCCCTGGCTGCCCCAAGACCCCTCCTATTAAAACGTGGAGGAGCCGTGTACCTAACCCTGTATCCTAACACCCCTTTCAGCCAGAGACATCCTTTAGAATAATGACGTTGTTTTAATGACACCACCTTTTGTGTTTTTCATTGAGACAGAGAGAGAAAAAGAGAGAGAGAAAGAGATCCGCCAGACACAGAACCACAGTATAGTAAAACCATGGAAATTGTACCCCATTTTAATGTTATAGGACACAGTTAAGTTCCTTCCGCAGCCCAGGTGTCTGTAATGGGTGTCTGCTGCCAGTGTCATTCACAGCTGCTTCTTTTATGTTCTTTCATTTGCTTCAAGGAGAAAATAAAGCGTGTGTCTTTAGGACCTAGGACTCGAGACTAAATGAGACCCAAATACCAAAAGGTTTCTCATAGGTGCACTGTAGTTAACCATTGTAATTAACAAGAACACAAGTAATCAGCGAGGCAAGTATGTCATTAAATGGCATCCCCGATGATTAATTTTCCGCTCGTAATGGTGAAATGAACCTCTCTCTCGTGTCCTTAATGACCCTGGTTAATCTTTTCAAGAAACAGAGGCAAAGGGATAAGAACGTCAGGGTATCAGCCCCTGACATCTACAGCACCCTTCACACGCACAGAATCTGGAATCAGCCCCTGACATCTACAGCACCCTTCACACGCACGGAATCTGGAATCAGCCCCTGACATCTACAGCACCCTTCACACGCACGGAACCTGGAATCAGCCCCTGACATCTACAGCACCCTTCACACGCACGGAATCTGGAATCAGCCCCTGACATCTACAGCACCCTTTACACGCACGGAATCTGGAATTAGCCCCTGACATCTACAGCACCCTTCACACGCACGGAATCTGGAATCAGCCCCTGACATCTACAGCACCCTTTACACGCACGGAATCTGGAATCAGCCCCGGACATCTACAGCACCCTTCACACGCACAGAATCTGGAATCAGCCCCTGACATCTACAGCACCCTACAGAATCTGGAATCAGCCCCTGACATCTACAGCACCTTTCACACGCACGGAATCTGGAATCAGCCCCTGACATCTACAAGCACCCTACGGAATCTGGAATCAGCCCCTGACATCTACAAGCACCCTACGGAATCTGGAATCAGCCCCTGACCTCTACAAGCACCCTACGGAATCTGGAATCAGCCCCTGACATCTACAAGCACCCTACGGAATCTGGAATCAGCCCCTGACCTCTACAAGCACCCTACGGAATCTGGAATCAGCCCCTGACATCTACAAGCACCCTACGGAATCTGGAATCAGCCCCTGACCTCTACAAGCACCCTACGGAATCTGGAATCAGCCCCTGACCTCTACAAGCACCCTACGGAATCTGGAATCAGCCCCTGACCTCTACAAGCACCCTACGGAATCTGGAATCAGCCCTTGACATCTACAAGCACCCTATGGAATCTGGAATCAGCCCCTGACCTCTACAAGCACCCTACGGAATCTGGAATCAGCCCTTGACATCTACAAGCACCCTATGGAATCTGGAATCAGCCCTTGACATCTACAAGCACCCTACGGAATCTGGAATCAGCCCCTGACATCTACAGCTCCCTACGGAATCTGGAATCAGCCCCTGACATCTACAGCACCCTACGTAATCTGGAATCAGCCCCTGACATCTACAAGCACCCTACGGAATCTGGAATCAGCCCCTGACATCTACAGCTCCCTACGGAATCTGGAATCAGCCCCTGACATCTACAGCACCCTACGTAATCTGGAATCAGCCCCTGACATCTACAGCTCCCTACGGAATCTACAGCACCCTTCACACGCACGGAATCTGGAACAAAATATGTCCCGAGTAGAAGCATCTGTAGAAGCAAATTGACATTCAGAGGGCCACAGAGTGGTTGACTACACTTTTCAGTGTTTTTTTTTTATAAACATTTTAAATGCGTTAAAATAATTATGTGGCTTAAGTACACTTCTCAGGGTTGAAAGAAAGTGTTTGAGTACCCTTTCAGAGTGGTTAAGTGCACTTCAATCTGCAGAGGATCTGTCCACATCACACTGGAATAATCCCTTTTAAGAGTCATGGTCACAAAAGAAGTAGCACATGGCTACTTAGAATCTGACACTGTGTACGTTAAAGTGAAGGTAGAATAGGACATTAGTCCAGGACAAAGGAGCCCTATTATATGGCCTGTTGCATAATTTAATTCCCCTGTTAATTTATTATTCAGTGGAATACATATGTGTCTTTGTAATTTTATATCTGAAACCGCGATAATGCAGAATTAACCATTTTAATTAATAATGTGACTTAAGTATTTTGACATAGTCCTGGCGTCCAGCTGCATTGGTCTGGTTAACACCAGAAGTATGGAGCATATGCTTGTTGAAGGAGGGCGGAGGGACGTTGGGTGGGCAAGTCTCTGTGGAGTTGCACCCAACCATGAAACACAATATCCCCTCCTTCAGACGCGTGCAACGACTTAAACACTCCATTGTATGACATATGAATGAAGTGCCATTGTCCAGCCCCAGTGTGCGTGGGGAGACAGTGTTGTCGATTAGCCACATGATTAAGCAGATGACACGGTGAGGTCCGCTGAAGGTAATTACAGGCGGCCTTCTGTCACTTCCTCCCCAGGGCCCCCACCCAGGCCCCACAACTAACTTAGCCCTGTTAGAGCCAAGTGAGTGAAAAAGTGATAATGTATCCTCGTGAAAACAGCTGAGTGAAGGGGGGGATAGGCTTTGGGTGGGAGGTGAACGGGGGAGTTTGATTCAAAAAGGATGAATAATGTAGTGATGGTCCATGTCAGGTGTTTATTATCACATTGTTGGATTTGCATGTGAAAAAGAGGCACTAGTCCGTCGCTCGCTAGGCTCTCTCTCTCTCTCTCTCTCTCTCTCTCTCTCTCTCTCTCTCTCTGGGATCTGATTGGCTGACGGGGGCGGCTGTGCAACGCTGTGGCAAAGCCCCCCTGTGAGGAGTGAACAAACTCACCCTATGGATCCTCAGAATGGGCCCAATGTGTCAAATGGTTATTAGTTGGCAGACGCACCAAAGAAAACAAATAGAAGCAGACTGGATCCTAATGAAAGGAATAGGTCCGTTTTAATCAATTCTAATCATTAATCATTGTTATCAATTTATACAGAGCAAAGGACTCAACAACAATCATATAACCTTCCCATCTCAATAGATACATAATGAAATACATCAGTGGACAGGCAAAACATCAAAAACTATTATCTATGAAATAATTGTTATATACTCAAACCACATGAGACAATATTGACATAAAAAGCATCACAGCAGTGATATCCAACACCAGTCATTACACCCTACTGTTGAAAACTATAGTTCATCTTCATTAGTGCACTCATCACTATTCAACCTTATTTACTTGATGTGTACAGTGTCAGTAGTCTACTGTATGTTCCATGTCCATACCAGCATAGCACTTAGAATACACGCCCCAATACATTGCTTCATTCTCAGTAGTATCTTAGTGTGGCTCCCTAACACTAGGCTTTATAAGTAGGCATGCCTTCTCATTGAGGATTATTTAGTAGTGACTGTAAATATTCTAATTCCTGCTTTAACGACACCGAGCTACTAAACCTTACTGCTGTCCTCTGGTCTCTGTCTCGCCCTCCTCTATTCCGTGGCGAGACATTCAGGTAACTAATCTGCCTTTAAATATGTCTCGGAGGGAACGCCAAGCGCTAATTAGTATAGAAATTTACTGCTTTTCGTTTTATTGACTTGTCCTACTTCTCCGATAATTAACTAATGAGTAAAGTAATGAGCAATGTCGTTCAGTCATGCTGTTCAATTAAAGTACAGAATCAATTATTGAAAATAGTTTGGGATGCCATTGCAAGCCTGCGGTCCAATTGCGTGCAGACAGTTGATAGCGTTGAAGTATTGGCGGGCGCTTGTAGTGGCGGCCTAATGTCCGATGACAGAGATCACGGACACCTTTTGGTACTCGGAGATAAGAAGGCAGAGGCCTAGGACAAGAAAATGGTTTGTTACCAAAGAATAGTAATTGGCAATGTAGGGATGCTATTGTTGCCACTGTATGTTTACCCCTAACATGCTTATAATAGGAAAGTCTAGATACATCACATTGCAACTGCGGTATCATTCATTAGCATAACTGTCATAAAGGGTAATGAATAATGAATCTACACGAGGGTGCTAAATTACATTTTCTAGGTAGTCTTTGACCCCACACAAGCCACATCACAGAGCCCCATGGGCCCAAGATAATGCATCTTAGTAATCAATGTGTCACTGAAGGAATCCGGCGCTTTGACGAAAACACAGGCTTCATTATGAAAATTAATTAGAGAATCACTCTCCCAAGTGTTTTGTTAGATAATGAACTCTATCTCATCAGACCAATTTACTCTGGCAGGGATGATCATCCTGCTTACATCAAAATCAATGCACCTGTTGATGGGATGTATTTTAGTTAATCATCTGCGTTGTTGTTTTTAAAGGAATCCGATAACTTTATGTAGAACCCTTTTGAACACAAATAGAGTACTTGTATTTTCTAGGCCTGCTTTCAGGACAAGGATAAGTGAAAGATTCCATAACATTAGGAAAGATTGTGAAAGATTCCATAACATTAGGAAAGATTCTGAAAGATTCCATAACATTAGGAAAGATTGTGAAAGATTCCAGAACATTAGGAAAGATTCTGAAAGATTCCATAACATTAGGAAAGATTGTGAAAAATTCCAGAACATTAGGAAAGATTGTGAAAGATTCCAGAACATTAGGAAAGATTGCGAAAGATTCCAGAACATTAGGTTGCGCCAAATGTTCCCATAACACAAAAAACTATCCAGTTGTGCTGATGATTATGCAATGTTTGTATAAAGCATTTCCCTGACGGTGCAAGAACGTTCCCAGAACACGTCTTCTGTTCTTTAAAGGTTCCCAGAATGTTTCATGATGCACAAAACATTTCCTCAATGTTATTAAGTTTTGAACAGTCCATAGAGGTTTTTCATGTATTAGCTTACTGTTGAGAAAGTTAGTTGTACAACAATCCATGTAGAAACACATAAGGCAATTATTTGGAATCACATGACAATTTATTTTTACTGTACAAACATAGTCACCAGCGAGGGTTGAACCTGAGAGCTTTGGAATGTTATCCCTGGAATTAATCTACTGTGCAACTGGGATGGAACTAACACAAATATAAAGCTGTTTACACCTTTACTCTGACTTCCAGGTTGTGGTCTTTGTCTTTGCAAAAGAGAGGATAACTAGATCTAGAAATCTTCTTTATATACTGTAAAGTTGGGATGTTTTGACTTTTATTTTCACAGCAAATTTGATTTCAGAAATTGTGTTAAATGATTGCCTGGCAGATTGCATTGAGGTGTACATAGATGTGCATTTGTACTAAGACATGCAATGTATTCGGAAAGCATTTAGACCCCTTCACCTTTTCCACATTTTATTAAGTTACAGCCTTATTCTAAAATTGATTAAATAAATAAGAATCCTCATAAAGCTACACACAATACCCCATAATAACCAAGTGAAACATACTTTATTTACACAAGTATTCAGATCCTTTGCTATGAGACTCGAAATTGAGCTCAGGTGCATCCTGTTTCCATTGATCATCCTTGAGATGTTTCTACAACTTGATTGGAGTCCACCTGTGGTAAATTAAATTGATTGGATTGAAGGCACACACATGAAGGCACATTGAATTGAAGGCACACACATGTCTATATAAGGTCCCACAGTCGACAGTGCATGTCAGGGCAAAAACCAAACCATGAGGTCGAAGGAATTGTCTGTAGAGCTCAGAGACAGGATTGTGTCGAGGCACAGATCGGTGGAAGGGTACCAACACATTTCTGCAGCATTGAAGGTCCCCAAGAACACAGTAGCCTCCATCATTCTTAAATAAAATAAGTTTGGAACCGCCTGGCCAAACTGAGCAATCGGGATAGAAGGGCCTTGGTCAGGTAGGTGATGGTCACTCTGACAGAGCTCCAGAGTTCCTCTGTGGAGATGGGAGAACCTTCCAGAAGGACAAGCATCTCTGCAACACTCCACCAATCAGGCCTTTATGGTAGAGTGGCCAGACAGAATCCATTCCTCATTAAAAGGCACCTAAAGGACTCTCAGACTATGAGAAACACGATTCACTGGTCTGATGAAACCAAGATTGCACTCTTTGGCCTGACTGCCAAGTGTCACATCTGGAGGAAACCTAGCACCATCCCTACGGTGAAGCATGGTGGTGGCAGCATCATGCTGTAGGGATGTTTTTCAGCGGCAGGAACTGTGAGACTAGTCAGGATCGAGGGAAAGATGAACGGAGCAAAGTACAGAGAGATCATTGATGAAAACCTGCTTCAGAGCACTCAGGACCTCAGACAGGTGCGAAGGTTCACCTTCCAACAGGACAACAACCCTAAGCACACAGCAAAGACAATGCAGGAGTGGCTTCGGAACAAGTGTCTCAATGTCCTTGAGTGGCCCAGCCAGAGCAGATTGCCGGTTCAAATCTACTCGATTACAATTCTTTAAAAAAGCTACACTATATGCTGTATACAAAAGTATTTTGACACCCATTCAAATGAGTGGATTCAGCTTTTTAAGCCACACCCGTTGCTGAAAGGTGTATAAAATTGAGCATTCAACCATGTAATCTCCATAGACAAAAATTGGCAGTAGAATGGCCTTACTGACGAGCTCAGTGAATTTCAACGTGGCACCATCTTAGAATGCCACCATCTTAGAATGCCACCTTTCCAACAAGTCAGTTTGTCAAATTTCTGCCCTGCTAGAGCTGCCCCGGTCAACTGTAAGTGCTATTATTGTGAAGTGGAAAAGTCTAGGAGCAACAATGGCTCAGCCGCAAAGTGGTAGGCCACACAAGCTCACAGGAAGGGATCGCTGAGTGCAGAAGCGCGTAGTGCATAAAAATCGTCTGTCACTACCAAGTTCCAGAATGCCTCTGGAAGCAACGTCAGCACAATAACTGTTTGTCGGGACATGTCAAATAAGCTTTTAATTTGACACATGAAATAATACAATTCTATTATAGAATGTTGTGTGTGCCGAATTTGCACGTGTAAGCCAAGCTCCACCACTACCATCAGTAGCACTGTCAAAGCAGTACAAAAAACAAAAGTCTGCAAACAAGCACACACCGGTTACGAATGATGTGTTTACAGTACCGCATTGGTAATAAGGCATTATTTGTTTGACCAAATGGGAAAATGTCTGTGTGAGCATTTTAATTAAGATCAGGAGCAAACAAGCAGGATAAAATGTTTGCAAATATCTTTGATACAGATGTTATTTGCAACTTCTGGTGCAGCTAGCTAGCTTAAGCAATGACCAATAGAAACTGCAGTCATTTTTAATATTCTTAGCAATGATTTAGAAATCCATGTGAGTAAGTATTAGCTAGGTAGCCACTTGTTGTTGATTGTTATTTCATGTAAATAACTAGCTAGCATTTGTTGCCCAAAGCTAATGTTTTAAGCAGCCAGCTGGCTTCCTCGGGCTAGTGAGGCTTGACTGGACCGGGTTATATGTTGTGAAGCTAGCCACAATAAGCAATGCAATTCCAAAGTCTAATACAGCTAGTGTGATTACAACAGATTTTTTCAAATTAACAAATTATTGTCATTTGTTTACTTTCTATAACAACATTCCAACCTCATTTAGTATGATCTATTCAATTATGGCATAATTCCACTATTTGTATTCATTTGCATCAGGCTTTTATTTTGAAGCCGAACTGCAAATTGCCCTATTGTGGCTAATACTTATTGTGACTGGCTTCACATAGGTGGGTCCGACCACCACTAATCAAATTAGAACTGTCTTATAAATTAGAGCTATTTTAGATGATGACACCTAGCTAGATAGCTAGCTACCTAACTGTAGCTACTGAAACAGATTATGATGTTTTGCTATGCTTTTGTAAACTTCCGACTTCAACTGAATATACAGTACCAGTCAAAAGTTTGGACACACCTACTCATTTAAGGGTTTTTCTTAATTTTTTGCTATTTTCTACATTGAAGAATAATAGTGAAAACATAAACTATGAAACAACACATATAGAATCATGTAGTAACCAAAAAAGTGTTAAACAAATACAAATATTTTATATTTGAGATTCTTCAAATTAGCCACCCTTTGCCTTGACAGCTTTGCACACTCTTGGCACACTCTTGACGCGTCGCAGTGCTTGAGGCGTCACCGCATCGCAGTGCTTGAGGCGTCACCGCATCGCAGTGCTTGAGGCGTCACCGCATCGCAGTGCTTGAGGCGTCACCGCATCGCAGTGCTTGAGGCGTCACCGCATCGCAGTGCTTGAGGCGTCACTGCAGACCTGGGTTTCTGTATTACATCACCTTCGCTCCATAATGATTTTTAATTTGATGGAAAACCCTTTTTTTTTTTTTTTTTCGTCGATACAAATTAGGTCTACATTCAGTGTAAATTGTTCCTAACTCTTACTGCAAAAAAAATAAATAGTAATAATTTCAATCTGTATGGTCTATTTTATTTAACGGAGATAATCCCACAAGCGTTTATAGTTTCATTGCTTAGGGTTCAGAATCCATGCATAACATAGGAAATCTTAAGTACTCACATTAACCATTCCATGTGCATTTTCAGCGACTCTCCATCGCCATACTCCCAGCAGAACCCAAAAATGTTAGTTTCCTGGACGCTGCCCGGCCAGTCATGGGAATAACGCTCCACGCGTACCCTCAACGGTTCTCTAGAATTCCAGAAATGATTTGCCTCTACTATTCTAAAATAACATCCCGCGCTCAATATCACCCCATTATATTCTATGATGGGCAGTGATGGACGGAACCCCACGATAACGCTACATATCGAAACTTATTATCCAAATTTAAATCAGCTTATTATACACATTTCTATATCTTATTATCCAAACTTCAGATTAACACTTATTTCCACACTCACACAACTCTCATATCACATTCACAAACACAGGACAAACAGGGGAATAGACAGAGAGGAGTAAAAACCGTTTAGATTTCAAACCCTGTCTATAGGAACAGGGAAACCCATACCATTATCAAAATATTGCCTAATTAGTGGTCCCAAAACGGGGTGTTGATTCCACACTGAGATATCGCCTACTGCAATTACTGTGGTATAGATTCTTTTACATCTATCCAAATGTGCAAAACTACCTACAGAATACCCATGTCTGCTATCTAGCTATGTAACACGGTCCCAAAAAAGTACCAGAAATACCGGAAATAACAAAACACTCACAATAACACCTAACAATAGTAACCCAGGGCATACCTGTTTCACTCATTTATCAAAACATTTTATCAAAACATTACACTTTATATTTTGAACTTCAGCAAGCCAGATGCCATCGAAAGGCATCATCTGCGCTCTAGTTCCTCGTTCAATGAGCTTCCCCAAGCCGAGTTCTCTCGCAAGACCACTCACGCTCTAGTTCCACTCTCTATACATTTAACCTCACCAGTCCTACTGTGAACATCCCAATACCACAGACCTGGATTTTGGCTGCCCGCAACTGGCTAACAATTATGTCCAAGGATACCTCACTGAAGAACACTTATCAACTAAACTCAGTCCTGCTAGTTACCTCAGCTGCGGCCCTCGCTCTGAGCATACCCTCAACAGGGGCTTTATTTTTTTTATTGTTTTTTTTTTTTCTTATCTTTTCATCACATATTGATATATTGTCCAGCTCACCTCTCTCAGTACTATGTTCGGGATCTGACATCCACCCGCGGCCACTTCTTATCAGATCTTAGGCGGGTCCAGCTTCTATTTTCAGGAATGCGGTTTCCCTCAGATCCCAATTTCGGATCCCATCTGCACAGTTTACCCAGATCTTCAGGAGCGGTCAACAGGTGAAGTTGCAGATCCCATCCTCGTTGCCAAAAATGTAATGGAAATTCATGTTATTTCTTCAAACAATCATCTTTATTAAATATCGATTAATTATTGCAATAATGAAGCTGGTCGACCACACACTCCAAAGTGTGTGTAGCCGAGAGCTTAACTAATGAAAAACTACACACACTTTGGAGTGTGTGGTCGACCAGCTTAATTATTGCAATAATTAATCGATATTAAATAAAGAAGATTGTTTGAAGAAATAACATGAATTTCCATTACATTTTTGTCAACGAGGATGCGGGGGGGCACCGCAAGACATCCTGGGTTCATCCTGTGGTCATCTAGACCCGGTGCCATTTTAACCCCACTCTGGCTTAGTTGCCAGGATGATTAGGAACAATGAGGGTTTTGTTCTACTCCTCCAGGCTCTCTCTATCTCGGTTAAGCCCACCACATCTTGTTCTGAGGAATGCAGGCTGTAACTCAATTGTCAGCTCAAGCTATCTCTAGTAACCATACGCCCAGATTAGCTGCAAGGAGCTAGAGTGGAGACCATAAAGACACAGCATTAGTAGAACAGAAATGTCGTACTATTGTTAAATATTTAATTGGTAAATATCAAATAAATCAGGTAAATACATAATTTTCTCTCAAAACTGTCGCAAAGCTAACTAAAAAGCAACATTCAACAAGAGAGGCTAGCTTTCACTTCAACTGTGATAAATTCACAAACTTCTTAGATGAAAAGATCATGATCATTAGAAAGCAAATTACGGGCTCGACTTTGAATCTGCGCATTTTTCCAAAGCTCAGTTGTCCCGAGTCTGCACAGAACTGCCAGGACCTAGGATCAATGGAGACACTCAAGTTTTCTCATCCTGTATCTCTCAACACATTCACGAAAATAGTCATGGCCTCTAAACCTTCCAGCTGCTTACTAGACTCTATTCCAACTAAACTAGTGAAAGAGCTACTTCCTGTGCTTGGCCCTCCTATGTTGAACATAATAAATGGCTGCCTATCCACCGGATGTGTACAAAATTCACTAAAAATGGCAGTAATTAAGCCTCTCATGAAAAGCCAAACCTTGACCCAGAAAATGTAAAAAACTATCGGCACATATCGAATCTCCCATTCCTCTCATTTCTTCTGAAAAAGCTGTTGCGCAGCAACTCACTGCCTTCCTGAAGACAAACAATGTATATTTCCTGAAGACATATAATAATGTCTGGTCTTAGACCCCATCATAGCACTGAGACTGCACTTGTGAAGGTGGTAAATTACCTTTTAATGGAGTCTGACCAAGGCCCTGCATCTGTCCTCATGCTCCTAGACCTTAGTACGTCTTTTGACACCATCAATCACCACATTCTTTTGGAGAGATTAGAAACCCTAATTGGTCTACACGGACAAGTTCTTGCCTGGTTTAGATCTTAACTGTCGGAAAGATATCAGTTCGTCTCTGTGGATGGTTTCTCCTCTGACAAATCAATTGTACGTTTTGGCGTTCCCCAAGGTTCCGTTTTAGGACCACTATTGTTTTCACTATATATTCTACCTCTTGGTGATGTCATTCGGAAACACAATGTCAACTTTCACTGCTATGCAGATGACACACAGCTTTACATTTCGATGAAACATGGTCAAGCCCCAAAATTGCCTACCCTGGAAGCCTGTGTTTCAGACATAAGGAAGTGGATGGTGGCAAATGTTTTACTTTTAAATTCTGACAAAACAGAGATGCTAGTTCTAGGTCCCAAGTAACAAAGAGATCTGCTGTTGGATCTGCACAATTAATATTGATTGTTGTACAGTCGTCTCAAAAACAACTGTGAAGGACCTCAGCGTAACTCTGGACCCTGATCCCTCTTTTGACAAACTTATCAAGAATATTTCAAGGACAGCTTTTTTCCATCTTCATAACATTGCAAAAAATTTGAAACGTTTTGTCCAAAAATGATGCAGAAAAACTAATCCATGCTTTTGGCACTTCTAGATTAGACTACTGCAATGCTTTACTCTCTGGCTACCCGGATAAAGAACTGAATAAACTTCAGTTAGTGCTAAACATGGCTGCTAGAATCCTGACTAAAACCATATTTTTATATCATATTGCTCCAGTGCTAGCCTCTCTAAATTGGCTTCCTGTTAAGGCTAGGGCTGATTTTAAGGTTTTACTACTAAACTACAAAGCATTATCTGGGCTTGCTCCTACCTATCTCTCCAATTTGGTCCTGCCGTACATACCTACACGTACGCTATGGTCACAAGACGCAGGCCTCTTTATTGTCCCTAGAATGTCTAAGCAAACAGCTGGAGGCAGGGCTTTCTCCTATAGAGCTCAATTTTTATGGAATGGTCTGCCTATCCATGTGAGAGATGCAGACTTGGTCTCAACCTTTAAGTCTTTACTGAAGACTCATCTCTTCAGTAGTTCCTATGATTGAGTGTAGTCTGGCCCATGGGTGCGAAGGTCAACGGCAAGGCACTGGAGCAACGAACTACCCTTGCTGTCTCTGCCTGGACGGCTGCCCTCTCTCCTCTGTGATTCTCTGCTTCTGACCCTGTTACGGGGGCTGAGTCACTGGCTTACTGGTGCTCTTCCATTTTGTCACTAGGTGGGGTGCGTCACTTGAGTGGGTTGAGTCACAGAGGTAATCTTCCTGTCCGGTTTTGCGCCCCCTCAGGCTCGTACGGTGGAGGAGATCTTCATGGGCTATACTTTCCCTTGTCTCAGGGTTGTAAGTTGGTGGTCTGTTGATATCCTTCTAGTGGTGTGGGGGCTGTGCTTTGGCAAAGTGGGTGGGGTTATATCCTGCCTGGTTGGCCCTGTCCGGGGTTATCGTTGAATGTGCCACAGTATACCCCGACCTACCCTTGTCTCATTCTCCAGTATCTATGCTGAAAAAGTATATGTGCTGGGGTGCTAGGGTCAGTCTTATGTCTGGTGTTTTTCTCCTGTCTTATCTGGTGTCCTGTGTGAATTTAAGTATGCTCCCTCTAATTCTCTCTCTCCCTCCCCCCCGGAGGACCTGAGCCCTAAGATCATGCCTCAGGATTACCTGGCCTTATGACTCCTGGCTGTCCCCAGTCCACCTGGTTGTGCTGCTGCTCCTTTTCTGCCTGCAGCTAGGGAACCCTGACCTGTTCGTCAGACGTGCTACCTTGTACCGGACCTGCTGTTTTCGACTCTCTCTCTACCGCACCTGTTGTCTTGACCTGCTGGTCATCTATGAACGTTTGAACATCTTGAAGAACAATCTGGTCTTAAATGGCCATGTACTCTTATGATCTCCACCCGGCACAGCCAGAAGAGGACTGGTCACCCCTCAGAGCCTGGTGCCTTTCTAGGGAGTTTTTCCTAGCCACCGTGCTTCTACATCTACAATGCTAGCTGTTTGGGGTTTTAGGCTGGGTTTCTGTATAGCACATTGTGACATCAGCTGATGTAAAAAGGGCTTTATAAATAAATACATTTGATTGGTTGTTATTACATTACCTGGAAACCTAATCAGAGTGTTTGGGGAATGTTCTGTGGTGGTTATTACAGATGTTGTGCACAACTTTTGTCACGATCGTCGTAATAATTGGACCAAGGTGCAGCGCAATATGGTTTCCACATATTTAATAATAGAAACGCACAAAACAACAAAGAAAGAATGAAACAAACAAGAACCATAACTAAGAGGTGCTACGTGCACTAACTCAAAACAATATCCTATAAACACAGGTGGGAAAAATGCTACCTAAATATGATCCCCAATTAGAGACAACGATTCCCAGCTGCCTCTAATTGGGAATCATACAAATCACCAACATAGAAAATAATAAACTAGAACCCCACATAGAAAATATAAACTAGACTAACCCCCCAGTCACGCCCTGACCTACTCCACCATAGAAAATAAGGACTTTCTATGGTCAGGACGTGATAACTTTTTAGTGAACATTGGGAGAACATTCCAAGGGTATTTAATTAGAAAATAATTATGAAGATTTTATATATAAGTTTCAGTTAGGATTTTATCAAAGAATGTTATTATATATATATATATATATATATATATTCTTTGATAAAACCCTAACTGAAACTTAATGGGAATCTTAGCTAATATTCTGGGAATGTTCCCGGTTTGCCAGGTGTGCTATGGTCCCATAAATTGTAATCAATATTCCATTATCTTCAGTATTTATGCATTTCTTAGTCAGTAAATTGTATTTCAGATCAATGTACCGAATTACAATATATTATAAGCATGATACTGTAAAGGTAAAAACTGATCCAGTAAAAAAAAGAAGCAGGCATCAACCTAGTGGCATGTTACATGTTCATGCAAAGTCTCAATCATGAACATTTTTACATTTTAGTCATTTAGCAGACACTCTTATCCAGAGCGACTTACAGTAGTGAATGCATAGATTTTTTTTTTTTTTTTTTGTGCTGGCCCCCCGTGGGAATCGAACCCACAACCCTGGCGTTGCACACACCATGCTCTACCAACTGAGCTACAGGGAAGGCTTACTGAACACTCCTACTGACAGTTGTAGTTGATTCGCATGATGTATTGTTGTCTCTACCTTCTTGCCCTTTATGCTGTTGTCTGTGCCCAATAATGTTTGTACCATGTTTTGTGCTGCTACCATGTGCTGCTGCCATGTTGTGTTGCTACCATCTTGTTGTCATGTTGTGTTAATAACATGATATGTTGTCATGTGTTGCTGCCATGCTATGTTGTCTTAGGTCTCTCTTTATGTAGTGCTGTTGTGTCTCTCTTGTCGTGATGTGTGTTTTGTCCTATATTTTTCTTCTTAATCCCAGGCCCCTGTCCCCGCAGGAGGCCTTTTGCCTTTTGGTAGGCCATCACTGTAAATAAGAATTTGTTCTTAACTGACTTGCCTAGTTAAATGAAGGTTGAATAAATAAACATGTTACCATTTAAAGCGATTGTGGGTTATGCCAGCACTAGTAGGTGTAACTGCACTAAAATACATTTTCCAGCTGCTGTTGTTTAGCAGTTATTTTCAATTAAGAAACAATGTCCACAAGAAGGTACTTGCATATGTAGCTTATGTGAGTGAGTGAGTGAGTGAGTGAGTGAGTGAGTGAGTGAGAGAAAGGGGGAAGACAAATAGAGGGAGATGGAATGAGCGAGAAGGGGGAGAAAGCGAGAGAGGCGGGGAAAAAGAGGGAGACAGAGAGAAAAAGAGAGAAAGCTTGGCATCTCTCCTCTCTCTCTCTCTCTCTCTCTCTCTCTCTCTCTCTCTCAGATTTCAGCTGCTGAACACTGACCATAAAACCTCTCTTGGATAATTGAAGCATTAAACGCCTATATTTTTTGCTTAATTAATTTAATGAGAGGGTGAGGTAGTAAAAATCTGCAATTTAACCGCCCTGCATCACAGGAAACGGTGTCAGGATAAAAAAAAATGTTTAAATGAAGAAGAGACAAAATGCAGTGAATCCCTCAACAGTGTTCTTCTGGCTGTATCAATATTCTATTAATACTCACAGCATGCCAGAGGTCTTGGCTGGTACGCCAGTCAACGCTGAGTGGATCTGACAGGCTTGCAGAAAGACGCAAAAGCCAAGGACATAAAATTCATCCTGACAGCAACCTTGGAGATCATCCCGGGCCAAAGTCGGCTGCGGTGCTAAATCAAAGAAATAAACTCAAAAGAACAGAATGGAGTCAACTCGTGTCATTATTATGACAAGCTGCTATATTTGCAGTGCTGTATGTGGCTGGGCCAGTACAGCGTGCCTGCCTGGCTGGGCCAGTATGAGCAACTGGCCCTGAAACCCAACTAACCATTTAGAAAAAGCCTATGTGGCATCGATAAGAGTAATTTATTCTACTATCAAAATTGACTACAAAGTGTAAATAGGATAATTTTGTTCTTAATGTCAGTCTAGTCCAAACTGAGTTTTGTGAGACTTCATGACAGCATCACAATGTAAGTGAAGGTTGTGTTTGTCTCAATCCTGCCCACAGCTGGAGGCACACAAGTATTCATCAATTCGTAGTGCAGCTGCATGCGACCCAATCGTAATGCCCATGGTAAATGTGGTTTCACTTTGGATATCCCTATATGGGACTAGTTTGGGGATCATCAGTAAATTACACAATGTACAAGGGACAATATGTTAAAATACCAATAGCTCCAAAATCTCAATGACTTTAAACCCTCAAACCAACTATAAATTGTTGAAATTCATATGCAAATATTGAAAGCAACAGGGGGAAACCATTCAAAAATTGACATGCCTTCCTAAAACTGGTTATAACTCCAGTTCTGTTTCTGATATTAAGATTCTAACAACGGCAGTGTGTTATGTAGACGGATTTAGGACAAGTCAAGGATGGAGGGGGGCATGACTTTAAAAATGGTGGAGTAATAAAAAAATGAATGAATATACACTACTGGTCAAAAGTTTTAGAACACCTACTCATTCAAGGGTTTTTCTTTATTTGTATTATTTCCTACATTGTAAAATAGTAATGAAGACATCAAAACTATGAAATAACACATATGGAATAATTTAGTAATCAAAAAAGTGTTAAACAAATCAAAACACATTTTATATTTGGGAT
Organism: Salmo salar; assembly: GCF_965601325.2. NCBI lineage: Eukaryota > Metazoa > Chordata > Actinopteri > Salmoniformes > Salmonidae > Salmo > Salmo salar. The sequence goes on from NC_138309.1 coordinate 80,909,083, forward strand.
TCTTCAAACAGCCGCCCTTTGCCTTGATGGCGGCAGGGGTAGCAGGTAGCCTAGTGGTTAGAGCATTGGGCCAGTCACCGAAAGGTTGCTAGATCAAATCCCTGAGCTGTCAAGGTAAAAATCTGTCATTCTGCCACTGAACGAGGCAGTTAACCCACTGTTCCTAGGCTGTCATTGTAAATAAGAATTTGTTCTTAACTGACTTGCCTGGTTAAATAAAATAAAATGACAGCTTTGCACACTCTTGGCATTCTCTCAACCAGCTTCACCTGGAATGCTTTTCTAACAGTCTTGAAGGAGTTTCCACATATGCTGAGCACTTGTTGGCTGCTTTTCCTTCACTCTGAGTTCTGACTCATCCCAAGGTTGGGAGATTATGGAGGCCAGGTCATATGATGTAGCACTCCATCACCTCTCCTTCTTGGTCAAATAGCCCTTGCACAACCTGGAGGTGTGTTGGGTCATTGTCCTGTTGAAAAACAAATGACAGTCCCACTAAGCGCAAACCAGATGGAATAGCGTATCACTGCAAAAGGCTGTGGTAGCCATACTGGTTAAGTATGCCTTGAATTCAAAATAAATCACAGACAGTGTCACCAGCAAACCACCCCCACACCATTACACCTCCCCTCCATGCTTTACGGTGGGAAAAACACATGCAGAGATCATCCGTTCACCCACATCACGTCTCACAAAGACACGCCGGTTGGAACCAAAAATCTCAAATTTGGATTCCAGACCAAAGGACATATTTCCACTGGTCTAATGTCCATTGCTCATATTTCTTGGTCCAAGAAAGTCTCTTCTTCTTATTGGTGTCCTTTAATAGTGGTTTATTTGCAGCAATTCGACCATGAAGGCCTGATTCACACAGTCTCCTCTGAACAGTTGATGTTGAGATGTGTCTGTTACTTGAACTCTGTGAAGCATTTATTTTGGCTGCAATTTCTGAGGCTGGTAACTCTAATGAACGTATTCTCTGCAGTAGAGGTAACTCTGGGTCTTCCATTCCTGTGGTAGTCCTCATGAGAGCCAGTTTCATCATAGCACTTGATGTTTTTTGCGACTGCACTTGAAGAAATGTTCATAGTTCTTTAAATGTTATGTATTGACTGAACTTCATGTCTTAAAGTAATGATGGACTGTCATTTCTCTTTGCTAATTTCAGCTGTTTTTGCCATAATATGGACTTGGTCTTTTACCAAATATGGCAATATTCTGCATACCACCCCTACCATACCACCCCTGCATACCACCCCATACCACCCCTAACTGATTGTCTCAAACGCAATAAATTACACAAATTACTTTTAATTAACACACCTGTTAATTGAAATGCATTCCAGGTAACTACCTCATGAAGCTGGTTAAGAACATGCCAAGAGTGTGCAAAGTTGTCATCAAGGCAAGGGTGGCTATTTGAAGAATCTCAAATATTAAAGATATTTTGATTTGTTTAACCCTTTTTTGGTTACTACATGATCCCCTATGTGTTATTTCATAGTTTTAATGTCTTCACTATTATTCTACAATGTAGAAAATAGTAACAATAAAGAAAAATCCTTGAATGAGCAGGTGTTCTAAAACTTTGGACCGGTAGTGTATATATTTTTCATTAATGAGCAGTCAAAATGACTGCTTTAACCCGTTCTGGTGTTAATGAGAAAACTAAATGAAAATATTGTCTAATTTACATTGTGTAAATTTATTGACGGTCTCTAACTAGCCCTGGAGAACCAAACCCACTTTTCCAAGGTCACCCATCAGCCACCTCAAGCTAATTGGCATAATAATTTTCCTAACTCTTCCCACCTGTGAACACACACAAGACACCCACATCAAACCACACCCCGAAACCAACTCACGTTTGAGTTCAGTAATGGCCGCTAGCATTTTATAAACCAAATCTAAAACTACGAAGTGCAGTCGTCTTTTAACTCTCGTTAAACACAACCATTTAACCCTATTTTAAACACTACCAGCGATACTGTGATAGATGCATGATGACAGCGTTACATACAATTCCACATGTATGACGTTTGTTGTATGGATTGAGATTTAAACACTGACCTGATGCCAAGATGTTTGAATTACTGATTACAACCACAACCCAAGAAATAAAACAGGAGTTTATGGCACTATCCATTTAGCCTGAAGCTAGGTTTCTGCAGGCTTTATATTTCTCAAAGGAAAGGTTGGCAACACCTTATCACTGTTGTTTCAATTGGAATAGTATAGATTACTGACAGAGGACAGGGTTGAGATATTGTGAAATATTTGTCAGTTTTACATGTAATCATACAGCAGTCAGAAACGCTACAGCTCAATTTAAACACATTCAGTGTCATTCTAAGATATATGTCATAAAAAGACATTGAATTTCATTTAATTTCATATTACGGTTGGACTGATCCCTCTTCGTATTGTCAACTCCCTCTTACACGCCTCTCTCATATGGATTTCTGACATAGCATGTTAAACAATAGGCTCCTGTGTATAGCCTATGACCTTGCTGTCTTGACCAATGACCTATTTACCGTTCCAGCGCTCGCTGTTGAGTTGACTGGTGATACATTCACATCTCAGAGAGACGGAACCAATGTCCACACGTTGACGTTATCCCCATCCCTACGCCTCTGTGTGTGTCCACTCTGAGCACGTGTGAGCAGGTGACAGCGTCTGTGGAGGTGTGAGTGTATGTTTACCTGGGAGTGTGTTCACCATCGTCTCTCAAATGTCAATCAAAGGGACTAGGGTTGTTTTGGGGGGAAGGAGGGGTGAGGTTTGGTTGGGGTAATGGTGGAGGGGGTGATTATTATAATTTTTTTGTGTGTGGGGTGGTGGGGAGGTTGGTAATACCCCACTTTCCTCACAGGGCTCAGCCAGGTCACAGCTGGAGCCTGCCGACACTTCCTGTCGCTGACTGGCCTCGCCCACCCACCAATCCAGACTCAGCAAAACCTTCCAGAGCACCAATGAAGTAGTCAGCACAAAAAAAGGAGGGAATCAGCATATGTCCACTCGCAGGACAACACCTCCAAAGACAACTGTCCAATGGGAGCAGATTGGTTCTCTCTCTTTTCTCTGCTTTGTGTTGTCAGAGAAGGGAAGATGGATCAGAAAAGCTGGAGTTGCATTTTTGGGCTAGTTTGTCCCCAGGGAACCTGCTCTGACTCCATAAGGGTTGTGACATGAAAGGCTTGATGCCAAAATATCTGGGGGCCTGAAATACCCAGATAATGAATTGAATGTGGTGTACAATAAGCATCATCACTCTGGCTTGGTTGGTTTGTTTGTTCTTTTGTTGTTTTTATATTCCACGTCATTTGCTGTGATCGCTGATCCATCCCCCGCTAATCAACGTAAATAGCATTTCAATTACAGAGCGAGTCGAACATCCATCTCACTGGCTATCTATCACTGTTTTAGTCTGCAATATTCCCCAATTAAAGCGTTATTGTACCCTACTTCATCAACAGGGCTAAAGTAATCAAGATTAATCTCAGTTAGGTCGACACGTGCTCTTTGCTTAGGAACACACAATACAATTGCTTAAGGCAAGCATCATTAGGAAACGCAATAAAATTAGGCAAACTGATTATATTTCCAAACTCAGTGGCAAAATAAAACACAATTTGGCGGTCGCCAATTAAGGGAGTTGTACTTGTTGAATGTCGGCCATTATGTTGTATTGTTGTAATGCTCGGGCACACTTTGGTATGGGGATGGGTAGTGAGGGGGGTGCAGCCTGTAGCAACCGTATAGGGCGCCCAGCCAGCTATTGACACTAAATTAGACCTAGCCAAGGGGTAGACCAGCCATTTTGGGCTCTGTTGTCAGTAGGAATCTAATAAGGGTTAAATGTTTTGAAATCTGTCTTTTGAGTTGAGAGGAAAAATGGTATTCTGCAAGGCAATTTATCATTTAATTACAGTTCAGATTGGATATAGTACTGTATGTGTTGTATACTGTGTGTATGTGTATGTGTGTGTGTATGTATGCATGCCTGCCTCCATGCTTGCCTTTGTGTGTGTGTGTGTGTGTGTGTGTGTGTGTGTGTGTGTGTGTGTGTGTGTGTGTGTGTGTGTGTGTGTGTGTGTGTGTGTGTGTGTGTGTGTGTGTGTGTGTGTGTGTGTGTGTGTGTGTGTGTGTGTCTGCCTACCATAGCAAGCACCAAGGTTTTCCAGGGCAATCTATTTATTGTCATTCACGACCAGTCTGAACAATAGTCTGAAACACACACTGTGATTTGCCGGTTAGCACTGAAACCATTTCAAATGCTTATTAATCTTGCCTTGAGCACTTTTCCACCCCAAAATGGAAAATGAATGAAAAATACATGGAAATATGAAATGCCTTATCTTATCACTATGTGGAAGTAATTTTATGTGATCCCTCCCTGAAATAGCTATGACATTCTAAGAATATATTTGGAATATTCATTGATGTAGAATTGACGTATGGTATACTGGATGCATTCCTGATGCCTGTCCCCAGACTCTGTATTTGTAAATCAACATCATGACAGGATCAGAATCTATTTTGCTGTGTCACATACAGCAAATAGAGGCTAAGCTGAAACACTGTGTCTCACACAGCAAATAGAGGCTAAGCTGAAACACTGTCTCACACAGCAAATAGAGGCTAAACTGAAACACTGTGTCTCACACAGCAAATAGAGGCTAAGCTGAAACACTGTGTCTCACACAGCAAATAGAGGCTAAGCTGAAACACTGTGTCTCACACAGCAAATAGAGGCTAAGCTGAAACACTGTGTCTCACACAGCAAATAGAGGCTAAGCTGAAACACTGTGTCTCACACAGCAAATAGAGGCTAAACTGAAACACTGTGTCTCACACAGCAAATAAAGGCTAAGATGAAACACTGTGTCTCACAGCAAATAGAGGCTAAGATGAAACACTGTGTCTCACACAGCAAATAGAGGCTAAGATGAAACACTGTGTCTCACACAGCAGATACAGGCTAAGCTGAAACACTGTGTCTCACACAGCAGATACAGGCTAAGCTGAAACACTGTGTCTCTCACAGCAGACACAGGCTACACTGAAACACTGTGTCTCACAGCAGACACAGGCTACACTGAAACAATGTGTCTCACAGCAGATACAGGCTAAGCTGAAACTCTGTGTCTCACACAGCAGAGAGATGCTAAACTGAAACACTGTGTCTCACACAGCAGATACAGGCTAAACTGAAATTACAGACATGATCGGTAGGCAGACTAGAGGTATGTCGGTGGATGCCAATGTCCCTGAGGTGTGTGTGTGTGTGTGTGTGTGTTCCTTATCCTCCAGCTCGCCACCTTGGCTTTCCAAGGCTTTAGAGAGACAGCTTTCTAAGAGAGACAGAGAGAGAAGTATATTAAAGTTTGAGGTGGCCCTTTGCAAGCAGTGTCCCAAAGAGAACCTCAGTAAGGCCTGACCCCAGATCAGATCAGTGCCTCATTAAGGATGTCATACCCCTTCATGTGACAGGAGTGACCATTCAAAGAGCAGAATGATACTTTATACTGTATTTTTTCTATACCCAGATTCCTGGGTTTATGCATAAACAAAACTGATCGTTATTTTATTAATCCACGTTTGAACGTGACATGTCACAACTGAAATGTGTGTTTATAATACTAGTATAAATTCTATTATATTAAGAAGATACGAAAGCCTATAGGTAACAACACACTACTGGACCAATTCAGATGACGTACAAATGCTACTATATGAAACTCACAGTTCTGAAAACAATCAATGGGCTCATAAAATGTATAAACCCTTTTGATGCACAATGACCTTTTGAATTCTGATTAACCTTGTCCTAATGGCCGCGCTGACCTGTGCAATGGCTTCATGAATTATAAATGTGATTGATTATCATAGTCCGTTCATTTAGGAGTACCATCCCCATATTTCATCATTTTTTTTCTCGGTTTTCTCTCCCAAGTGAGTAGATTCCGTAGACATTATACTTCTAAAGTGTTTTGGTTATCAAATGCAATTTGTCCTCCCCCCATGCCTCATGCCTCCTTTAATCATTTTTGCGTATTTATTAGACCTCCAGTGTTGAAATCTTAGACCTCCAGTGTTGTTTTCTTAGACCTCCAGTGTTGTATTTCTTAGACCTCCAGTGTTGTATTTCTTAGACCTCCAGTGTTGTATTTCTTAGACCTCCAGTGTTGTATTTCTTAGACCTCCAGTGTTGTATTTCTTAGACCTCCAGTGTTGTATTTCTTAGACCTCCAGTGTTGTATTCTTAGACCTCCAGTGTTGTATTCTTAGACCTCCAGTGTTGTATTTCTTAGACCTCCAGTGTTGTATTCTTAGACCTCCAGTGTTGTATTCTTAGACCTCCAGTGTTGTATTTCTTAGACCTCCAGTGTTGTATTTCTTAGACCTCTAGTGTAGGGGGGGCGGGTGTGAGAAAGAGCACAGAGAAATAGTGATTGATGGCCTAATTTCAAGGCCAGAATAAAGCCATTTTCTAATTCTGTTGATTCTCCATTTATTCACTAATAGAAACATTTATCAAAAAAAATCTTGTTTTTTGCTTAAGCAAAAATTGCATTTTTAAACCTTCATTAGGGCTCCCATGCATACATAATCCAATTGAGTAAATACAGTGTACAAATGAAAAATGAATACTCTGTCCTTCCTTCCCCTGGTAAAGTGGAAGTTGAAGAAGCTGATAGTGGCTCACTTGCCTTCCTACATAGGAGACAGAGTTTAGGACTAAGAGGAAAAGACCTGTGGAATAGCTTCTGAATTCCTGCAGAGAGAAACGTGAATAAAAGCCTTTTGTTGCCTGCCTGGGCAAGAGGGATGATGTTGTACTGTTGTTCGTCTAGGTTTTGCCTATGTAGCTATATCAAACAGGAGTCATGTCTTGTTACCTGGCAACCATTCCACTAGCCCCAGTCTCGGTGTTCCAGCAGAAAGACAGTTTTAATCACCTAGCAAATTTCCAGCGCAAGAAACAGACAGGGGCTCTGCTTAATCTTGTTAGCACGATGAGGCCGCTTTCAGATAGCGCCACAAATCAAATCATCCCAAAGACTTTTGAGCTGGGGGTTTTCGGCGGTGACGGCGGTGACGGCGGTGATGTGTGTACGTGTGCATTTAAAGGGAATATGTACAGTCGGGTCCCAAATTATTGGATCCCTCGATAAAGATGAACTAAAAAGACTGTATAAAATAAGTAATACACATTCTGAGGTGTATTTTCTGCTATTTCTTTTGTGAAATTGATATTATTTTATACTAGTACAATTGCTCAGAGAAAGAGATTTTGTTTAACAAGTCATATTTATTTTTCTTGAAAAGATAGGGGCCCAAAGTATTGGCACATTTTGAACCTGGTTGCCTCTGCCAGGAGACAGCAACTTGGATGCAAGTGGATCTTCCAGCAAGCCTAACCCCAAGCCTGTAATTCTGATGACCATATTCAACAGTATTTGCTAGATTTTATTTCTTCTTTTGTTTTACTCTCCAAAAGTACCCCCCTACCCTGACCCCCTCACACATTGCTCCAAGCACCACCTCCCACCTCCCCTCTTTGGACATGAGCTCATTTACATTTTAAAGTCTCCTTTTCCCTATAGATTGTCTTGGTTTAGCCCTGAGCTAGCACCCAAAAGACTCCCCACTCTGTGCCCAGGAGAACTATGGGAAACCTGTACAAAACGTAAAAATGTTACTTTGATGGCCTCAGCTATCTACTGGAGCGCTGATCCAGAACCTGTGGAAACATGGTATCAAGAAGTCGAGGAGACAGGAAGGGATAACAATTGGGCATCTATCTAATCTGATGGTTAATTCACCTCACCCAGTCAGCCCATTTACACCTTCACAGATCTGTCTTAAAAGGAAGTACAGTGTATGAGACAAATGACAACGAGACAATATGGTTTTACAGCCCAAGACAGAACATACGATTACACAAGATACATTCCCATGGGTGAAATCCAAATCCAACCTAAAAACACACCAAGTACTTTGTACAGTAACTTGAATTTTGATCTGTATTATTATTCTTTTTTACATTTTATTTCACCTTTACTTAACCAGGTAGGCCAGTTGAGAACAAGTTCTCATTTACAACTGCGACCTGGCCAAGATAAAGAAAAGCAGTGTGACAAAAAACAACAACACAGAGATAGTGGGATAAACAAACGTACAGTCAATAACACAATAGAAAAATCTATATACAGTTTGTGCAAATGTAGTAAGATTACGGAGGTAAGGCAATAAATAAGCCATAGTGGCGAAATAATTACAATTTAGCATTAACACTGGAGTGATAGATGTGCAGATGATGATGTGCAAGTAGAGATACTGGGGTGCAAAAGAGAAAAAAATAAATAACAATATTTTTTATATAACCAAGGGCTATATCTGTTCTTAGTCCTACATTTTTTTAATGGGGCATGCTTATTTAAGATGGTGATGAAAGCACTTTTAAAGAATAACCAGGCATCCTCTACTGAGGGGATGAGGTCAATATCCTGCCATGTCATTTAGAAAGGCCTGCTCGCTGAATTGTTTTAGGGAGCGTTTGACAGTGATGAGAGGTGGTCATTTGACCGCGGACCCATTACGGACACAGGCAATGAGGCAGTGATCGCTGAGATCCTGGTTGAAGACAGCAGAGGTGGATTTAGAGGGCAGGTTGGTCAGGATAATATCTATGAGGGTGCCCGTGTTTACGGATTTGGGGTTGTGCCTGGTAGGTTCCTTGATAAATTGTGTGCGATTGAGGGCATCTAGCTTAGATTGTAGGACAGCCGGGGTGTTAAGCATATCCCAGTTTAGGTCACCTAACAGTACAAACTCTGAAGATAAATGGGGGGCAATCAATTCACATATGGAGTCCGGGCACAGCTGGGGGCTGAGGGGGTCTATAGCAAATGGCAATAGTGAGGGACTTATTTCTAGAAAGATGGATTTTTAGAAGTAGAAGCTCAAACTGTTTGGGCACAGACCTGGATTGCATGACAGAACTTTGCAGACTATCTCTGCAGTAGATTGCGACTCCGCCCCCTTTGGCAGTTCTATCTTGGTTGAAAATGTTGTAGTTGGGGATGGAAATTTCAGAATTTTTGGTGGCCTTCCAAAGCCAGGATTCAGACACGGCTAGGACATCAGGGTTGGCAGAGTGTGCTAAAGAAGTGAATAAAACAAACTTAGGGAGGAGGCTTCTGATGTTAACATGCATGAAACCAAGGCTTTTATGGTTACAGAAGTCAACAAATGATAGCGCCTGGGGAACAGGTGTGGTGCTGGGGTCTACAGGGCCTGGGTTAACCTCTACATCACCAGATGAACAGAGGAGGAGTAGCATAAGGGTACGGCTAAAGGCTATAAGAAGTGGTCGTCTTGTGCGTTGCGAAGAGAGAATAAAAGGAGCAGATTTCTGGGCGTAGTACAATAGATTCAGGGAATAATGTACAGACAAGGGTATGGTAGGATGTGAGTACAGTGGAGGTTCCGTCTCTGGTGGCACCAGTTAAGCCAGATGAAGTTGCCGCATGTGTGGGGTGGGACAAAAGAGCTATCTAAGGCAAGGTGAGCGGGACTGAGGGCTCTACAGTGAAATAAAACAACAAGAACTAGCCGAGACAGCAGTAGACAAGGCATATTGACATTAGAGAGAGGCATATTGACATTAGAGAGAGAGAGCGGGTCAGTTAGGTATATACAGGACCTGAGTTTGAGGCTGGGGCCAACAGATAAACAAAATGAGGTACCGTGTTATTGAAACAGTCCAGGGGGCATCAGCTGTGTAGCCGAGTGATCATAGGGTCCAAAGAACAGCAATAGGTGAGTCAGGGAGCCGTCCAGTAGTCAGTACTACGCTAGGCGAGCGGGAGACACGGCGTTTAGAAAGCTAGCGGGCCGAGGCAAAGAGATGGGTCTTCGGCGACATCGCAACTGGAAAGCCTGTTGAGACCACATCGGGCGATTATGTTGGCAGACCAGTCGTGATGGATCGGCGGGGCTCCGTGACGACAATATAGGGGCCAGGCCAATTGGCAAAAGAGGTATTGTAGCCCTAGAATTAGCTGGTATATGAGCCTAGCTCAAGGCTAACTGGTGCTTGCTTCGGGACAGAGACGTTAGCTAACAGTAGCCACTCGGTAGCAGCTAGCTACCTGCGATGATCCAGTGTAATTTTCCAGAGGGGCAGGAATCCGGTGATGTGGTAGAGAGAAGCAGTCCGATATCCTCTGGGTTGATATCACGCTGTGCAGACTGGCATGTATTGCTCGAGCTAAAGCTGGTGGTGTCCGAGCTATAGGTGAAGACCGCTAGCCGTGGCTAACAAAGACTAGTAGCTGGCTAGCTGGCTAGCTCCTGATGGAGGTTCCAGTTATAAGGAATATAAATAGCAGATCCGTACCACATTGGGTGAGGCGGGTTTCAGGAAAGTATATTTAGTTCGTAGATAGAAAGTGAGATTAAAATGTATATGAGAAAAAAGGAAAAAAACGGCTATTTACACGGGATAAGACAAAGACAAACGCAACACACGTCCGACTGCTACGCCATCTTGGAATGTAAAGGTTTGAATTACACATGCTTATATCAAGTTACAGGATAGTTATAAGATTTGGCTCCATCGTGATGCTAATGTGTCCAATAGTATCCTACCCTGCCCTGTAAAGGTGAGATGAGGAGATAAGTGCTTCAACTAAAGAGCTTGTTGTCGTCAGATTAGGTTCCAACTTAATGTTGCATTGTTCTCCAGAACACTGGAAAGGGCCACACTGTTCTGTTCGGCTCCACCTTCACCACAGAGGAGAAGAGACAATTCATATCCTAATTGAGCCATGTCAAAGCCTCTCTACATCTTGAAATGCTTCATTACAATTCCCACCAGAAAGATGATGACAGCTCTTAATACTAATAATGGCTGTGGTGTGTTCATGCCTTTTTGATTGTGTGATTAGCCCAGACCCCTCTGTGTTCATTGAGATTAACCTGACTGAATGATAAATGTAGCATTTACATCATTGGACTCGCTACTCACCCTCTAACATCCCCCCCAACCTTCCGTGCCAGGGAATCCATTGGCTGAAATAGGTGGAGCAGTCCATCCTCACACTGGTGGGGATAACATAACACGTCTGTGTATGGATATCGACACCCCCCTTTCACTGTCTTCCATCCACCCCCCTGTTATTACATTCATTTTCTCTGAGGGTTCAATGGAATTAATGGACCAGTTGAGAGCAGCAAGGAAGACCCAGCCACCACCAGTGGTGGGCGTCAGTGTCCCCACTGTCACCCCAGCCAGGCGCTGCATTGGGGCCCACTGGGGCTCCCTCGTACTTGGGTACTGGGCCGTGACTCAGAGCTCCGAACGCGGGAGGCGGGCCTGTCCATCAGGGTGGGCGGGTGGAAAGGATGTGGAGAGACGGTGGAGGACATTACCTGCCAGTTTCCCCCCAGTGTCTGCAAATGTACTACCCATTTACATTTCATCAGTGGGGCTAGCTAGCCCCGGTTAGCGACTAGTGCAGGCAGCGGCTCATTAACACAGAGGAGAGGCATCTGGGCAGGGGCTGTGGTGTCCAGGGGCCTATTCAACACCAGAGGGCCCCTCTGGGGGAGTGCAGAGAGAGAGAGTGAGAGAGGGGAAGGGGCAGAGAGAGAGAGGAAGAGAAAAGCACAGAGAGAGGCCTGGAGAGAAAGAAACCCGGCCTCAGATCAGATTAAACAGAGATGGGATTTAAATCGATATCTAATAAAGTCAGCCGCCGGGTCTCTGGGCAGGCAGGCATGAGGATTTCCGTATGGGAGAGAGAGAGAGTGGTAGTCTGGTCTCAGCTGACCCAAGACACATGACTAGAACACTTTCCCTTTAGCTCAGACAGTACTTACAAAGCAGTCAGGTACCCACGAAACAGTTTGTCCTCACAAAACAGATTCCCAGAAGGTTCACACAGAGAGCAAGAGCAAAGTGCTGGGACAGTGACTAAACGCATTAGCTAGATTCCATTGTCCAACAATGAAACTATAGCAAAGGGACTTGGGAGAGGAGGTTGTGTCTCTCACTTCCTTTCTGATGGATCTAGCTAACAGTCACAAACAGGAAGTTATCTATGCGTTGCTCTATCTGACTGCTCTATCTGACATTTACGAGTCTTTGTTTTGGTCTCAGTGCTGCTGAGGGTTAGATTGAATAAGTGAATGAACTGAACATAGGGTTAACACAGATTGCTATGTGTAAGCTTACTGGTACTACCTGTATACCCATGGATGAATCAGATTATTCGGATGGAAATCAGATGTGTTTTGACCAGCAGTGACACTTCCTGTCCTTATCATGGATTGTGATGCTAGCAGTATTAGTGCAGAGACAGACAGATGGACAGGCTTTCTGTCCAGGCTCACGTAGCAGCCTCTGACAGCCACAGCTTCTCACAGCTCCACCTCACACTGAGAAGAGAGAGAGAGAGGCCATATCCACAGTATATTAATTCAAATGAGATTAAATACAGTGTGCCTGCCCTCTCCTGGCCATCACCACCACAAAGACACTGTCACTCCCCTAGAGGAGAGGGGGAAAGGGGAGGAGAGACAAAGTCCAGCTCCATGCAAGGCAGAGGCATACACCCACCCCAGGCTGATAGTCGAAGCAGGCTTTGACTACAAATGGATTTACAGCTTCACAAAGGATCATTTGTTATTATTGTTTATTATTATTATTGTTATTAATGAATAAGCGATTAATGAATAGTGGTCACTATAAATTTGCCTTGTTGCTCTGATAGGCTAACTCTAAATCTGTACATACCTCATTATAACCCTAAATCTCTGCATACCTCGTTACATTTTCTCCATTTATCCAATATCATTTGTAATAACTGCACATTTCCAGCAACAATGTAAACACGGCACAGTATATCTAATATGTAATTAAACATCGCTGCCACACGATGCTATTTTCATTATTAATAAACCAGCGGCTTGATTATCAGAAGGACAATAACACAATGGAAACGATTCCCTTTTTGAAACCAGTCACTGCTGTTTGACTGGCAGCATTGTTTCATAATCTTATTAGCAACAGAAAATTGACTGAAAATGATGAGCACCACATTCCTAATATTACTAATTGACTTTGTGGAGGTTGTTTCTTTGAGCCCTGCCGTGTGTTTGTTGGACCATAATTGGCATGGCTCCTGACAAAAGGACAGTGGATGAATAACACACAGGCTGCAGGGCTGTGGAGAGGCCCTCCCAGGGCCCTTAGGGCCACAACGCAACCCTCTGGGTGATGGAGGTGCTGGAGGAGTTGGAGGTGCTGGGAGCAGGTGCATGCCCAAGAGGCTGGAGGGGGGGGGGGGGGACTCAGAGAGTTAGCTGGAGGGTAGGTGGAGAGAGGAGAGTTAGCTTGGTGGGAAGGTGAAGAGAGGAGAGTTAGTGAGAGGTGGTCTGGGCAGTGCTCTCTGTATCAATATCATGAATCGTCCATGTATGCCAACAAAGCCCTGGCTGGGTGTCTGTAATGGCTCAGGTTGTCTGTGGCAATCTCATCCGGTAACATGTTGGATACCACCAGGTCTGTGCGTGTGTGTGTGTGTGTGTGTGTGTGTGTGTGTGTGTGTGTGTGTGTGTGTGTGTGTGTGTGTGTGTGTGTGTGTGTGTGTGTGTGTGTGTGTGTGTGTGTGTGTGTGTGTGTGTGTGTGTGTGTGTGTGTGTGTGTGTGTGCGTGTGTGTGCGTGAGCCTGTGTTTGTGTGTGTGTGTGTGGAACGTTCCCTTGGGCTTTGTGGGTAAGCCGACTCCCTGCTCCTCATCAGTGTGTTATTTGTGTCTGGGGGCTCTGGGGTGAGCTTCTACCATGGGGACCCAGAGACCAGGGGGACAATCACTGCTGGCGCATAGCTCCAGGAAAGAGACACGGCAAGAGAAAAAAATAGCATCAATTTAGGGGTGGGGGGGGGGGGGGGGGGGGTTGTTCACAATGTATCATAAGGTATCAGCTTTCTGTCAACACTTCCTCATCTGCCAAACCCAGGTCACATGACCCGGGCTGTCACACGGCTCTGAGAGACGGACTTCTTCCTGCCGGGAGATCCCAGAGTGCCGGGAGGATGAGGCTCACCTTCCAGGTCCATTGTTTTCCCCCATTCTACCCCACTGGTTAATCACCTCTAAATAACCACACTCCAACACATTGGGACGGCCAGTGGGTTAGAACAAGTTGGCCAAGTTGCAGGTAGAGTTTGGCCAGCCTGCTTCATGTATGTATAACCAACACTATGGTCCTTTTCATGGTTGCTCCTTGTACTTTAACTTATAGAGGTAAACCTATAGTTGTATTATTCCTGTACATTCCCTATAGAGGTGAATCTATAGCTGTATTATTCCTGTACATTCCCTATAGAGGTAAATCTATAGCTGTATTATTCCTGTACAGTCCCCTATAGAGGTGAATCTATAGCTGTATTATTCCTGTACAGTCCCTATAGAGGTAAATCTATAGCTGTATTATTCCTGTACAGTCCCTATAGAGGTAAACCTATAGCTGTATTATTCCTGTACATTCCCTATAGAGGTGAATCTATAGCTGTATTATTCCTGTACAGTCCCTATAGAGGTGAATCTATAGCTGTATTATTCCTGTACATTCCCTATAGAGGTGAATCTATAGCTGTATTATTCCTGTACAGTCCCTATAGAGGTGAATCTATAGCTGTATTATTCCTGTACATTCCCTATAGAGGTGAATCTATAGCTGTATTATTCCTGTACAGTCCCTATAGAGGTGAATCTATAGCTGTATTATTCCTGTACATTCCCTATAGAGGTGAATCTATAGCTGTATTATTCCTGTACAGTCCCTATAGAGGTGAATCTATAGCTGTATTATTCCTGTACAGTCCCTATAGAGGTGAATCTATAGCTGTATTATTCCTGTACATTCCCTATAGAGGTAAACCTATAGCTGTATTATTCCTGTACATTCCCTATAGAGGTAAACCTATAGCTGTATTATTCCTGTACATTTACATTTTACATTTGACATTTTAGTCATTTAGCAGACGCTCTTATCCAGAGCGACTTACAATAGTGAATACATACATTTCATTTTCATTTCATGCATTTTGTTTTTTGTACTGGCCCCCCGTGGGAATCGAACCCACAACCCTGGTGTTGCACACACCATGCTCTACCAACTGAGCCACAGTACATTACTGGGGCCAAGCTTCCTGACATCCATGACCTATATACTAGGCTGTGTCAGAGGAAGGCTCAAACAATTGTTAAAGACTCCAGTCACCCAAGTCAAAGACTGTTCTCTTTGCTATCACATGGCAAGTGGTACCGGAGCGCCAAGTCTAGGTCCAAAAAGCCCCTTAACAGCTTCTACCCCAAAGCCATAAGACTGCTGAACAATGAATCAAATGGCCACATGGACTATTTACGTTGAACCCCCCCCCCCCCGTTTGTTTTTACACTGCTACTACTCACATGTACAAATGACCTCGACTAACCTGTACCCCCCCGCACATTGACTTGGTACCGGTAGCCCCTGTATATAGCCTCGTTATTGTTAAGCAATCATATTGTGTTACATTTTATTTTACTTTAGTTTATTTAGCAAATATTTTCTTAACTCTATTTCTTGAACTGCGTTGTTGGATAACGGCTTGTAAGTAAGCATTCACGGTAAGGTCTACACCTGTTGTATTCGGTGCATGTGACAAATAAAATGTGATTTGATTATTCCTGTACTGTCCCTACAGAGGTGAAACTATAGCTGTATTATTCCTGTACAGTCCAGTGTATTTGGTCGCGTGAATAATTCAGTCCATGACTGAAATATCTGTGAACAGTTGCACGGATAGTAGACTATCCTAGTCATCAAATCTTCTATGTATGTTGTTTGCTGGTGTTTGTCTCTCAGTTTCTCTTGTTTGGCTGCTGCTGGAGAGGCTGTCTGTGTTTGAATCAAAGCGTCTGTATTTTAAATCAGGCCTAATGTTCCTTCTACAGTGTCTCATGAAAAACATCATCAGCATTCAGCTGCAGAAGACAGAGAAATGTGGGATGAAGACACCAGCTTTTCATAACATTCAGGAGACTGGCCAACCAAGATCTAGATATAGAACAAATAGATTGTACAATACGGTAGATCCTCTTATCCAATGTCCTCTTTTATCCTCAGCTTGACTCTAGTGCAGCAGCTCTAGTTCATACTTTCTGAATTAAAATAGTATTGAAGTAGTTTCTCAGTATAGCTCTATATCTCGATGGTGGACAATACATCATTGTTGATGATACAGCCGTATTATTCAAAGAGTGATTGTTCTCTCTCATGTAACGATTGTCTTTTGTTTTCTGTCTGGTACAGTTCGTTGTGTCGCACTGTGACTTTGAAAGTGTTTCCAAAGCACCAAATTACAGAGACATCTCATACATGATAGGTTGAACAGCGCTCGTCAAGGTTTTTGCTTGGACAATGGACCCCAAATCACAGTGACATCACCAGGATGAGGTTACCTCTCGGTCATGTGGGAGTCAAAGTTGACATGACCGTTGAACTTTAGACCAAGTTGACACTCACCTCAATGCAAAGCAGTATGGGTAATCCTTACCTCACGTTTAATCCTATTGTTAGAGATCAAATAAAAAAAAGGGTTAAAGTGAAGTGTGAAGAGTGCAGATTGGGAATGGTGTTGATTATTACTGTCTGACGAGTGTCTACAGTATACGATCTACAGTCATGTGATTTGGCGGCAGGTAGCCTAGCGGTTAAAGCGTTGGGCTATTCTACAAAATTCTCCAAAGTGCGCTTTGTGGTAAAGTGTATGATGTAGTAAAATCTATATACACAGAAAACAAGTGTGCAATAAAAATCTAAAACCAAAGAACATAATTATTTTCAGAATGTTGAGGTGTGTGAAAAGGCTGCAGTTTGAGTCCAAACCTTTTCAACATGTATATCAATGAGTTAGCAGACATGTTGGACCATCCTCTAGCCCCAGGACTCACATTATTTGACACAGAGGTAAAATACCTGCTATATGCTGATGATTTGGTTCTATCACCAACTGAAGAAGGTTTCAACAGAACATTCTAGAGCAATATTTCCATAATTAGGCCCTGGCATAAAAAATAAAATAAAATATGATTTTCCAGAAAAAACCCAGATGTCAGAAAGACAAATATAAATTCACCCTGAACAATACCACACAAACACAAAAACGGACTCATACCTTGGTCTGACCACATCTGCATCAGGAAACTTTAATATGGCAGTGAATGCACTAAAAGAAAAAGCACGCAGAGCATTGTATGCAATAAAAATGAAATTATTCAAAATCAACATCCCAATTAGAATTTGGACCAACATTTTTGATAGTGTAATCCTACCTTTAGCTCAATAAACTGGACTTTAAACAGACTTTAATGTGGGACAAACATCCAATTGAAGCCCTACATGCAGAATTATGTCGTAAAATTCTACAAGTCCAAAGAAATACACCAACTAATGCATGTAGGGCAGAATTGGGCCGCTTTCCCAGTGGTAATGAAAATATAGAAAAGATCATAAAAATTTTGGCTACATCTAAGTTCAAGTCCAAATTCAAGTCTGCAATTTAGCACTTCAAACCCAAGAGATGAGCCTAGAAACGGGCCCTCTCAGTCAGCTGGTGTTGGACCTAACCAACCAAGCTGACACCAGCACTGCTTCAAAATAAATAATTCAAATAAACAAAATCATGAACCAATCAAAGGACTCACATTTACAACATTGGAAAAACGAAACAAAATCCCAAAGCCGACTAAATTGCTATCTAACCCTAAACAGAGAATATGAATTGGCTGATTATCTCTACTCTGTCAGAGACACGATTCAGAGACAGATCCTTACCAAGTACAGGCTGAGTGACCACCAATTGGTAATAGAAACCAGCAGACATAAAAAGACATGGCTACCCAAAGAGGAGCGTGTACATGGTCACTGAACAACAGGGGAGGTAGAGACAGAGATGCACTTTCTCCTTTACTGTGATAAATATTCCTCACAAAGAGATTCATTATTCACAGAAATTACTACATTTATTTCAAATTTTAACTTATTTAACCCAGAGGAAAAACTAAAAATACTCATGGGCAAAGGAGCAATGGCTCTTCTTGCAGCCAAATATGTATTTGCCTGCCACAGCCTTAAGGACACTGAATAATAATATCTGCATAACTTAGTTATTATTAGTATTATTGTATTATTGTTATTACTATTATTATTGTTGCTGTGATTATTAACCCAAACAGTAGTGATACGGGTAGTAGGGTGATGGTAATGATAGCAGTTTAGTGATGGTGGTGGTGGTGGTAGTAGTAGTAGTAATGATGATGGTAGTTGTAGTACTGATGTAATGGTGAGGAAGACAGTTAGTTATAGTTTCATTTCTCATGTTTAGCTTTTTATATTTATTATATGACAGTTACCATGACATTATTGTTACTTTTTTACTTTATTTGTTATTATTATTATTTACTACCATTTTATATTATTATGTGTTATTCTTTATTATTGTATTACAATGTACTATTGTACTGTATAGATTGTTGCTTTGGCAATACTGACGCAATGATTTTCATGCCAATAAAGCAGCTTGAATTTGAATTTGAAAGAAAGAGACAGAGAGAGAAAGATAAAAAGAGAGATAGAAAGATAAAAAGAGAGAGAGAAAGATAAAAAGAGAGCGAGAGAAAGATAAAAAGAGAGACAGAGAGAGAAAGAGAGAGAGAAAGATAAAAAGAGAGAGAGAAAGAGAGAGAGAGAGAGAGTTTTTTGAGTTTTAAATAATCTTTATTGTGTCTGGGAGCCCACCACACAATAAATACTCATACAAACCACAGTTACAAATCAATTAAAAACACAACTCCAATTCCTCCTCCACAGTAACTAAACACAACAGCCTCTGAATACCCCATATACTCATAAACTGATCAATATTGTTGACCAGTTTGTAATAGGCAACTCAACCCTTAATCTCGCTGCCAACATTCCCTCCAGCATTCCCACCACATCCACAGACCCCTGTCCCCGAATACTGTTCTTTCGGGTCTTCCATATCGCTAATTTTGCTGCCCCTAACACAAAATTAAGCAACACAACTACACCCTTTCGACTGAACCTGTACTTTGGCCCAAATATATACAGTTGGGAAGAAAAAACCTCTCCCAACGTTGAGAACCAATTTGTGATCAGGTCAATCATCCCGACCAACCTGGGACACTGTAAAAAAAGATGTCCAGAGTTTCAGACTCCGCAAAAAATGGACACCCCTCCCCAACAGTAGGGTCCAAGTGTACCAGATGCATGTTATTGGCTATAGCTCCGTGTATTATCCTCCATTGGAGGTCAGCTGTCCTCTTATCAATAGGCAGTTTGTATAATGATCGCCAACAGCCTTTTGGAGAGACACCTGGACCAAGCACACCCGCCCACCTCGTCGATTTTACCCCTTCCAGGGAAGAGGCATGGGACACCTTTACACATACTCTGTACATGGCCTTCTTTCCCACCTCCTTGAACTCCCCCAGCTCCGGGGTATCGAAAGAAAGCAGCATCCCCACGTCCTCCTCGAATGACCCCGCCGCAGCACTAACAATCAGTGCAGGGAACACATAATCCAGACCCTCCTTCCACCAATCAGAATTGGAAATGTCAGTCACATACTGCAGATGAAGCACTGGCAAGGAGTCACAGACCTCAGCGACGACCTTCCTCAGTAGGCGAGATGATCGGATCCCCGCTCTTTCTCCCAGCTCCTCCAACGATCTATTCCTGTTCTGCATCAGATGACCCAGTTTAGTACACCCCACGCCTAACAGGCATGCACGTAGGCTAGTTGAACCCAGAACACGGGACTGGATGGCAGTGTTGTGAAAAAGAGGCTCTTCAAAAAGCCACATCCCTGGTGGCGTACAGGCCTTACGGGACTTGACAAAAACTATCCAAGCCTGCATAACAGCCTCATAAAATGGAGTCAGGCCAGGCAAATCACCCCCCTCCAGCTTTAAGAGGAAAAGGTGCTTGTCTAAGCCCAAACAGCCCGCTCTCCTCATCAATGTATAGGCTGTGTCGACCCAGCTAGAACCGTCTCTGTACAACAGTCTCTGTGCTGCTTGAAGCCGGAAAGCCATGATCCTAGAGGAAATATCCACCGAGCCTTGCCCACCCTCGTGTAGTGGCAGGTACAGGGCTGCAGCTTTTATCCAGTGTTGTCCAGACCAGAAGAACTTGACAAGGGTCCTCTGAAGCTCTTGTATCAGACCCTTTGGTGGCTATAAAATCATTAGTCTGTGCCACAGGGTAGAGGCAGCAAGATTATTAGCTACCACTACCCTTCCCCTATAAGACAGCTGGGGCAGCACCCATTTCCATCTTGACAGTCTGGCACACACTTTCTCCACTACACCCTCCCAGTTCTAATTCCGAAAGACATCAGAGCCTAGAAAAAAAACCAAAGTCTTCATCCCATCTCTGCCCCACTGAAGCCCCCCTGGTAACCGTGGAGTGGACCCCATCTGAAGCTGACCTGCCCACAGTGCTTCACTTTTTCCCCAATTGACTCTAGCTGAGGAGTCCCCCTCATACACCTTTAAAGTGTTTGAGAGAAACTTAACATCCTCACCCCCTGTAATAAAAACTGTCACATCATCTGCATACGCAGACAGCGTTATCGTGGGACCCTTCATTACCCCTGGCACAGAGAAACCAGAAATCTTCGCTCTTAAAAAACAAAGCATTGGTTCAATCGCCAAACTATATGGTGTGGGGGCTGTGCTTTGGCAAAGTGGGTGGGGTTATATCCTACCTGTTTCATCTGATGGGGCCACAGTGTCTCCTGACCCCTCCTGTCTCAGCCTCCAGTATTTATGCTGCAGTAGTTTATGTGTCGGGGGGCTAGGGTCAGTCTGTCACATCTGGAGTATTTCTCTTGTCTTTCCCGGTGTCCTGTGTGAATTTAAATATGCTCTCTCTAATTCTCTCTTTCTCTCTTTCTTTCTTTCTTTCTTTCTTTCTTTCTTTCTCTCTCTCGGAGGACCTGAGCCCTAGGACCATGCCTCAGGACTACCTGGCTTGATGACTCCTTGCTGTCCCCAGTTCACCTGGCCGTGCTGCTGCTCCAGTTCCAACTGTTCTGCCTGCGGCTATGGAACCCTGACCTGTTCACCGGACGTGCTACCTGTCCCAGACCTGCTGTTTTCAACTCTCTAGAGACAGCAGGAGCAGTAGAGATACTCTCAAAGATCGGCTATGAAAAAGCCAACTGACACGTACTCTTGTGTTACTGACTTGTTGCACCCTCGACAACTACTATGATTATTATTATTTGACCATGCTGGTCATTTATGAACATTTGAACATCTTGGCCATGTGCTGTTATAATCTCCACCCGGCACAGCCAGAAGAGGACTGGCCACACCTCATAGCCTGGTTCCTCTCTAGGTTTCTTCCTAAGTTTTGGCCTTTCTAGGGAGTTTTTCCTAGCCACCGTGCTTCTACACCTGCATTGCTTGCTGTTTGGGGTTTTAGGCTGGGTTTCTGTTCAGCACTTTGAGATATCAGCTGATGTAAGAAGGGCTATATAAATACATTTGATTTGATTTGATTTATATAACTGCCCTGAAATTGGGCATCCCTGCCTGATGCCCCTTTGGACGGGGATGGGGCAGCTCAAACCACCCCCCACCTTCACCATACACGAGGCCCCAGCATACAGTAAATTCATCCACGACAAAAAAACATCCCCAAACCCAAAGGCTTTCATTGTTTTAAACAAGTACTGGTGGTCCACACGATCAAAAGCCTTCTCCTGATCCAAAGAAAGTAAACCCACATTTACATCAGACAGTTTACAAATGTCTAAAACATCTATTATCAGAAACAAGTTGTCAACAATAGAGCGGTCAGGTACACAGTAAGACTGGTCCTTGTGGACCAACAATCCCAGATACTCTTTCAACCTGTTTGAGAGACATTTAGAAACAATTTTATATTCTGCGCACAGCAAAGCAACAGGTCTCCAATTTTTTATGAGAGCCAAATCCCCCTTTTTTGGCAATAATGAAAGCACCGCACATTGACAGGATACAGGAAGAGAACCCTCATGAAAAGATTCACACACTACTTCATAAAAATCCTCTCCAATAGACCCCCAAAAGTGCTTATAAAACTCAGATGGTAAACCATCAATGCCAGGGGCTCGGCCTGTTGAGAGCTGCATAACTGCTGTGGACAGCTCTTGCAGTGTAATGTCAGAGTCCAATGCGACTCTCTGCTCAGGGCCCAATTGAGGAAGACCGTGTAGCAACTGTTCAGTACACAGCGAGTCACAATCCTCCGCCTTATAGAGGGCAGAGTAGAAATCCACGGCATGTTGATTCATTTCACTGTCATCCGTGGTCACCTTTCCATCAAGGAGATGAAGGCAAACAATCTGTTTACATTGCAGTGTCGACTGTCCTAGGTTAAAAAAGAAAGCGCTAGGAGCATCCATATCCTTGAGGGAAGCGAAACGAGACCTAATCAAGGCACCCTTCACTCTTTCATGCAGAAACAATCTCAGTTCATGTCTCTTGTCCTGTAAGTTCATGACTATTCCAGGGTCGTTCTGAGTGAGCAGCTTCAATTCAATAGATTTGATGTCCTGTTCAAGTGCCTTGATAGTCTCTTTGACTTCAATTCGAGACAGAGCAGTATACTGTTGACAAAATAATCGTATTTGGGCCTTCCCAACCTCCCACCATTGTCTCAAGGACTCAAAATTTCCTTTTGTAACCCTCCATTTTTCCCAAAACAACAAAAACCTTTCACAAAACATGACATCATGTAACAATTTAACATTAAAATACCAGTAAGATGATGACCTTCGTGGACGGGACAAATGAATATCAACAGTAAAAAATGGTAATCAGAGAAACCCACAGGAGTAATGTCACACGTTCCAACCCTACTACAGTAGAGATCAGATACATACAACCTGTCTAACCTTCCAACCCTACTACAGTAGTGATCAGATACATACCACCTGTCTAACCTTCCAACCCTACTACAGTAGTGATCAGATACATACAACCTGTCTAACCTTCCAACCCTACTACAGTAGTGATCAGATACATACAACCGGTCTAACCTTGCTGCACTGACACGACCTTCATTAACTTTTAGCCATGTGTACTGCCTAACATTTGCATTCCTTACTCTCCACACATCAGAAAGCTCAAACTCAGTTAATAGACCAGACAGGCAAGTGGCTGACCGCAGGTGAGGTTCTTCAGCAGTGCGGTCAACAGTAAAATCCACTGTACAGTTCCAGTCCCCCCCTAAAACCATACACCCCTCTTGGTCACACTGTCTTAAGGTTTCCTTTATTTTATCAAAACCAACAGTACCCTCATTAGGAGCATAAACATTCAAAAAAAACATAACCTCCGCCTTGACCAATAAAACCCGACCCTTGACAATCTCTGTTGTAGATACCACAATCACCCCTAAGCCTGAAGAAAACAAGATTGCCACCCCAGCACTGAAATTAGTACCATGACTGAGTATATGCTGCCCCTCCCACCACATACCCCAGTCAACCTCATTTTCCTCATCACTATGTGTCTCCTGTAGAAAAACTACATTAAGCCTTTTCTGTTTTATAACTTCTAATACCCAAGCCCTCTTATTCCTGTCCCTTCCACCATTAATATTAAGAGAACCTACCCTTAGTACCTCCATATAGAAAAGAGAAAGGAAAAGCAGAAGAAACCACAGAGAAACCAAAGAGAAAAAAGAAGACACCCTATGAAGCATGATCAACATCATTGTTTAAATTTTCTCTTACCCTGACCACGTTTCCCACCACCTTTTGCTGCTGTGACAGCAGTAACAAATTTCCTCAAGCGAAACCGCTTCTTCTCACTTAACTGGTCTAACCCCACCGTCTTCTGTAACATCACAGCTGACCTCACAAACTTATCTGCCAATTTGACAGATTTCCCTAAAGTCTGATCCAGAAACCTATTTACCTCCTCTAGATTATAAATTGAGTCGTCACCAGCTGCTATCATATCAAAAGGAATATCCATATCCTGCTCCTCCTCAACTGAGGCCACAGAACCCTGACTTGCTTCTAACACATCCTTTTCATCACTCCCCACTTGCTGCCCATCACTCGTACCAGGCATCTCCTCCACTACCTGGGAGACTAGCCCCACCTGAACCCTATTACTCATAGTGGGCCTCTCCTCCACTACCTGGGAGACTAGCCCCACCTGAACCCTATTACTCATAGTGGGCCTCTCCTCCACTACCTGGGAGACTAGCCCCACCTGAACCCTATTACTCGTAGTGGGCATCTCCTCCACTACCTGGGAGACTAGCCCCACCTGAACCCTATTACTCGTAGTGGGCATCTCCTCCACTACCTGGGAGACTAGCCCCACCTGAACCCTATTACTCGTAGTGGGCATCTCCTCCACTACCTGGGAGACTAGCCCCACCTGAACCCTATTACTCATAGTGGACATCTCCTCCACTACCTGGGAGACTAGCCCCACCTGAACCCTATTACTGGTAGTGGACATCTCCTCCACTACCTGGGAGACTAGCCCCACCTGAACCCTATTACTGGTAGTGGACATCTCCTCCACTACCTGGGAGACTAGCCCCACCTGAACCCTATTACTGGTAGTGGACATCTCCTCCACTACCTGGGAGACTAGCCCCACCTGAACCCTATTACTGGTAGTGGACATCTCCTCCACTACCTGGGAGACTAGCCCCACCTGAACCCTATTACTCGTAGTGGACATCTCCTCCACTACCTGGGAGACTAGCCCCACCTGAACCCTATTACTCGTAGTGGGCATCTCCTCCACTACCTGGGAGACTAGCCCCACCTGAACCCTATTACTCGTAGTGGACATCTCCTCCACTACCTGGGAGACTAGCCCCACCTGAACCCTATTACTCATAGTGGACATCTCCTCCATTACCTGGGAGACTAGCCCCACCTGAACCCTATTACTCGTAGTGGACATGTCCTCCACTACCTGGGAGACTAGCCCCACCTGAACCCTATTACTGGTAGTGGACATCTCCTCCACTACCTGGGAGACTAGCCCCACCTGAACCCTATTACTGGTAGTGGACATCTCCTCCACTACCTGGGAGACTAGCCCCACCTGAACCCTATTACTGGTAGTGGACATCTCCTCCACTACCTGGGAGACTAGCCCCACCTGAACCCTATTACTCGTAGTGGGCCTCTCCTCCACTACCTGGGAGACTAGCCCCACCTGAACCCTATTACTCGTAGTGGGCATCTCCTCCACTACCTGGGAGACTAGCCCCACCTGAACCCTATTACTCGTAGTGGGCATCTCTTCCACTACCTGGGAGCCTAGCTCCACATGAACCCCCTCCTGTACCCTATTACTCGTAGTGGGCATCTCCTCCACTACCTGGGAGCCTAGCTCCACATGAACCCCCTCCTGTACTCCATTACTCATAGTGGGCATCTCCTCCACTACCTGGGAGACTAGCTCCACATGAACCCTCTCCTGTACCCCAGCACTCGTACTGGGCACCTCCTCACCAGTCTGAGGAACTGGCTCTTCAGATCCATCCTTACCTTCTACAACAAAAATGTTCTGCTGCATAACATTTCCCTCTAACACAAGTTGCAACTCCGTGCCCTCAACACAAATAACTTGTTCCTCAGCAGCAGGTGCTTGTGGCTGCTCAACCACTGTCGGCCCACCTCTCCCTACATCAGTGGGCCCAGGCGTTACGAGGCCCATCTCTCCCTACATCAGTGGGCCCAGGCGTTACGAGGACCACCTCTCCCTACATCAGTGGGCCCAGGCGTTACGAGGCCCATCTCTCCCTACATCAGTGGGCCCAGGCGTTACGAGGCCCATCTCTCCCTACATCAGTGGGCCCAGGCGTTACGAGGCCCATCTCTCCCTACATCAGTGGGCCCAGTCGTTACGAGGCCCATCTCTCCCTACATCAGTGGGCCCAGGCGTTACGAGGCCCATCTCTCCCTACATCAGTGGGCCCAGGCGTTACGAGGCCCATCTCTCCCTACATCAGTGGGCCCAGGCGTTACGAGGACCACCTTTCCCTACATCAGTGGGCCCAGGCGTTACGAGGACCACCTGCCCCTCCCTCTGCCTTCTCCCTTTTCGGACAGCATGTCGCTTATGACCAACATCCCCACACTCAAAACACCGTTGACTACCCGTACTAGCATAAACCATATACAATCTATTGTCATACTTGACTTTAAACGCTAACTCCAAAGTCTGCTCCGGTAAGTCCAAAAACATAAACACCTGTCGCCGAAACGAAATAACCTGTTTCAATGCCGGGTGTTTGCAACCCAACGGGACAACCTTAATTGAACTTGCAAACTTCCCAAAGCGCAATAACTCCTGCTCCAATAGCTCATTTGGAATAAACGGCAGTACATTTGAAATCGTTGCCCTTGTTGACGGAGAAAAAAGCGGCGTAACTTCTATAAACATTTCTTTAAGAAGTACGCCTTGCTCAACCATACGATTAACAAGACGCTCTTCTTTAAGAAAAAACACCACCGCTTTATTCATCCGTGACGCATAAGCAACATTCTCATATCCTACCTTCTCTCCCACGGCGACCAGAAACTCCTCCACCGTGACAGTAGCTTCAGTAACACACCTAAAGCCGTGCCGAAGTGACAGAGACGGCATCCCCATTCGGGCAGCCATCCCCGCCAAAATCAGGGTAATTTCGATACGAAAATAAAATACTTAATTTTACCACAACAAAAAATAAATAAATAAGAACCTTAATCATGCACAGAAGAAAACAAAGAATGCCACCAAGAAAGAGAAAACCTAAAGAAAGTTCTGAATATCTAACTCTACACAACACACGCACTCCCTTTCTCAAACAATTCCCAGCATGCACCAAACACTCCCAGCATGCAGAGAGAGAGAGAGAGAGAGAGAGAGAGAGAGATAAAATGAGAGAGGAAGAGAGAGAGAGAGAGAGAGAGAAAGATAAAAGAGAGACAGAGAGACAGAGAAAAAGAGAGAGAGAAAGAGAAAGCGAGAAAGAGAGAGAGAGAGAAAGATGAAAAAGAGACAGAGAGAGAGAGAAAGAGAGAGAAAAATAGAGGGAGAGAAAAGTAGAGAGAGCGAGAGAGAGAAAAAGAGAAAGAAAAAGAGAGAGAGAGGGAGATAAAATGAGAGACAGAGAGCAATAGAGAGAGAGAGAAACAGAGAGAGAGACAGAGATAAAGAGAGAGAGAGAGAGAAAGATTAAAAGACAGAGAGAGAAAAAAGAGAGCGACAGAGAGAGAGGAGGAAAGAGAGAGAAATAAAGACAGAGAGAAAAAGCAAGAGAGAGAGAGGGAGAAAGATAGAGACAGAGAGAGAGAGAGAGAGAGAGAGAGAGAGGGGAGGAAAGAGAGAGAAAAATAAAGACAGAGGGAGAAAAAGCAAGAGAGAGAGGGAGAAAGAGAGCGAGAGAGAGAGAGAGAGAGAGAGAGAGAGAGAGAGAGAGAGAGAGAGAGAGAGATTTAGGAAGAATGGGCAATGAGATAGAACGAGACGAAGGACAAAGGCTGTGTGTCATGTGCCATAACTGCAGCGGCTCAAGACGATACGACGATGATGAAAAGGATTGCAACCATAATGATGGAGGCCGGACTGAGCTGTCTTCTCCCAAGAGTGTGCAAGGCTGTCATCAGAGCAAAGGGTGGCTACTTTAAAACATCTCAAATATAAAATATATTTGGTTACTACATGCTTCCATATGTGTTATTTCAGAATTTTGATGTCTTCACTATAATTCCACAATGTAGAAAATAGTAAAAATAAGAAAAACCCTTGACTGAGTAGGTGTGTCCAAACTTTTGACTGGTAATGTAGGTAGGTGTAAAAGTGACTAGGCAATTAGGACAGATAATAAACAGTGTAATACCAGAGTCTGTGAATATGTCATCAATATGCATGTGTGTGTGTTTTGTGTGTATGAGCGTATGTAGTGTGTGTATGTGTGTATGTGTGTGTATGAGCGTATGTAGTGTGTGTGTGTGTGTGTGTGTGTGTGTGTGTGTGTGTGTGTGTGTGTGTGTGTGTGTGTGTGGTGTGTGTGTGTGTGTGTGTGTGTGTGTGTGTGTGTGTGTGTGTGTGTGTGTGTAGTATGTGCGTGAGTGTGTGTGTAGAGTCCAATGAGTGTGCATAGAGCCAGTGCAAGAGAGTCAGTCTGGGTAGCCATTTGATTAACCATTCAGAAGTTGTATGTCTTTAAGGTAGAAGCTGTTCAGGAGCCGCTTGGTCCAAGACTTGAGGGGTGCTCGCTCCGGTACTGCTTGCCATGCAGTAGCAGAGAGAACAGTCTATGACTTGGGGTGGCTGGAGTCTTTGACAATTTTTAGGGCCTTCCTCTGGCTCTGCCTGGTATAGAGCTCCTGGATTGCAGAAAGCTCGGCCCCAGTGATGTACTTGGCCGTACACATTACCCTCTGTAGCGCTTTACGGTCGGATGCCAAGCAGTTGCCATACCAAGCGGTGATGCAGCTAGTCAAGATGCTCTCAATTGTGCAGCTGTATAACTTTTTTCGGATCTGAGGGCCCAATGCCAAATACTTTGAGCCTTCTGGGGGGAAGAGGCGTTGTGGTGGCCTCTTCACACCTGTGTCGGTTTGTTTGGACCATGATTGGTCCTTAGTGATGTGGACACCGTGGAACTTGAAGCACTCGACCCGCTCCACTACAACCCTGTCGATGTGAATGGGAGCGTACTCAGCCCTCTGTTTCCTGTAGTCCACGGTCAGTCTTGCTGACACTGAGGGAGAGTCTCTGCCAGGTCTCGAACCTCCTCCCTATAGGCTGTCTCGTCGTCATCGGTGATCAGGCCTACCACCATCGTGTCGTCGGCAAACTTGATGATGTTGAAGTCATGCGTGGCCACGCATGGCCAGAGAGAGAGACAGAAAGAAAAAGAGAGAGCGAGAGAAAGAGAAAGAAAGAGAAAGAGAGAGAGTAGTAATATTTACATCAACGAATTGGCCACTATTCTAGAAAAATCCTCAGCCCCTGGTGTTAGTCTCCACAATTCAGAGGTTAAATGCCTACTCTTCGCAAATGACCTATGCCTGCTGTCACCCACAGCACATGGCCTACAGCAGAGCCTGGACCTGCTAGAGCAGTACTGCCAGACCTGGGCCCTGGCAGTAAACCCCAAAAAGACTAAAATAATGATTTTCCAGAGAAGATCCAGATCTCAGGGAATTAGACCAAAGTTCTCAATTGGTACAAAATATATAGAGTACTGCACACACTACAATTACTTAGGTTTAAAAATAAGCTCAACTGGACACCTTAATGAGGCAGTGAATGAACTGGGAGAGAAAGCACAAAGGGCATTCTACACCATAAAAACAACGAATTCTAATTGAAATACCTATTAAAATTTGGCTAAAACGAATTGAATGTGTCATTGAACCAATTGCACTTTATGGCAAGGTGTGGGGTCCACTTGCAAAACAAGATTTCACCAAATGGGACAAACACCACATTGAAACCCTGCATGCAGAATTCTGTAAGATTCTCCTACATGTCCAGAGGAAAAATACAAACAATGCATGCAGGGCAGAATTAGGCCAATATCCACTAATAATAAAAACTCAAAAAAGAGCAATTAAGTTTGGAAACATCTAAAATACAGTGACCCCCCTCTCATATCATTACCAAGCCCTGCAATGCCAAGAGCTGAGCAAAGCAAAGAGTCCCATCATCAAGCTGGTCCTGGGGCTGAGTTCACAAACCTGTTCTACTAACACACTGAAGCTTCAGGACCAGAACATCCAATCAATCAGAATAAAACAAATTACAACACAATCAAAACAAAACTACATTGCTTATTGGGAAACACAAGCACAAAGCAAAATGCAGCGCTATCTGGCCCTAAATCGACAGTACACCTTGGCAAACTACTTGACCATGGTTACTGATCAAAACCTTACAAATAATTTAACAAAGTACAGGCTCAGTGAGCCCAGCCTTGCCATTGAGAAGGGTAGACACAGGAAAATCTGGCTCCCTGTAGAGGAAAGGCTGTGCAACCACTGCACAATAGCAGAACCTGAGACAGAGCTGCATTTCCTGACAAAATGTAAAAAATATAAAACGATTAGAGAGTGTCATTTCCCAAAATGTGTAACCCTTATTCAAGGTTTCAAAGACCTCTCTGTTGAGAGTAGGCTACCCGTCCTGTTGGGGGAGGATGCAGAGAGCTGTGGGCTGGCAGCGCACTACTGTACATTGCTGCCTGTCATAAGATGAGGGACAGTGTGTGATTGTGTGTGTGTTGTCAGTGTAGTATATGTGTGAGTGTGTGGGAATAGTCCAGTGAGTGTGCATAGAGCCAGTGCAAGAGAGTCAATAAAAAAAAGAGACTACAATGCAAATAAAAATGTACTAAGTTGAGTGTGGGGATGACAGCCCAGATGGATTGTGGGAACTGGGGGACGGTTAGATGATGCTGGCAGAATCGTGTCAGGAGATAAAGGGATGCAACTAGGTGTACACTGTACTCACACACATTAGCCATAGCATGCTATTTGCTGAATATAGGACAGTGGCTCCTGACCTGAAGTACCTGAAGTAATTTGTAGTAAAGATGTATAGTTGACTGAATAAATCCATACATATGCATATTTTTTGCAGCCAAATATTATTCTTTTTTGGACATCCGACCGTGAAAACTGGTTAGCCAGTTTGAATGAATAGATCCTAAATGACGACTAAACAAACTTGAACTTGAAAATAGTATCTTTATGCAAAAGGAAAAAATACATTTAGGAATCATACCAACGGAGAAAGAATCCATATTAAGTCCATTGCTTGTGTTGGAATCCCGGTCCCATAATACACCAGCCAATAGAATGTATATTGGTTTCCTCCTCTCCGCCATACATTCCCCGTAACCTTAACCTGGCTGTAATTTCCCTCCCTTGGCAATCCATCTTTGTGGCTCCCAACTTCACATATGGACCAAGCCTGTAATGATTTACTGTTGTCAGGCGTCTGGTTTCAGCTGCTGAGCCATCCAAAAAATCAGTTTCAGGTTGTTTTCAGGCGCCCCCAAAAAATAAGATTAGGTAGTAATGTATATTGTTAGGCAGCCCACCTAGGCCTCATTGGGGGGATATGAGGGGATTAATATAGCGGAGTGTCAAGATCAGGCTGGATAATCTGCCCGGGGCTTGGGGGTGAGAGGAGGGGAGTTGGGGGGACTGGGGTAGACAAAGAGGGGAACAGGAGGAGACTGACTCCGCACATTTCCCAGGATCCTACCTGTTCCAGTCACAGCTTCCCACTATGCAACTCCCCAGCACTGCAGTTTCACATTTTACCCCCCTGTGAAACCTCCCTATCCATGGCAACACCCACGGACTGGATGCTTCTAGGTAGAGAGTCAATCTTTAGTGACTCCTATTCGTCGAGCACAAACATTATATTCACATATATACAACTACAACTTTCCACCTCCAATACAAATAGTCCTTCACTCAACAAGTGCATGAATCAGTGCACGTAAAGAAGTGCTTTGGCTATTAGCCATTCATGGCTTGAAGTTGGATGTATAATAAACTGCAGCCCCTTCCATCATTTTAACCACAAAGATGGCGTTTCCATTTAACCCCTTAATGTATGTTAATCCAGATATGTCAATGGGTTCTCTTAACCTAGCCCCACAGACCACAGCTGAACGGCAAACAGGAGAATGAGTTCAACTACACAGACAAAGGCTGTCTTGAAAGAGGCCCCTGATATTTGACTGAATAAGTAGAATACCCCAAAACAAAGGAACATTGTTGGCACTGTGTTTTGTCTGCCAACTCACTAGTTCGTCCACAGTTTGTTTCCCCTCCATCTCTCTCTGTTTTGCCAGTTTAGGGTTCCTAGCCTCAAACGCTCCACCATACGGGTATAAAGGTAGAGTGGAGGAGAAGAAAAGATGATGAATATTTAGGGACCATTGAAATGAAAACCCCAGTGGCCCCTGGAGACCTTAGAAGCCATTAGCTAGAGGATCTCCATCTGTTTATACCTTTAACTTCTGCCAGGCCTCAAACGGACCCCTGCACATGCCAGGCTGTTGCTGTACATGCATAGCTCACACTCACAATAATATGGATGTGGTGCTTATGCTAATGCTAATGCTGTATATACGTATGTATATACGCATATATATACACAGTACCAGTCAAATGTTTGGACACACCTACTCATTCAAGGCTTTTTCTTTATTTTTACCATTTTCTACATTGTAGAATAATAGTGAAGACATCAAAACTATGAAATAGCACATATGGAATCATGTAGTAAGCAAAAAAATATATTTATATTTGAGATTCTTCAAAGTAGCCACCTTTTGCCTTGATGACAGCTTTGCACATTCTTGGCATTCTTACAACCAACTTCATGAGGAATGCTTTTCCAACAGTCTTGAAGGAGTTCTCACATATGCTGAACACTTGTTGGCTGCTTTTCCTTCACTCTGCGGTGCAACTCATCCCAAACCATCTAAATTAGGTTGAGGTCAGGTGATTGTGGAGGCCAGGTTATCTGATACAGCACTCCATCACTCTCCTTCTTAGTCAAATAGCCCTTACTCAGCCTGGAGATGTGTTTTGGGTCATTGTCTTGTTGAAAAGCAAATGATAGTCCCACTAAGCACAAACCAGATGGGATAGCGTATCACTGCAGAATGCTGTGGTAGCCATGCTGGTTAAGTGTGCCTTGAATTCTAAACAAATCACTGATAGTGTCGCAAGCAAAGCACTCGCGCACCATCACACCTCCTCCATGCTTCATTGTGGGAACCACACATACAGAGATCATCCGTTCACCTACTCTACGTCTCACAAAGACACAGTGATTGGAACCAAAAATCTCAAATTTGGACCGATCAGACCAAAGGACAGATTTCCGCCGGTCTAATGTCCATTGCTCGTGTTTCTTGGCCTAAGCAAGTCTCTTCCTCTTATTGGTGTCCTTTAGTAGTGGTCTCTTTGCAGCAATTTGACCATGAAGGCCTGATTCACAGTCTCCTCTGAATAGTTGATGCTGAGATGTGTCTGTTACTTGAACTCTTTCAAGCATTTATTTGGGATGCAATCGGAGGTTCAGTTAACTCTAATGAACTTATCCTCTGCATTAGAGGTAACTCTGGATCTTCCTTTCCTGTGGCGGTCCTCATGAGAGCCAGTTTAATCATAGTGATTGATGTTTTTGCGACTGCATTTTAAGACATTTTCCAGATTGACTGACCTTCATATCTTAAAGTAATGATGGTCTGTCATTTTTCGCTTATTTGAGCAGTTCTTGTCATAATATGGACTTGGTCTTTTACCAAATAGGGCTATCTTCTGTATATCACCCCTTCTGTGTCACAATGCAACTGATTGGCTCAAACGCATTAAGAAGGAAAGAAGGAAAGAAATTCCACAAATGAACTTTTAACAAATCACGGGGATCTGGTGTTTTGCGGGTACTATTTAATGAAGCTGCCAGTTGAGGACTTGTGAGGCAGCTGTTTCTCAAACTAGACACTAATGTACTTGTCCTCTTGCTCAGTTGTGCACCGGGGCCTCCCACTCCTCTTTCTATTCTGGTTAGAGCCAGTTTGCGCTGTTCTGTGAAGAGAGTAGTACACAGCGTTGGAAAAGATCTTCAGTTTCTTGGCAATTTCTCGCATGAAATAGTCTTCATTTCTCAGAACAAGGATAGACTGAGGAGTTTCAGGAAAAGTTCTTTGTTTCTGGCCATTTTGAGCCTGTAATCGAACCCACAAATGCTGATGCTCCAGATACTCAACTAGTCTAAAGAAGGCCAGTTTTATTGCTTCTTTAATCAGAACGACAGTTTTCAGCTGTGCTAACATAATTGCAAATGGGTTTTCTAATGATCAATTATCCTTTTAAAATGATAAACTTGGATTAGCTAACACAATTTGCCATTGGAGCACAGGAGTGATGGCGCAGGAGAAGAAGGCTGACATTTTACGTGTCCCCAACCGATTTTGTTTTTTTGTTCGTTTATTTGCATTGTTTGTAACTTATTATTTTACTAATTTTGTACATAATGTTGCCGCTACAGTCTCTTATGACCGAAAATAACTTCTGGAAATCAGGACTGTGAAAACGCACCATGGACTGGCAGAATCCTTTTTTGCCATTAACTAGTCTGACGAGCCCGACGCGAATGATATACTGCTTTCTCGGGAACAGGCCCAGATCCCCGTGATTTGCGTGAAGAGGAGGTGGAGAAAAAGGGGCCAGAGTCTAGGCTGTTTTCTGAGAATTCGTAGGCGATCGAACAAACCTACACTTCCTTCCATTCTGCTAGCAAACGTATGAGAATAAAGGAGAATAAAATAGATGACCAACGCAGAAGATTAAACTACCAACGGGAAATTCAAAACTGTATTATCTTATGCTTAACAGTCGTGGCTGAACGACGACACTATCAACATACAGCTGGCTGGTAATACGCTGTACCAGAAGGATAGAACAGCAGCGTGTGGTAAGACAAGGGGCGGTGGATTATGTATTTTTGTAAACACACGATATCTAAGGAAGTCTCGAGCTATTGCTCGCCTGAGGTAGAGTATCTCATGATACCACACTATCTACGAAGAGATTTTTCATCTGTATTTTTCGTAACTGTTTACATACCACCACAGACTGAGGCTGGCACTAAGACAGCATTGAATGAGGTGTATTCTGCCATAAGCAAACAAGAAAACACTCACCCAGAGGCGGCACTCCTAGTAGCCGGGGACTTTAATGTAGGGAAACTAGAGGGAAAAAAACTCTGCACCATCTTTACTCCACACACAGATATGCATACAAAGCTCTCCCTCGCCCTCCATTTGGCAAATCTGACCATAATTCTATCCTCCTGATTCCTGCTTATAGGCAAAAATTAAAGCAGGAAGCACCAGTGACAAGACCAATAAAAAAGTGGCATTGAGGAGTACACCACATCAGTCACTGGCATCATCAATAAGTGCATCGATGACGTCGTCCCCACAGTGAACGTACGTACATACCCCAACCAGAAGCCATGGATTACAGGCAACATCCACACTGAGCTAACGGCTAGAGCTGCCACTTTCAAGGAGTGGGACTCTAACCCGGAAGCTTATAAGAAATCCCACTATGCCCTCTGATGAACCATCAAATAGGAAATACATCAATACAGGACTAAGATCAAATCGTACTACACCGGCTCTGACGCTCGTCGGATGTGGCAGGGCTTGCAAACCATTACAGACTTCAAATGGAAGCGTAGCCGAGAGCTGCCCAGTGACACGAGCCTACCAGATGAGCTAAACGCTTAACACTAATAACACTGAAACATGCATGAGAGCACCAGCTGTTCCGGAAGACTGTGTGATCACGCTCTCCGCAGCCGATGTGAGTAAGACCTTTAACCTGTTGGGTCTAGGGGGCAGCATTTGCACGTCTGGATAAAAAAAATGTACCCGATTTAATCTGGTTACTAATCCTACCCAGTAACTAGAATATGCATATACTTATTATATATGGATAGAAAACACTCTAAAGTTTCCAAAACTGTTTGAATGGTGTCTGTGAGTATAACAGAACTCATTTGGCAGGCAAAACCCTGAGACATTTTCTGACAGGAAGTGGATACCTGATGTGTTGTATTGACTTTAAACCTATCCCATTGAAAAACACAGGGGTTTAGGAATATTTTGGCACTTCCTATTGCTTCCACTAGATGTCACCAGCCTTTACAAAGTGTTTTGAGTCTTCTGGAGGGAGATCTGACCGAACAAGAGCCATGGAACGGTGATGTCCCATTAGACACCTGGCGCGCTACTTCATGTTGGGTACCCTCGTTCCAATACGTTATAAAAGACTATGCATTCGTCCACCTTGAATATTATTCATGTTCTGGTTAAAAAAGGCCCTAATGATTTATGCTATACAACGTTTGACATGTTTGAACGAACGGAAATATATTTTTTCCCCTCGTTCATGACGAGAAGTCCGGCTGGCTTACATCATGTGCTAACGAGACGGAGATTTTTGGACATAAATGATGAGCTTTTTTGAACAAAACTACATTCGTTATGGACCTGTGATACCTGGAAGTGACATCTGATGAAGAGAATCAAAGGTAATGGATTATTTACATAGTATTTTCGATTTTAGATCTCCCCAACATGACGTCTAGTCTGTATCGCAACGCGTATTTTTCTGGGCACAGTGCTCAGATTATTGCAAAGTGTGATTTCCCAGTAAGGTTATTTTTAAATCTGGCAAGTTGATTGCGTTCAAAAGATGTAAATCTATAATTCTTTAAATGACAATATAATATTTTACCAATGTTTTCTAATTTTAATTATTTAATTTGTGACGCTGACTTGACTGCCGGTTATTGGAGGGAAACGATTTCCTCAACATCAATGCCATAGTAAAACGCTGTTTTTGGATATAAATATCAACTTGATAGAACTAAAAATGCATGCATTGTCTAACATAATGTCCTAGGAGTGTCATCTGATGGAGATTGTAAAAGGTTAGTGTATCATTTTAGCTGGTTTTATGGTTTTGGTGACCCTGTCTTTGACTTGACAAAACATTACACACAACTCTTGTAAATGTACTGTCCTAACATACTCTAAATTTATGCTTTCGCCGTAAAACCTTTTTGAAATCGTAAAACGTGGTTAGATTAAGGAGATGTTTATCTTTCAAATGGTGTAACATAGTTGTATTTTTGAAAAATTTGAATTTTGACATTTATTTGGATTCAAATTTGCCGCTCTTGAAATGCACCTGCTGTTGATGGAGTGCACCACGGGTGGCACGCTAGCGTCCCACCTAGCCCCAAGAGGTTAAACAGGTCAACATTCACAAGGCCGCAGGGCCAGATGGATTACCAAGACGTATAAAGCGAGCATGCGCTGACCAACTGGCAAGTGTATTCACTGACATTTTCAACCTCTCCATGTCTGAGTCTGTAATACTAGCATGTTTTAAGCAGACCACCATAGTGCCTGTGCCCAAGAACACTAAGGTAACCTGCCTAAATAACTACTGACCCGTAGCACACATCTGTAGCCATGAAGTGCTTTGAAAGGCAGGTCATGGCTCACATCAACACCATTATCTCAGAAACCCTAGACCCACTCCAATTTGCATACTGCCCCAACAGATCAACAAATATTGCACTCTCTATTGCACTCCACACTGCCCTTTCCCACCTGGACAAAAGGAACACTTATGTGAGAATGCTATTCATAGACTACAGGTCAGCGTTCAACACCATAGTGCCCTCAAAGCTCATTACTAAGCTAAGGACCCTGGGACTAAACACCTCCCTCTGGAACTGGATCCTGGACTTCCTGAGGGGCCGACCCCAGGTGGTAAGGGTAGGTAACAACACATCCGCCACACTGATCCTCAACACAGGGGCCCCTCAGGGGTGCGTGCTCAGTCCCCTCCTGTACTCCCTGTTCACTCATGACTTCATGGCCAATCACGACTCCAACACCATTATTAAGTTTGCCGATGACACAACAGTGGTAGGCCTGATCACCGACAAGGACGAGACAGTCTTTAGGGAGGAGGTCAGAGACCTGGCCATGTGGTGCCAGGCCAACAACCTCTCCCTCAATGTGATCAAGACAAAGGAGATGATTGTGAACTACAGGAAAAAAAGGACCGAGCATGCCCCCATTCTCATCGACAAGGCTGTAGTGGAGCAAGTTGAGAGCTTCAAGTTCCTTGGTGTCCACATCACCAACAAACTAACATGGTCCAAGCACACCAGACAGTCATGAAGAGGGCACGATAAAACGTATTCCCCCTCGGGAGACTGAAAACATTTGGCATGGGTCCTCAGATCCTCAAAAGTTTCTACAGCTGCACCATCGAGAGCTCATGACTGGTTGCATCAATGCCTGTTATGGCAACTGCTCCGCCTCTGACCACAAGGCACTGCAGAGGGTGGTGCGAATGGCCCAGTACATCACTGGGGCCAAGCTTCCTGCCATCCAGGACCTCTATACCAGCCTGTGTCAGAAAAAAATCGTCAAAGACTCCAGCCATCCTAGTCATAGACTGTTCTCTCTGCTACCGCATGGCAAGCGGTACCAGAGCGCCAAGTCTAGGTCAAAGATGCTTCTAAACAGCTTCTACCCCCAAGCCATAAGATTACTGAACATCTAATCAAATGTCTACCCAGACTATTTGCATTGCCCCCCCCTCTTTTACGCCGCTGCTACTCTCTGTTGTTATCATCTATGCATAGTCACTTTAATAACTCTACCTGCATGTTCATATTACCTCAACTAACCGGTGCCCCCGCACATTGACTCTGTACCGGTACCCCCCTGTATATAGTCTCGGTATTGTTATTTTACAGCTGCTCTTTAATTACTTGTTACTTTTACTTATTATTCTTAACTGTATTTTTTAAACTACATTGTTGGTTAGGGGCTCGTAAGTAAGCATTTCACTGTAAGGTTGTATTCGGCACGTGACTAATAAGTAAGCATTTCACGTAAGTAAGCATTTCACTGTAAGGTTGTATTCGGCATGTGACTAATAACATTGTATTTCGATTTTTTTTGATAATGGGCCCCTGTATGCCTATGTAGCTATTCCATTAAAAATCAGCCATTTCCAGCTACAATAGTCATATACAACATTAACAATATCTGCACTGTATTTCTGATCAATTTGATGTTATTTTAATGGGCATTTTTTTTCTTCTTGCTTTTCTTTCAAAAGTGACCCCTTTTGAACGGTAGTATAATATATATATTAGGGAGGCATTGATAGAGGGTACTACAAAATTAACCCCACCCCACTTAATTTCTGATAATGTTTCAGGTTTATGTGTACAGTGCAGAATGTGTATATACACGTGTGTAATAATGTGTGCGTGTGTGTGTGTGTGTGTGTGTGTGTGTGTGTGTGTGTGTGTGTGTGTGTGTGTGTGTGTGTGTGTGTGTGTGTGTGTGTGGGTGTGTGTGTGTGTGTGTGTGCGCAGAACTTGAGGAGGTCTAGGTCTCTGCGATCAGTGTGTATGTCTCACAGTCTTTGACAGAGCCAGGGCTGGGCTGAGCGGTGCTGGGT
Source organism: Salmo salar (assembly GCF_965601325.2). Lineage (NCBI taxonomy): Eukaryota > Metazoa > Chordata > Actinopteri > Salmoniformes > Salmonidae > Salmo > Salmo salar. Next base: position 80,948,299 of record NC_138309.1, read on the forward strand.
TTAACTGAGCCAGGGCTGGGCTGAGGGGTGCTGGGTTTAACTGAGCCAGGGCTGGGCTGAGGGGTGCTGGGTTTAACTGAGCCAGGGCTGGGCTGAGGGGTGCTGAGTTTAACAGAGCCTGGGCTGGGCTGAGGGGTGCTGGCTTTGACAGAGACAGGGCTGGGCTGAGGGGTGCTGGCTTTGACAGAGCCAGGGCTGAGCTGAGGGGTGCTGGCTTTAACTGAGCCAGGGCTGGCCTGAGGGGTGCTGGGTTTGACAGGGCCAGCCCACAAATCAGGATTCAATAGGGACTGGGGGCATACTGGCTTCACTGAGGGGGAAGTGAAATATTAATTTAGAACAAATCACCCTCAATCTGGCTGGATATTGAGGACCCTGCTACCACCACACACACACCAACCAAACAACCAACAGCAGACTGTTGTTTCTGCATTATAGCTTCAGAGTTGGGCAAGAAGCCCACAAGCCCATTAACAGGGTCCAGTGAGAAAGAGAATAATTAAATTAATGCTTTGTGGTGTGCAATGGCAGACAGCAGCCTCCTCTCTCTCTCCTTAGTCAGACAACCGTCTTCTCTTTTAGTTCAGTTTTGGGACCGGTGTGGCAGTGTACTTTACTGATTTGATATTCACGTGTGTTGTCACATCCTGACCATAGAAGCTTTTATTTTCTATGGTAGAGTAGGTCAGGGCGTGATGGGGTTGTGTCTAGTTTAGATTTTCTATGTTGTCATGTTCTTGTTTCTGTATTTCTATGTTTTTTGGGGGGATGATCTCCAATTAGAGGCAGCTGGTCATCGTTGTCTCTAATTGGAGATCATACTTAAGTAGTTGTTTTTCCCACCTGGGTTTGTGGGAGATTGTATTTTGAGTAAGTGTATGTTGCACCTCTTCGTCACGGTTTGTTGTTTTGTTCATTAGTTTATTTGTATGTCTTGCATAGTTTCACAGTTATTATAAAATGTGGAACGATACACACACTGCGCTTTGGTCCCATTCTTCAGACAGCCGTGACAGTGATGGATAGCGTGGCAGTTCATATGTCAACCGTTCAGTCTTGAAATACTCTAACTCCTTTTAATTTTGATGAATAATTTGCTAAATATAGACTAACTCCATTCAGTTTTGTTGCAGTACAGCCTGGTCTCATAGACTAGACGCAACATAGTAAACTAAATCCGGGACACTTAAATGAGTATGATATGTTACGTTTGGTATGGTTGCATGAGACAGATGGTTACTTAAGGCAAAAACGAAATTGGGCTGGTTGGTTGGGTGTATAACGGGAATGTCTAGCATCCCAACAGTTGTGATTTTGAATCTCATCACGGACAACTTTGTATTTTAGCTAATTAACAACTTTTACTTACTACATTTTAACTACTTTCCCACTAACCCTTCCACTAACCCTAGCCTTAACCCTTAGCCTAGCTAATGGCTGCCAGCTAGCTAACGTTAGCCACCTAGCCACCTAGATAGAATTCATAACATATCATACGTTTTGCAAACTCGTAATATATCGTAAGTTTAGAAAATTCGTAAAAAGTTGCACGTTTTACAATTTAAAAAAAATATAATACGAATTGTAATTCGTAACATATCATACGTGTCACGAGCGGGTAGAACTGTTTTAGGGTGAGTCAAGCGCAGGAGACTGATTTAATAAATCCAAAGGCAAAATCCATATACGGCTGGGAGCACAACAGTCAAAAAGACTAAAAGAAGCTCCGCTCAAAAGAGCAGACGGGGCGCAGCCCGGCAACCCTACTGCCTATACAATAAGTCGTAACCCAAACAATATAACACCACACGTAACAAAGAACAATCCCGCACGAATCCTAACTAAACACAGACAGACTAAATACCCCCCACTAATGACAAACACGAAACAGGTGCAATCAAAAAACAGACATAACTAACAGACACTGAAACACAGATCGGTGGCAGCTAGTAGGCCGGCGACGACGAACGCCGAGCACCGCCCGACCGAGGAGAGGCGCCACCTTCTGTGGACGTTGTGACAATACGAAATGGATGATGGACATCCACAAATGAATACATACCATATGAAAAGTAATGTCTCAGGATTTACGTACAGAACAATAGGCAAATGTTCTGAGACCAGATTGTGCAGTAGAGCAGTGGTTCCCAACTCCAGTTGAGCAACAGCACACATTTTTGTTGTTTCACCGGACAAAAAACACCTGATTCAACTCATTGAGGGCCTGATGATTAATTGACAAGTTGAATCAGGTGTGTTTGTCTGGGAATACAATATAAATGTGTATATAGTTGGGGGTGCTGGTGGACTGGAGATGGGAACCACTGCAGTATAGCATGTAGTGTTCATAGAATACATACATCAGGCCATTGTTATCAAAATAATATTGCTTAGCAACAGAGTTTCAGAGATACACACTGCTCCCTAGGTCCATCGTGTTTTCTACCTGCTGAGTGTGAGGATATGGAGATATGGAGTGTGTCCAAGCCTAGCTTCACAAACCATTAGGGGGTTTGGTGCCTCCTACCCCCTCTCCTACCCACCTCCATCTCCCGTCGACTAGGCACATGAAGCCTTATGATCCTGTAGAGGGCTATATGGATGTGATGAATGTCCAGCCATCAGTGGCTAAGATCAGTTTCATTTGGACTCATATCATAATATCACAACACAATAGTCTTCCACCTGCTGTCTTGAAAAATAGCATGTTTTCGAGATCTAGCTTTCGTGAAGAAAGAAAAACAGCACATTACAAGTGAGATATCAGATACATACTATATATGAGTTGGTGGTTTGGGCTGGTAACATCTTTATTTTCCTCAGTGTTTACATCAGGTATTTACTGACTTTGGCATATTTTTAAAGGTGAAACCAGGCGAGACACTTTTTTTTCATGTAGTTAATAACAGCCAAGAATATGAGGAGTGATGTCTTAGGATGGGTCTGGATCTGATAGTTTTGATGTCACTGACAAGCAAGAACGGCAACGTGAGAGACTCCGCCAACACTAGGAGGTTGACACCAGATGCATCATGGGTATCTGGTAAATGTACTGTATTCATTTGAGATGGGAGGAAATACTGTAGAAGGGCTTCTTTTAGAATTAATCTGCCATTTTGGATTAAATAAATATTTTATCTGAATAATCCAAGAAGATAATCCAAGAAAATAATCCAAGATAATAATCCAACAACCTTTAATAGTAAATCATACACTTTTACATATAAACTAGAATAATACCGTAAACCGTCACTTTGATCAGTATCAACAGATAAACCCTGTCCCTGATTGAAATGAAGAGTGATATGGCTTCATTTCTGACCTTGTCCTGTCAACCTGCCTGGGCTTTTCCGAAGGGAGCCAGGAGCATTACACATTTGGTGCCCCGTGCTAGTCTGCTACGTTTTACAGAAAGGTCATCCCAGGTCACGGGCATTCCACATCAAATCTGTGTCATCACCACCAAACTGTTGCAGATGCCTGACAACGTGTCGCCATCTCATCCCCATCACTCTCTCTCCCTCTCTCCCCGTTACTACCCACTCCCTTTTCTCTCCCTCTATCTCTCCCCCACTCCCTCTCCCACTTTCTCCCGCTCTTCCATCAGATCCTAAGTGTTGGATTTTGACACCAGCCCGCAGGAGCAGTGACCCATGAAGTAATTAGAGGAGGAATTCCCCCCGTTCTGCAGGGCCGTTGAGCCGAGCTGAGGCCAGGGATCAAATAAAAGCCAGTTGTGTTTGCTTCCTGATCCAACTAATTTCTGTAACAAGAGGGGGGCTGCGTTACGGCCTCCTCATCTCCTTACCGCTGCCTAAGCCATGGCGGGCCGGAGAGCCTGGCCCGCGGGTGTACCGCTGCAACCCTCTTCCTCTTGTCGCGCCTACCTCCACCTAACCGGATTAGTTTAACTCTCCTCATCTACAGCCCAGGTGGAGGGATCCTTCCTACTATACTGACACACTGCGAGATGCAACTTTACACTTAATGCATCATGAAAAAATTCCAGGGGAAGGGACGTGTGTGTGTGTGTGTGTGTGTGTGTGTGTGTGTGTGTGTGTGTGTGTGTGTGTGTGTGTGTGTGTGTGTGTGTGTGTGTGTGTGTGTGTGTGTGTGTGTGTGTGTGTGTGTGTGTGTGTGTGTGTGTGTGTGTGTGCAGCAAAATAAGAAGAAGGAGAAGAAGGAAAAAAGCTCAGCAATATGAGATGAGAGAACACCTTTATAAATCGCTCCGGAGCTTACGGCTTCTCCCGCTCCCGGTTGTTCACAAGTGTTGTGATAGAATTGCTATGGCATACAAATTCCTCTCATTTGAAATTATATTTTTCCCTGGAAGAACAATATAACAGGTGCGGTAATGGTTGATGTATAATGCAACAAAGCAACGTCTGTAGGCCATCGCCAGACATGATACGGCTGGATATCAACGTCTGTAGGCCATCGCCAGACATGATACGGCTGGATATCAACGTCTGTAGGCCATCGCCAGACATGATACGGCTGGATATCAACATCTGTTGGCCATCGCCAGACATGATACGGCTGGATATCAACATCTGTTGGCCATCGCCAGACATGATACGGCTGGATATCAACGTCTGTTGGCCATCGCCAGACATGATACGGCTGGATATCAACGTCTGTAGGCCATCGCCAGACATGATACGGCTGGATATCAACATCTGTTGGCCATCGCCAGACATGATACGGCTGGATATCAACATCTGTTGGCCATCGCCAGACATGATACGGCTGGATATCAACGTCTGTTGGCCATCGCCAGACATGATACGGCTGGATATCAACATCTGTAGGCCATCGCCAGACATGATACGGCTGGATATCAACATCTGTAGGCCATCGCCAGACATGATACGGCTGGATATCAACATCTGTTGGCCATCGCCAGACATGATACGTCTGGATATCAACATCTGTAGGCCATCGCCAGACATGATACGGCTGGATATCAACGTCTGTTGGCCATCGCCAGACATGATACGGCTGGACATCAACGTCTGTTGGCCATCGCCAGACATGATACGGCTGGATATCAACATCTGTAGGCCATCGCCAGACATGATACGGCTGGATATCAACGTCTGTAGGCCATCGCCAGACATGATACGTCTGGATATCAACGTCTGTAGGCCATCGCCAGACATGATACGGCTGGATATCAACGTCTGTTGGCCATCGCCAGACATGATACGGCTGGATATCAACGTCTGTAGGCCATCGCCAGACATGATACGTCTGGATATCAACGTCTGTTGGCCATCGCCAGACATGATACGTCTGGATATCAACGTCTGTAGGCCATCGCCAGACATGATACGGCTGGATATCAACGTCTGTAGGCCATCGCCAGACATGATACGGCTGGATATCAACATCTGTTGGCCATCGCCAGACATGATACGTCTGGATATCAACGTCTGTAGGCCATCGCCAGACATGATATGGCTGGATATGAAATGTTTTTCTGCGCATCATTAGAGTGTTTGCTCTGTCTTAATTGAAGTTATTCATAGTGTGTGTGATGTTGCCAGGACCGAAGGTCTTCCTGACCGCTTAAGACGGCAGGATGTGGGACCGACTACCTGTTGGGAGACATCATGACTATAGCATTAGTGGCCTGTCACAAATGTCTCACTTCCAGAAATGAAAGGGTTCATTTGGGCAGAAGGTAGTGTGTGTGTAATCTTCAATTATTCCATATTAGTCTTAAAGTGCCTTCTGTCACAGGAAGTATTTAACCAATATATTTGGCCGGTGACATAAGGCAGCATAATGAACTGTCATGTGTCAATATAGTTTAATGGACTTATTGGATTTTTGACATATTAAAAAGCCTCATGCTTTTCTCTAATGAAACAAAAAAAGAATGCAGAAGGACACCTGCAGTCAATTTGAACCATTAAGCCAGATCTCTCAGATCTCAGTGTCTCGAGGTATTTGGGCCCATAGGGGTCAATGACCCACATATGAGCAAGTCTTTCTCTGCCACTAGTACACCAAAGGCTCTGGGCTGAAAAACAATCCAAGAATGTTTAATGTCTTATGTACCAAGAGAACAAAGAGAAAGTATGGAAATTATTTAATTGCTATGACGACAACAAAAGCATCCTAGGAAATTGTAATTTCCCCATTTCCTGTTTGACTCGAGGCCTCATCAAACTCTCTGCATTTGTGCTCCCTTTGCTTCCATTTATTCTGAATGAGTTCGGTAATAGCGCTGTAAAAATACATATTAAGCTCTTGGTAAAAGTGTTGCTCAATAGACTTTTAAGAGTGGATTTACTGTGTTAAAGAAAGCCTTGGGAACCCAGGGGAATAGGTGTCAGTCAGCGGTGTAGAGTAGGTAAAAACAATCTGTCAGTGTTTTGACAGCCATGTCACATGCCGGATCACTCTCTAGGGATCACAGCGATGAGAACGGCTGATAATCCTGTTCTGCATTAGTTTTAGTATTTAACCAACAACCTTCCTGCCTTAGCATGGATCACTTGTTCTGGCTGCCAAGTTGTTCTGCAGTAGGTGCAGTGGAGGTCGTACAGCGCGTTTAAGAAGTTTTGAAGGTGAAAGTAAACGTTACTCTAAAACAATGACAAGTCGCTAGATTAAGGTTGCCATGTGTCTATCAAGTATTAAAACACATTTGAATACTAAGATTAAACATAGACGGGATAAAAAAAAAGA